>NW_027530208.1:3310-33794 GCF_008692635.1 Crocuta crocuta | reverse complement strand
ATTTGTGAACAAAGACAGTTTTATTTCTTTCTTTCCAGTCATTATTATTTTTATTTCCTTTTCCTTTCTTCCTTCATTAACTAAGGCTTTCACACTCCTGAAAAGGAGTGATGAGGAGAACATCTTACCTTGTTCCTGATCTTTATAGGAAAGCTTTTTTAATTTTTCACCGAGTATGATTTTTTTAAACTTTTTTTTGTTTCCTTCCTTCCTTCCTTCCTGTAGGCTCCATGCCCAATGTTGGGCTTGAACTCATAATCCTGAGACTGGGTTACTTGCTCTACAGACTAAGGTAGACAGGTACCCCTAGTATGGTGTTAACTGTTGGATTTTTTTTGAACTGTAGGATTTTTTAAGGTGTTCTTTGTTAATGAAGTTTCTCTCTTTTCTTAGTTTACTGAGAGCCTTTATTATGAATAGGTGTTTGGTTTTGTCAGCTGATTTTTCTCCGTCAGTTGATATGATCATATTATTTTTTTTCAACCTGATGATGTAATGGATTACATTAATTGATTTTTAAATGTCGAACGACCTTAAGTACCAGGGATAAATCCCACTTGGTTGTGGTGCATAATTCTTATTATACATTGTTTTATTTGATTTATTAATACTTTGTTCAGAATTCTTGCATCTTTGTTCATGAGAGATACTGGTTTGTGGTTTCCTTGTGATGTTTTTTTATGGTTTTAATATTAGGTTATCGTGTACTGCAGCCTCATATAATGACTTAGGAATTCCCTTTGCTTCTATCTTCTGAAAGACATTGTAGAGAAATAGTATAATTTCTAGTTTAAATGGTTGGTGGATTCATCAGTGAACCCTTCTGAGTNCAAAATATTTAAAGTGTTCTCTGTGATTTTTGTTTTGGTCTCATGTGTTATGTAGAAGTGTTTTTGTTGAATCCCCCAAGTATTTTAAGATTTCCTGGTTATCTTTATATTATTGGTTTCTAGTTTAATCACATTCGGTCTGAGAGCTGACATCAATGATTTCTGTTGTTTTAAATTTGTTAAAGTGTGTTTTGTGGCTTCAGAATATGGTCTATGTTGGTGAATGTTCCATGTGAGCTTGAGAAGAATATGTATCCTGCTGTTGGATGAAGTAGTCTATAGATGTCAATATATCCAGTTGATTGATGGTGTTGTTACTGTGCTACCAGCAAACCATTGGAAAATGAAATAAATAACTATAAGTAATTTTTTAACCCACCTCTTTCACTAACAATACATAATATCTAGGAAATACCTAGGATACCTAGGTGTCTGGATACCCTAGGACAGCAATGCCTAGGAAGAAATTAATAAAAGATGTACAAGTACTCGGCATTCAAAACTATAACATTTTGCTAAGAGAAACTAAGGAAGACTTAAATGGTGAAATATGCCATAATCATGGATTTGAAAGCTGTTATGAAAATGTCAGTCTCTACACATTGATCTATAGTTTCAGGGAATGTCAATCAAAAAATACAGCAATTTATTTTTTGT
This sequence comes from Crocuta crocuta, assembly GCF_008692635.1. Taxonomy (NCBI): domain Eukaryota; kingdom Metazoa; phylum Chordata; class Mammalia; order Carnivora; family Hyaenidae; genus Crocuta; species Crocuta crocuta. The sequence continues at coordinate 32,307 of NW_027530208.1, read as the reverse complement.
AGAAGTAGATGATCCTAAAACTTATATGAAAATGCAAAATGCATAGACTAGCTAAGATAGTTTTGAAGGAAAAGAAAAGTTGGAGAACATGCCAGACTCAAAACTTACTACAAAGTGGCAGTATTATCACAGTGTGGTACTTGCTCTTTATAAAGGGAAAATAAATAATAAGAACAGAATTGAGACTTCGGAAATAGCCCCAAACATATATTTGATTTTTGACAATGAGGAGCAGGAGAACTTTCAATGAAGTGGTGTTGCAGTAACCAGATATTTTATTCGGGGAAAAAATCTTCATATCTATGCCAACAAAAATTAATCCAAGAGGGATCATAAGTATAAATGTAAANTGAAATTCACCCACACTTGTTCTATTTATTGCTCCATGGAAACAGCATGCTTTGGGCTGGTACTAAATTTCCCACATACAGGACATTTCCACTTTTATATTTAAAAATAAATTCTTCTAGATTATATTGTTTCATTTAAACTATTTCTGGAGATGCAGTAAAACTTAATTATCTTTCATTATTTTCCTTTTTAAAAATAGTTTATTGTCAAGTTGGTTTCCATATAATACCCAGTGCTCATCCCCACAGGTGCCCTCCTCCATGCCCATCTCCCCCCCCTCCTCTCCCCCCACCCCATCTGCCCTCAGTTTATTCTCAGCATTCAAGAGCCTCTCATGGCTTGCCTCCTTCCCTCTCCCCCACTCTTTTCCCCTTCTTCTCCCCCACAGTCCTCCATTAAGTTCCTCCTAATCCTCCTATATGTACAAACATATGATATTTGTCCTTCTCTGCCTGACTTATTTCGCTCAGCATAACACCCTCGAGGTCCATCCATGTTGCTACACATGGCCAGATTTCATTCTTTCTCATTGCCATGTAGTATTCCATCATGTAGATAAACCATATCTTCTGGATCCATTCATCCATTGATGGACACTTAGGCTCTTTCCATGTTTCGGCAATTGTTGAGAGCGCTCCTATGAACATTGGGGTCCATGTGCCCCTATGCATCAGCACTCCTGTGTCCCTTGGGTAAATTCCTAGCAGTGCTATTGCTGGGTCCTAGGGGAGTTCTGTTGTTAATTTTTTGAGGAACCTCCACACTGTTTCCAGAGGGGCTTCACCCATTTACATTCCCACCAGCGGTGAAGGAGGGTGCCCTTGTCTCCACATCCTCACCAGTATCCAAAGTCTTCTGATTTGTTCATTTTAGCCACTCTGACTGGTGTGAGGTGGTATCTCAGTATGGTTTTGATTTGTATTTCCCTGATGAGGAGGGATGCTGAGCATCGTTTCATGTGTCTGTTGGCCATCTGGATGTCCTCTTTGGAGAAGTGTCTATTCATGTCTTCTGCCCATTTCTTCACTGGATTGTTTGTTTTTTGGGTGTGGAGTTAGGTGAGTTCCATATAGATTTTGGATACTAGCCCTTTATCTGATATGTCACTTGCAACTATCTTTTCCCTTTCTGTCAGTTGCCTATTCGTTTTACGGATTGTTTCCTTTGCCGTGCAGAAGCTTTTCATCTTGATGAGGTCCCAATAGTTGATTTTTGCTCTTGATTCCCTTGCCTTTGGGGATGTGTCAAGTAAGAAATGGCTGCGGTGGAGGTCAAGGAGGTTGTTTCCGGCTTTCTTCTCTAGGGTTTTGATGGTTTCCTGTCTCACATTTAGGTCCTTTATCCATTTTGAGTTTATTTTTGTGTGTGGTGTGAGAAAGTGATCTAGTTTCATTCTTCTGCAGGTTGCTGTCCAGTTCTCCCAGCACCATCTGTTAAAGAGGCTGTCTTTTTTCCATGACATACTCTTTCCTGCTTGTCAAAGATTAGTTGGCTGTACATTTTTGGGTCCAAATCTTAGTTCTCTATTCTGCTCCATTGATCTATGTGTCTGTTTTTGTGCCACTTAATTATCTTTTAAAACATGCATTTTGAATGACTCAGCTTTTCATTGTATGGACTGATTTCCTTGTCATAACATATTCCAGTATTTTTTGTTCTCGTGCTATTTCTTGGTATCTTCTCTTTGCCAAAAAGTTCTCATGTAGGGTGTCAAAAACTCTGGGTCTGGAGTTCTGTCTTGTCCAGCAAGACAGCAGATGCAGAATTGAAATATGAGAGGAGCTAATGTCCAGAAGGAAAGAAGAGCCCCGAATAAGGGTTCTCACTCTGTTTTTTGTTTTTTGTTTTTTGTTTTTTTAAAGTATGTTCACTGAAGCTTAACAGTATCTTTTGTGGGTTAGAAATTTCTTATTTAAAATGTTTTCAATGTTTGTTTATTCTTGGGAGAGTGGCAGACAGAGTGTCAGCAGGGTAGGGGCAGACAGGGAAGGAGACACCTCATTGGACAGAGGCTCCAGGCTCTGAACTGTCGCATAGAACCTGATGCAGGGCTTGAACTCACGAACTATGAGATCATGACCTGAGCCGAAGTTGGACGCTTAACCAACTGAGCCACCAAGGTGCCCTGAAATTTCTTATTTTAATGAAGCCTAGCTTATTGTTTCTTTCGTGGATCATGCCTTTCATGTTACATGTAAAGAGTCATCACCAAACACATGGTAACTAGATAGTCTCCTGTTATCTTCTAGGAGTTTTATAGTTTTTCATTTTACATTTAGCTCAAATCCATTTTGTTAAATTTTTAAATGGTGTAATATATGTGTCTATTTTATTTTTTGCATGTCTAGTTGTTCCAACAACATTTGTTGAAAAGTCCTTCTTTTCACTATTGCATTTCCTTTGCTTCTTTGTCAAAGATCAGTTGATTGTATTTATGGAAGTGTCTTTCTGAGCTCTTATTCTGTTCCATTGCTGCTTGTCTATTCTTTTTCTAATACCACACTGCCTTTATTACTGTAGCCTTATAGGAAGTCTTGAAAGTGAGCAGTGTCAGTCCTCAACGTTTTTGTCTCCTACAATATTGTATTGTCTGTTTTGAGTCTTTTGCTTCTCCATATAAATTTTAGAATTAACTTTTCAACATCCACAAAATAACTTTCTGGGATTTTGTTTGCAATGCATTATATCTGTAGATCAAATTGGGAAGAGCTAATATTTTGATATTATTGGGTCTTCCTATACATGAATATAGAATATCTCTCCATTTATTTCTTTATTTCATCAGAGATTTTTTAGTTTTCTTCATACAGCTCTTGTATATATTTTGTTAGATGTATACTTAAGTATTTCATTTTTTGATGCTACTATAAGTGGTATTGTGTTTTTAATTTCAAATCCCACTTGTTTGGTATTTCAGAAGGTGATTGACATTTGTGTATTCACATTATATCTTGCCACTTTGCCATCATTGTTTATTCGTTCCAGGAGTCTCTTTTTAATTCTTTGAGATTTTCTGCATGAACAAGCTATGTCATTTGTGAACAAAGACAGTTTTATTTCTTTCTTTCCACTCATTTTTTTAAATTTTTTTAATGTTCTATTTATTTCTAGGAGAGAGAGAGAGACAGCGTGAGTAGGGGAGGGTCAGAGAGAGAGGGAGTCACAGACTGAAACAGGCTCCAGGCTCTGAGCTGGCAGTCAGCACAGAGCCCGACGCGGAGCTCGAACCCACGAATCGTGAGATCATGACCTAAGCGAAAGTCGGACGCTTAACCGACTAAGCCACCCAGGCGCCCCAAACTGTAGGATTTTTTAAGGTGTTCTTTCTTAATGAAGTTTCTCTCTTTTCTTAGTTTACTGAGAGCCTTTATTATGAATAGGTGTTTGGTTTGTCAGCTGATTTTTCTCCGTCGGTAGATCATATTATTTTTTCTTTTCAACCTGATGATGTAATGGATTACATTAATTGAGTTTTAAATGTCGAACGACCTTAAGTACCAGGGATAAATCCCACTTGGTTGTGGTGCATAATTCTTATTATACATTGTTTTATTTGATTTATTAATACTTTGTTCAGAATTCTTGCATCGTTGTTCATGAGAGATACTGGTTTGTGGTTTCCTTGTGATGTTTTTTATGGTTTTAATATTAGGTTATCGTATACTGCAGCCTCATATAATGACTTAGGAATTCCCTTTGCTTCTATCTTCTGAAAGACATTGTAGAGAAATGGTATAATTTCTAGTTTCAATGGTTGGTGGATTCATCAGTGACCCCTTCTGGGCCTGGTGATTTCTGTTTTGGAAAGTTATTAATTATTTATTCAATTTCTTTAATAGACACAGGCCTATTCAGATCATGTATTTCTTCTTCTTTGAGTTGTGTCTTTCAAGGAATTTGTCCATTTCATTTAGATTATCAAATTTGTGGGCACAGAGTTTTTCATAGTATTTCTTCCCCCCCTCTCCCCCCCCAGTTTTCTAATGTGGAAGACAGAACAATTGGTTTTAGATCTTTTAGTTCTTTCTTTTTGATATAAGCTTTCAGTGTTACATATGTTTTCCATGCACTGCTTTTAGTGTATCCCAAAATTTTGTTGTGTTTTCATATTCATATAATTCAAAATATTTAAAGTGTTCTCTGTGATTTTTGTTTTGGTCTCATGTGTTATGTAGAAGTGTTTTTGTTGAATCCCCCAAGTATTTTAAGATTTCCTGGTTATCTTTATATTATTGGTTTCTAGTTTAATCACATTCAGTCTGAGAGCTGACATCAATGATTTCTGTTGTTTTACATTTGTTAAAGTGTGTTTTGTGGCTTCAGAATATGGTCTATGTTGGTGAATGTTCCATGTGAGCTTGAGAAGAATATGTATCCTGCTGTTGGATGAAGTAGTCTATAGATGTCAATATATCCAGTTGATTGATGGTGTTGTTACTGTGCTACCAGCAAACCATTGGAAAATGAAATAAATAACTATAAGTAATTTTTTAACCCACCTCTTTCACTAACAATACATAATATCTAGGAAATACCTAGGATACCTAGGTGTCTGGATACCCTAGGACAGCAATGCCTAGGAAGAAATTAATAAAAGATGTACAAGTACTCGGCATTCAAAACTATAACATTTTGCTAAGAGAAACTAAGGAAGACTTAAATGGTGAAATATGCCATAATCATGGATTTGAAAGCTGTTATGAAAATGTCAGTCTCTACACATTGATCTATAGTTTCAGGGAATGTCAATCAAAAAATACAGCAATTTATTTTTTGTAGAAGTAGATGATGCTAAAACTTATATGAAAATGCAAAATGCATAGACTAGCTAAGATAGTTTTGAAGGAAAAGAAAAGTTGGAGAACATGCCAGACTCAAAACTTACTACAAAGTGGCAGTATTATCACAGTGTGGTACTTGCTCTTTATAAAGGGAAAATAAATAATAAGAACAGAATTGAGACTTCGGAAATAGCCCCAAACATATATTTGATTTTTGACAATGAGGAGCAGGAGAACTTTCAATGAAGTGGCGTTGCAGTAACCAGATATTTTATTTGGGGGGAAAAAAATCTTCATATCTATGCAAACAAAAATTAATCCAAGAGGGATCATAAGTATAAATGTAAATGTGAACATTATAAAATTTCTAGAACAAACCACAAAATACTTTCATGATCCTAGAAAAGATGAAGACTTCTTAAGGGCATAGTAAGCACTAACAGTAATGGAAAACAATTTAAATAGGATTTCATCAAAATTAAAAACATTANTTTTTTGTAGAAGTAGATGATGCTAAAACTTATATGAAAATGCAAAATGCATAGACTAGCTAAGATAGTTTTGAAGGAAAAGAAAAGTTGGAGAACATGCCAGACTCAAAACTTACTACAAAGTGGCAGTATTATCACAGTGTGGTACTTGCTCTTTATAAAGGGAAAATAAATAATAAGAACAGAATTGAGACTTCGGAAATAGCCCCAAACATATATTTGATTTTTGACAATGAGGAGCAGGAGAACTTTCAATGAAGTGGCGTTGCAGTAACCAGATATTTTATTTGGGGGAAAAAAAATCTTCATATCTATGCAAACAAAAATTAATCCAAGAGGGATCATAAGTATAAATGTAAATGTGAACATTATAAAATTTCTAGAACAAACCACAAAATACTTTCATGATCCTAGAAAAGATGAAGACTTCTTAAGGGCATAGTAAGCACTAACAGTAATGGAAAACAATTTAAATAGGATTTCATCAAAATTAAAAACATTAATATCAGAAGGCAGAAAGTGAAAAGGTCATCCATAGATGGGAAGTGTATAGATGTGACAAAGGACTTGTATCTTCAATATATAAAGAATTCCTATATCTCAATAATAGACAACTCAGAGAAAACATAAACAAAAAAGTCTTGCTCAAACATTTTTATAAATTGAGAAAAAAATACAGAAAAAGATAGTTAAAATTGTTGTCTTTGGGGAAATGTAAACTAAAGCCACAATACTATGCCATTACAGAATGAGTCATAATAGAAAGACCAACAATACTGAATGCTGGCAAGGATGGGGAGCTGGTAGAACTCAATACAATAGATGTAATTGGTTCAAACACTTTGCAAAACTTTTTGGCAATGGCTAATAGTGTTCAACATATTCCTAGTATTTGACCTAATAATTTCATTACTGGGAATATACCCAAAGGAAATAAGCACAATGTTCATGAAAGTATTTGCACAGGCATCTTCCTAGTAGTTTTTTTAACAACTGCCCAAACCTGGAAATGGTCCATGTGTTCATTAATAGGTTGTAACATTATAATGTATTTTTGTAGTTTGTCCAACACTGCTATAAGATGGAATTTTGATGGTTTTTCTAACCTTAAAGAGCTATCTTGTTCAGAAGCCTAATGTTCTTTAAATGGTGTGGGTATGGGTGTGTGTGCACACACGTGTGTGTGTGTGTGTGTGCGCACGCGTGTGTGTGTTGCAATGTTTATTCAGTACAGAGAGCTTGACGACTACAGTTTCATGCTTGGTGGTGTTGCAGTTGACTTCACTAGATGAAATTTTGTGTGCAGTATGATTGGATAGCTTACTACCTGAGTGGTGCTGTTCTGTCATCAGCAGAAATATAGTTCTCAAGTGTGGGAAGTTAAGGTCATGAGCCAACACCTATAGAGGAAATTAGAGTCTTGAACTTCCTAGAATAGAGAAGCAGTGTAATGATGGCCATACATACACTCAGCCTTTTAGATGACTCAAGCTTTCAGTGGAAGGAGTGAAGAGGAGTTAGCCAAAGAGCAAGAACCAACATGCTGAAGAATATCAGCCGAACAAGAAAGGGTTGTGTTACCAGTGTTCTCTTGGTATTTTTATTAGTAGGTAGTATGGTTGAGGAGCATAATAAAGAATCACAGGATTTAGTGAGGATAGGTTGCTGGCTATGCAGATACATATGCATTTAAGACTAGCAGAATGTTTCATGGAGGGTTGGGTTTTAATGGAACAGATTTTTGGGTATAGATAATAAATTAATAAAAAATTGTCCTTAAAGACAGAAAAAGAAACAGTGGCAGATGTAATGGCAATGAGCATCCACTGACAATTTATTATTACTTAATTGGGATGGTTAAAACTAGACAAGACAGCCTGGGGGAGGTGAGGTTGATTAATTAGATGATGATATTAAAGTATACAATAGAAACACTATTGGCATATAATTGGAGATGCATCATTTTAGGAATGTGAAGATCTGAGAGATGGATACATTTATTTATATAAGATGTGCTCTCAATTTGAAAATTTCTGGGATCTTATATTTTTCAGTAACTGCTGTTCTGTTATAAGTAAAAAATCCTCAGTACGAATCCTCTGAAGATGAGAAATTGCATGAGCCTAAAAATTAATCTGCTTTGTCATGCTGAAGAAGCTTTGGTTGTAACATGGGTTTCTGTTTCTTTGAACACTTTTCAGCAAGTAATAAAGAACCACATGTACAAGATGTCATTGACTGATACGGTGAAATGATGAAATTTTATTGGACAGCAGGAGGTAAAGCAGCCAAGACAGACGATAATTTTGCAGACATGTTAAGAGATTTTGAAATTTTAAAAAATTAGCACTTGAGTAAAATAAAATCATATGTTTCATCTTTGCTCTAAAATTTCTTTAGGTGTCAAAGGTCCTGTAATAAAATATGTCAGTGCTACACTTTTCCTTGGTGTAGGAGTGAACTGTGAGACCATAGACATAGATTTTAAAATGCCTGAGACTCAAGAGGTTGGAGCTCTCCATATGGATTTAATTTAGGCAGATCTGAGATTAGAAAGCCAAGTTTCTGCACCTCTTCAGAAGTTGATAAGAATCTGTTATATGACCAACTAATTTATTTCCTGCCATTTGACTTTCTCACAGATTTGTCCTTTGAGCTTCTTTCTGGGCCCTTTGAAATGTATGGGAGCTCATTTTGGAGTACACAAAACAAAACAAAACAAAACAAAAGAGATACCGAAACGGTTTTTTTAACCGTTTGTAAAATGTATAATGGGAGAGACAAGAGTTAAAGTACATTTTATCTGGGAAATATTGTTAAATGCCTTTAAATTATCAAGAAGAATAAGGAATAGAAAATGCAAACCCAGAGGTATGGCAATGAAAGGACATTCATTCATAGGACCCAGTTTTCATTTAATTTCTGCATATTATGTGAAGAAGAGATAGAGTGCATTGCAAATAGTTTCTTTTTAGTTGATGTACAATTTGAGAGTCCTTTTTGAAAAGAAAGAGTACTGGATTAAAATACAACCTTATATGTTCTACCTTTGAAGAGAGCTTTTCTTGTAGTCTTGAATAGCCATTTTGTACTCTCTATAGCTCATGCCGCTCTCCTGTCCTCAATAAATCTTAAAAGAATTGGTTGTTCTAAAGTAGGGAATGGACCAAAGTAGGAGGATACATCAAGATGCCAAACTGGAAAGGGTATCAATTGCTTTTCCAATGATCAAAGAGAATATAACACCAAAGAAATGAACTTTTCTAACTGTTCTTATGGGACAAGCAAAAGGTTGCCGTAACCATGGTATCCAGCGACCAGAAGTGATGGATTAGATATTTATTAAATCATTATCCTTATTGAGGCACAAACACCTGTTGGCTATACAGGAAAATGATAGCCCTTAAACAAAGCACAAGGCAAGGGAAATAAAAACAATTGTGTTACTCTCCCAACAGCATGTGGTGATGAATGTCCCACTCAAAACTTGTGGACTAAAAGTAGCTTGCTCATTCAGAATCTGCTCTAGGTCTCAGCATCTTTTAAAGACTCTTTTTTGGACAACTTACCCTTAGAGCATAGTAGTTAGGTCAGGTGACTGTTCATTTAAAAACTTTTTTTAATGTTCTATTTTATTTTTTGAGAGACAGAGAGTGTCAGCAGGGTGGGGATAGAGAGAGACAGAAACACAGAATACGAAGCAGGCTTCAGACTCTGAGCTGTCAGCAGAGTCTGACGCGGGGCTTGAACCCGTGACCCGTGAGATCATGACCTGAGTCAAAGTTGGATGCCTAACCAGCTGAGCCACCCACGTGCCCCTCAGGCAAATTTTTTAGTGTTTTATCCAGAATCACTGTGGTAATAACCTTCAGAGGCTGATGAAGAACTAGGTAGGACCATGGCTCTACTGGGAAAAGATGAAGATGATACTATAAACTGTGGCAGTTGACAATATCTAGTAGAATAATGGGAATATAAGACTAGTATTCTGAATTGGATGACTTAATTTTGTGGCTGTTACTCAATGTAAAGATCTTAGAATAGTTCAGAAAGGAGTTTAGTTTGGATGCCTGTCACTTAACCTAAAAATCTTTCTGTCACCAGCTACCTTTTCTTATTCCAGTAGTGCCTAGCGTTGTAAAAAATGATTAATTTGAACCAGGCATAACGTTTAGGTAGGTGTAACACAATCCTGGGAGGAATGAGAGAGTAAAAGTGCAGGGGAATGTAATTACAATGGTTGGGATGAAGTCCAAGCTGGGCAGGGAAGGAGGTGAAGCAGGTGCGGTTTAGTGACTGGAGAACAGCGTGAAGTCAAGGGATTGGATGCTTCAGGTTTGCTCAGCAGCTGAAAGGATGAGGAAGACAGCTTTCAGATTTTGAGATTTAAGATGCCTTTGTCTGTGGATGATCCTATCTAAATTGAAGCCATGTGAGTGGGAGAAGGAAGGCCATTGAAACAAGTGAAGTTAGTGAACTATGACAAGGTGATTGAGGGATCATCCAGCTCAAGAGTGAGTAGAGCAGATGGCCAGTAATTAATTAGTTAATCAATTACTGAACATCTGTATGGGGCAGTAAGCACGAAAGGAAATGGAAAATGTACTATTTATAATTTCTAAGGCTGAGGGTAACAGATTAGAAAATCCATTACAATAGACTTGATGGTTACAATAGAGATAGATAGTACCTGCCTCTCAGTAGATACTTAAGTTTTTGTCAAAGAATAAGCACAGGCATGAAGGAACTAAGCCTCAGGGAGCCTGAGGGAACTAACCCAGCAAGGACAACAGGGGAATGACCTTGGAGGAGTGTCACACAAGGGCATCTAGTGCAGATAAGCTTTGAACTGAAATTTGAAGGATTATTTAGCCATCTGCCAGCTAGACTTAGAGCCTGGGGTAAGGGATTCCAAACATGGAAATGCCTCTCTGTGCAAAGGTAGAGAGGCAAGGTGAGGCTCAATTACAGGCTGCCTGTAGGAGAGCACTAGACAGCTTCCTTAGGAACGCCCTGGAAGCCTGCTTTATATTATTGGACTTTATTTATGCTCTAATTTACATCCAAGTTAGCATATGGTGCAACAATGATTTCAGGAGTAGATTCCTTGATGCTCCTCACCCATTTGGCCCATCCCCCCCCACAACCCCTCCAGCAACCCTCTGTTTGCTCTCCATATGTAAGTGTCTCTTACGTTTTGTCTCCCTCCCTGTTTTTATATTGTTTTTGCTTCTCTTCCCTTTTGTTCATCTGTTTTGTATCTTAAAGTCGTCATATGAATAAAGTCATATATTTGTCTTTCTCTGACTGACTCATTTCACTTAGCAGAATACCCTGCAGGTCCATCCACGTAGTTGCAAATGGCAAGATTTCATTCTTTTTGATTGCCGAGTAATACTCCATTGTATATCTATATATACCACACCTTCTTTATCCATTCATCCATCGATGGACATTTGGGCCCTTTGCATACTTTGGCTGTTGTTGATAGTGCTGCTATAAACATTAAGGTGCATATGTCCCTTTGAAACAGCACACCTGTATCCTGGTAGTGGATAAATACCTAGTAGTGCAATTGCTGGGTCATGGGTAGTTCTGTCTTTAACTTGAAGTGTCTGTTCTACTAGACAGGTGAATAGACATGGTCTTTTGTTTTTGGTTTTCATTAAATTAAATTGCACAAATATATGCATGTGTATATGTATATATATGGAAATATTTGTGCTTGTATTTGTACATAGCTGTGCATGTAAATAGAAATAACATAAGCACACACACTAACATATACAGCATGCAGATAGGATGAGGTGTGCCTGTGAATAGCTGAAGACCTAAAATACCAAAAAATTATTTCTCTTTCATGTGACAAATGTGTAGCCATCTAGAGTTGGTATTTGTATATCAGGAGCCCAGACAACTTTTATTTTTTGATGCATTTCCCTTAGCATCTATTCTCTTCTTTGTGGCCTATATGTCAGCATCATACACACATTCCAACTAACAGGAAGCAAGAAGGGATGGAAGAAACAGATAACCTTTGGCTTTAAGAATCCTTTTACTCTAAGGGCACATTAAACATGATGTTTAAACTTACATCCCATTGACCAAGATTCAGCCTAACAGCCTCACTTGGCTGCAAGAGAGGCTGTAAAATATTACCTGTTCTGGATGGCAATATGGCCGATTAATAGTGATGGCCCCCCTATGAGGAAGTAGGGGAAGAAGGAATACAGATGAGAACGAGCAGGCCCTGCCACATTAAGTTCTTCATTTCTTCCCCCTCCAGTAATTCTCTCTAGACAATATGTGAGTGTGTGGATATGAGGTTGACATGTTCTTAGAAGTTCTTCCACCTGGAGAAACCTAAAATCACAAATTTTATGGGCACTAATAACATTTTGCAAGTATAAGCATTTTTCAAAATGATTGTGTTTATGTCATTGGCCTAGTATATACAACATACGATGAATGTAGTAAGTTGCATTTGTTAAAGGTTCTTCGAAATTTTTACAAAGGGCATTCACACCTCATACAGTCTATCTAGCATTTCTAAAGTAAATAGGATGATAGCACTATCCCCGTTTTATTACTGGAGAAATGGAATTAACAGAGGGTAATTAGAAAATAGTTGATATTTTAGTTTGGACGAGTGTATTCTAGGAGTGAGCATGGCATTCTTGTCCCTGGAGAACTTAGCATTCAGGAAATCTACTTTTTCACTTACCTGAGCAGTGGTATCTTGACCATAGTCAGAGCATGACTGTTTCCTTTTCCCACCAGGACACATCGAATGTTTGGTGTTGCTCATTAACATAAACATGCTTTATCGCCCTGCCAGTGCAACACACAAAATGGATCTACATGTTAGTTGTTTTTTGATGTATTTCCTGTACAAAATAACCAAAGAATTCAACTATGTTCGTTTTACTACAATATTATAACAATACCCTGGTAAATGTTATCACCATAGAGGTAAAGTGATGCAGACACTTTGAATAACTGGCTCAAATCGATATGGCTTGAGCTGATGCCATATATTGCTTAGTAGGATTATGAAAACATCCTTTGTGTGAATTACACATGTGGAGGTAAGTATATCCAGAAGTTTCCTTACTTGTTGACTGAGTTGAGATGGATATGTGGTCAAAAAATGAAAGGCAAACATCAAATTATCAGGTCTCAGGGTGAGATGTGTGCTTATCCTAAGTGTGTAGGGATTAAAACATGGTAGGCACAGAACAGAATGAGTATAAATGGCTAGATAGTGTCACTGTGACCTCTCGCAATAAGGATTTTCTTTCTCTGGACACTTTTCATATCTAATATCAAAGGCAAACATCATTTTCCCTTATCCAAATGTAGGCTTATATACACAGAGAAGACAACACAGAGATATTAAGCAGTCTTCCAGTTAGCTGAAGGGTGACGCTCAGACTCTGCATGTTCACATATTTCTCTGATGAGAGTCTCAGGGATTGAATGAGGGTCAATCATGGGCCCATTTTATAGTTTGAGGTCAGAAGGAATACACTCTTAACATCACATCTCCAGTCGACATGTGAGACTACCAAGCATATGATGTTTTGCACCTTGAGAAAAATTTCATTCTTTGAGGGGTATATTTCAGTGGCAAAAATGCATGTTTTTGACAAGTGTAATTTTCTCTGAAATGATAGTGGTAAAATTGCAGATACTGTCAAATGAGAATGAACATCCAGGCTCAACCATAGGTCCAAGATAGTTTCTTCTGTAGATTAGATTTATGAAATCCTGAGGGAGTACTTTGTGCCTGTTTTCACTAAATATTTTAAATCTTACAATACACATTTTGTCTTCACCTAGCCATTGGAAAACTTAGTAATTTAGTTATTATTTAAACCATCCTTTCTCTTCCTCTGCTCCAATCCCCACCTTGTTTTAAGTTGCTTGTTATAAATCATGACACTGTTAAATTCTCATTTTATTGTTGTTGATGTTTATTTGCTTTTGAGAGAGAGTCCGAGAGACGGAGTGTGAGTGAGGGAAGGGCAGAGAGAGGAGACACGGATTCCAAAGCAGCCTCCAGGCTCTGAGCTGTCAGCACAGAGCACAATGTGGGGCTAAAACTCACAAACCATGAGATCATGACCTGAGCCAAAGTTGTATGCTTAACTGACTGAGCCACCCAGGTGCCCCATGACCCTGTTAAATCCTTACAAGAGTATTTTAGAAACTGGAGCCAGTAGAGAAAAGTGAAATGCACAGTTGGCATATCATCTGAATAATTTGATTCCTGTAAAATTCCTTTTTGAAAAAGGCAGGTCCTACCGCACTCACTGTGTCTTCTCTTTAGCATCTCCATAAATTATGTCATAACCTTGAGTAAATTCTTTGGCCACTTGGATGATGGCGATGCATCTATGGACCTCTCCCTTCCAGGTATTGTATACCGAAATGTAGTGTGAAGAGCTGAGCCAATTTTTATTTTCTTTTTGCAAATAAATATGAGAAATGAAGAAAGAGAAGGGGGGAGGAGGGAGAGGGAAGGAGAGAAAAGTGCTTGGCAGAAATTTCCAGTGGAGGGAAGTGACTCATCATGCTTTGCCATTGATAGATCAGGGCAAAGTCTGGGATGTTATGAAGGAGCTTCCGACAGATGCTCTTCTCATATGTTGTGATGACATTTGTACCATTCCTCACTCATTTCCAGGTAACTCATATAACAGTATATAGCAGATAAACCCTCATTAGTGATTAACATTATAAAAATACCATGAAACAAAAATGTGTGTTCATGCAGAGAATATTTAAATGAATAAGATTGATAGATTAGAAATTATTCTGGGCAATTCTGTAGAATTGGTTTTGATAGTATTTATTTTAGAGCTTTCCATATTTATTTCTGTGTTGTTCTTATTATGAACTACCAAAGATTACCTCAGAGAAGGATAGAATGAAGGTAGTCTGGGAGAGGAGTCCTAACGGGCTTCATCCATTTCTTTATTTCTTTAGATAGATGCTAGGTAAATGGGTATATGTCGTCTTATCCCTTTTTATATGTAATAAATTTATAATAAGAATACTGCGTTTTAAGGCAGACTTAATAGTCTCTAGTTTTGTAACTTTGAGCAAGCAAATTGTATAATCATTCTGGATTGTATTGGGCTTTATGTAAAAAAGTACAATATACATGATAATTTGTGAAGTCAGATGGACTGAGGTATGTCCATCTTTTGAGGATGACTCCAGTTTTATAACCAAAAATTATATCATTTGTAATTTCTTCAACCTTTGAACTTTAAGGAGTAGCTAAAATTTACATGTAGTAATGCCTTAAGTAACTATCTTTTATATGTAGATAGAGTTATTATTAGACTCCCAGCATTTGAAATGGAGGTGACTTGGGGTGCCTGGGTGTCTTAGTGGAGCATTCCACTTTGGCTCAGGTCATGATCTTGCCGTTTGTGGGTTCGAGCCCTCCCGTCAGACTCTGTGCTGAGAGCTCAGAGCCTGGAGCCTACTTCAGATTCTGTGTCTCCCTCTCTCTGTCTGCCCCTCTCCTGATCATGCTCTGTCTCTGTCTCTCTCTCTCTCTTACACATACATGTGATGTGCTCTCCAAAATAAACATTAAGAAAAATAAAATGGAGGTGACTTTTCTAGAATCAAGTATAATTGAAAATGAAAGTTGTTCATTGTCTGAACACGGTCCAATCCACTGGACAATTAGATTAATTCTGTGAAAATAGAATCATAGAAGGTTCTCTGGAAGGGACCTCAGAGATGATCTAATTTCCCCCTTCAATTATAAATGGGGAAATGATTACAGTCCACAGAAGCTCTTGTCATTAACTATTTAGTAGAAGAACTAGTATTAAAACTAAGATTTTGGGGCTTCCTCACTGGATTGATATTTCTCAAACTGTCATCTCCAGAATTGTTCATGTGAATGTAACTAACACACAAAAAACCCCAAACTAATAAACAGCAATAAAACTAGGATTTTGTGGTAAAGTAACTTTTTGATATATTACTTCCTATAGCCTCCCCTCCCTTTGTGGATTTTCAAAAACACTTTAGTGTAATAAAGGCTCTGAGAAGCTCTGTAGTAAAGGATCCTGCAGTTGTTTAATCCACTCTTCCCCACATTTTTTTCACACCCAAAACCCTATCGTAGGAAACACTCCGTACAATTTGAGGAAATTTGACATAAAATTAGTCAAATCACTTTTTGTTATGCAGTCTAATCACACGATAGATCAGTTTTTCAAATTAGAGTAACTGGTACCAAGCATATGGATCCACCTTAACATACACAGACACTCTCCCAATAAAGAGGTCAGCATTCCATAAGCACTTGTAAGAGTTTTCATTCATGGCATAGTGAAGGGACTGAGGAGAGACAATAAGGTTCTCTGTAATGAAAAGTGAATATTGCTAATGAAGATGGTAGTAATTATGGTATAAATACAGGTGTTGGGCTTTGGCAGTGGAAACAGACAGAAGAGAGAGGAGAGGATTCATAACCGTTTCAGAGTGGTAGGTTTCTTAGCCCTGTCCTTTGCTCGCTGGGGTGATCCTCAAATCAAATAAAAATACCAGAAAGTGTCATGAGGAAGATGATTTGTTTGAGGAAAGTAGATAGGAAGAAAGGACGTCAGACAGAGGCGTGCTAAAGATAAGTAGGACAATATGCCACTTCCTCCATGAGGTTATTTTTGAATCCTGCAAGAAAACTCTTCCATGTCTCAACTCCTAAAACTTTTCCTTCTTAACTCTGTAATTTTCCTTAGCCTTTTCTGGATTCTCATTTAGTTGTTTGTGCATATGCTTTATTCTTCCCCAGACGCCATTCTAGAGGACAAGGATGGTCGTTGTTCTTTTTACTAAGTCCCACAGGCACTGGCACATTACTTTGTGTGAATCATACTCTTGATGAATGTTGGCTGACTGAATACATAACAGGACCAGCATGTGTGTATTGTACACACAGTGCACAAGTACAGTTGAGTGTGTGACACATTAGCCCTGAGAATCCCTTCTGTCAACAAGTTTAGAGTTTACTCAAGACTTCACACTAAAAAAGAAAGAACATTCTGTATTTAAAGCCTTGATATAGGACATGTTCATAAAAGAGAGAGATCGGAGAAGGTTTAGTAAAGAAAACAGTGTTGAAAATTAGTATTTACTGAAGGTGGTGGTGTTGGATATATTATNCATATCATATCATATCATATAATATTATATTAGTGTGTGACTGCCGTTGTAACAAATTATCACAAACTCAAAAATCTTAAAATAACACCAAGTTAAATAGCTTGCAGTTCTAGAGGTCAGTCTTATAGGGCTAAAATTAAAGTGTTGGTGGAGCTGCTTTCCATCTGGAGGCTCTGAGAAGAGAATCCATTCCTTGCCTTTTCTAGCTTCAAGAGACTGCTTGCATTCTTTGGCCTGTGGCCCTTTATTGTGTTTTTAATGCTCATTACCACAACCTCTCCTGACTCCTTCTTATAAGCACCCTGTGATTATATTGTCCAACTCTATAGTTTCCCAACTCTTATTTTAGGATCCTTTCCATTTTAAGATTCTTAAGATACCTGCACAGTCCCTTTTGTCACATAAGGTAACATATTCACAGTTTTGGGGAATTAGGAAATAGAAATCTTTGTGGAGACATTATTCTTCCTACCATAGTAGGGAATCAACGTGAGCAAAGTTCTGGAGGTAGACATGAACATGGAGTGTATAGCTCCATGATCAGAACAATAAAATGAAAACATGGAGTGTATAGCTGAACAATAAAATGATCAGAACAAGATGTGCAATATATGTTACGGAGTGTGGTGAATAGTCTGACTAGTTCTTATGACATTGCTATAAATTTTCATCATTAATTCTTATCTTTTTATTATTGAATAATTCTTCACATATGGAAGGTACTTCATCAGACTGGATAGTTAAATACATCTTAGCTGAAGTTTTTATTGCTTTTAACTGGAAAAGATCAAGAGTTAATTGGCTAGAAAGGGTTAATACTTCTAATTATAATAGAATATCTTCTGTGATTTTTTTGTTGTTGTTGCATTATTAGAAAGCCATGGAGCCTGACTGTGTTTTACAGGAGAGTGAAGGGCCGCATGTGCTTTGGCACCAGACGGAAAGGACTACGTGTATAATAGACATTTATAGTTTTACTTACCTAACATGTGTACGTTCTCCTATTCTTTTCCTGTTACAATCCATGAATCTTGCCCTTTCCCTAACCCCACTCTTGAGTGCCAGTTACATCAGATTCATGAGTTCTGTGGTTGGCTTTTAACATAATTTGAGTTCGTGAGGGATAGACCTGAGACTGTGGCTAGACCTAAGGATGAGGCACCCACTCTCTCCACTGGCGTGGTTAAGCTGATAAGATCTAAGTCTGGGCTACTGAAAATTGCCATTAGAGAGAGCGTCCCTGCTATTAGCACATTCTTATCCATAAGATTGTTTCTGTTTGTGATTGTTTTCTGTATTCGGGGGCTCCCGTATTCAGTGCGTAGACACTTATAATTGTTAGCTCTTCCTGATGGATATACTCTGTAATTATTGTATAATGCCCTTCTTCCTCCCTTGTTACTACCTTTACTTTAAAGTCCAGTTTGTCTGATGGCAGTATGGCTACTCCAGCTTTTTTTGACTTCCAGTAGCATGATAGATATTTCTCCATCTCCTTACTTTCAATCTAAAGGTGTCCTCAGATCTAAAGTTGAGTGTCTTGTAGACAGCAAATAGATGGGTTTTTTTTNATGTTATTATTGAAAAATATGAGTTTAGAGTCATTGTGTTTTCTGTAGGATTCATGCTTGTGGTGGTGTCTCTGGGATCTTGTGTTCCTTGCAACATTTCCCTATAGAATTCCCCTTAAGATTTCTTGTAAGGAGGGTTTAGTGGTGATGAATTCCTTCAATTTTTGTTTGTTTGGGAAAACCTTTGTCTCTCCTTCTATTCTAAATGACAGGCTTGCTGGATAAAGGATTCTTGGCTGCATATTTTTTTCTGTTCATCACATTGAAGATTTCCTGCCATTCCTTTCGGGCCTGCCAAGATTCAGGAATAGGTCTGCACCTACTCTGATAGGTCTCTCTTTGTATGTTAGGGCCCTTTTATCCCTAACTGCTTTCAGAATTCTCTCTTTGCCCTTATATTTCGCCAGTTCCACTATGATATGTCGTGCAGAAGATCGATTCAAGTTATGTCTGAGGGGAGTCCTCTGTGCCTCTTGGATTTCAATGTCTGTTTCCTTCCTCAGATTGGGGAAGTTCTCAGCTATACCTTTGTTCAAGTACCCCTTCGGCTCCTTTTTCTCTCTCTTCTTCTTCCGGAATTCCTATGATATGGATAGTGTTCTGTCTGATTGCATCACTCAGTTCTCAAAGTCTCCTTTTGTGCTCCTGGATCAGTTTATCTCTCTTTTTCTAGGCTTCCTCTTTTTCTATAATTGTGTCTTCTAATTCACCTATTCTCCTCTCTTCCTCTTCAGTCTGTGTATTGGATGCCTCCATTTTATTATGCACCTCACTTAAAGCATTTTTTAATTCATCACAACTATTTTTAAGCTCCATAGTCTTTGTAGCAATAGCTTCTCTGATGTCTTCCATGCCTTTTTCAAGCCCAGTGATTAATTTTGTGATTATTGTTCTAAATTCTTGTTCAGTTATTTTGCTTATATCTGTTTTGAGCAGTTCTTTAGCTGTCACTTCTTCCTGGAATTTCTTTAGAGGAGAATTCTTCCGTTTCATCATTTTGGCTAGCTTTCTGTCCCTTGTTAATTTTAAAAGCTTGTTATGTGGAGAGTGTCCTTTATAATAAAGCCAATGCAGAGGAAAACAAAGCTAGTTACAAAAAAAAAAAAAAAAAAAGCCTTAGTCCTGGTGATACTATTTGAGCTGTCGATCCAACTATGACTGAGCCAAAATTTTTCCTTGCACGTTTGGTTTATAAACCAGCATATTTTCTTCATTATTTAAGCTGGTTTTAGTGCTACATCTCTCAGTTTCAATTAGGATTACACTTCAATACCATATACCTACAACACCCAGGATTTCACTGGCGATCCGTATTCTCTTCAAGGTCCCCCTCTGGAATTTGACCACGGTCTTCAGAGTGTTTGCCCTGTGTGCTCACTTTGTCCTCACAGCAGAAGAGACCTGGACTTCCTCACTACCTCCTGATAATTTGTATCATAAAAGTCAAATTATCAGTGGTAGTACCAATAAAAGTATTTTGGAAAATAGAATTTCATTGTCTTAATGAGGACTGGAACTTGGTTAATGAATCCTCTTCTTGTATTTTCCCTATTTACAGAATGAGAATAGGCACCTATATCCGTGTTCAATTCAACTGACTTAAATTTAATACCAGTCTAACACAATTGTGTGTAGAGGTGCTTAAATATTCCTTTTGTTTTTCTATGTTATTAACCCTTTGTTTTTGAATCATCTGTGAGTTGGATAACTCAGTGAGTTAGATAATGTGAATTTAGATTCACATAATTTTTTAATAAAAATAGACAATTTCAAAGCATGTATTATAATCTTCTTTAGCAGAGCACTATAGACCACCTGTCAAGGTTGAAAAGTATGCAAAATAGGGAATATATAATATTTTGGGGTTTGGCTAATCAGTTCTGAATTTGGAAGAATAGAAATAACGATTATGTTAAATGCTTTTTTCTTTTAAATCAAAGTACATTATGTCTTAGACATTATCTAGATTAAGCAGTGTCATAACCTTAAAGCAAATGGAAATATTGTCAGTTTGGCATCCCTTTTTTCTTAATGAACATATGTTAAGTCTCAGAAATCTCCATTTCATTTTCCATATGAATGTGACCTTATTTGGAAATCGAGTGTTTGCAGTTGTAATCAAGTTAAGTCATTGGAGTGAGCCCTAATCCAGTATAACTGGTGTGTGTATTAGAAAAGAGAAGAGACGTACAGCCACACAGAGAAATTGCCACGTGTCAGTGTCGGTGAGATTTTGTGATGTGTCTACAAGCATAGGAATGCAAAGGATTCCCAGTGATGTCAGAAGCAAAGAGAAAGACATGAAACAGATACTCCCTCCAGCCCAAGCCTTTAGAGAGAGCATGGCTCTGTCAAAACCTTGACTTCAAGCTTCTTGCTTCCAGAACTGCGAGAGAAGCAATTTCAATGGTTTTAGGCCACTTAGCTTGTGGTACTTTGTTATGGCATGGCAGCCCTCGAAAACTAACACATCTAGGCCTGCATGTAAGTGTCCAGAATTCACTATACCCCTTTTGGACATTATGCCAATGTATGCTCGTCTTAATTTCTTTGGCTATGTTTGAGTTCTCTGTAATTCTCCAGAGATTATTGAAGATGGATGCAGTTTCTCTAGGTGCATACAACACTTCAAAGTAGTTAGATCTTCATTGCCCCACTATTCACGCATTTATAACTATCTTTGGATCGCTAACTATGTATTTGGGAATCAGCTAGGCACTGGAAATCCAGACATATTCTTGGACTTGAAAGTTTATGGATAAATAAGGCTGTTATTTATCCATAACAGTTAAAATATCAGTACGATGTGAAGCATTTGAACGAGGAATACCAATAGTCCCAGGAGAAGGCATGGAGAATAGGCCTAACCTGGAAAAGCTTACCATAGCTTTGAAATTGAATTTGAATACAATATGATGTGTGGCAGTAGCCTAAGCCACAAATGAATAAATAAATAGGTAGATAAATACATTTGTTGATTAATTAAAAATAAACAAGAGGAATTGAAAGAGCATTAGACAGCATGGAGATAAGAGAACAAGAAGCCTTCTGGGAATTTAGAAAAGTAGATATGTTCGGAATGCAGGGCCAGTGTCAGGAGAGCGAGGTTGCTGGAGAACGTGGCCAGAGCTAGTTCCTCATACATCTTGGATGTCTTCCTTAAGATCCTACACAGCCATTAAAATGACCACCGGCCTCTCCAAACTTGAATACTAAGCCAAATCTTTCTTTCTTTCTTTCTTTTTTTTTTTTTAAATACTTTTATTTATTTCTAGGGGAGAGAGAGATAGCATGAGCAGGGGAGGGTCAGAGAGAGAGAGGGAGATACAGACTCTGAAATAGGCTCCAGGCTCTGAGCTGGCAGTCAGCACAGAGCCCGACGCGGGGCTCGAACCCACGAACCGCGAGATCATGACCTAAGCGAAAGTCGGACGCTTAACCGACTAAGCCACCCATGCACCCCTAAGCCAAATCTTTCAAAGGAAACAAATGACAATGAAAACCCAAAACAACTTTTTGTTAATCTCCAATTTTGGCTTAAATTACTTTTGTTTTAACTTTAATTAGTTATGCATAAACATAAAAGTACCTAGAGTTTTTGTGCATATAATTCATAGACATCGAAAATATATTTATAAACAGAATACCCAAACCCCATAAAACTCCTCTATTTCAACTAAGAAATATTAAGTTAGGCGAAAATAAATGATTTTCTGAAGCTAAATGGCACCTGCTGTGCTATAACTTTTTTTAAACTTTGAATTAGTGTTTTTATGTCAGTAATATCTCTTATCTTGTCCATATGGCATTGGATAAAGTCAGCATTCTCTTAAGAACCTTTGGATGAAAATTTGGATGCAATTTCCCTTCTGAGATTTTTCCAGTCTACCAGAAGTCAAGAGCATATTTAGCAATTTAATACAATTTGATGAAAATTTATGACGGAAATATACTTCTTTTGTATTAAAACATTCATAGTGGGACAAGAAGGAATAAAAGCTGACATTGTCCAAGGCACTCTTGATATTTTACAGGACGATGTAGAAAAACCTAATAATTCAACCAGAGTCATAGCTTTTTTCCCAATTAAATGCTTTCAAGCCTGTAGCCAAACTAGTAGACAAGCATTATTAGCTCTGTGGTAGGTTTTCTCACCGTTTCCAGTGCCAGATTTTTCTCTTTGAGCCATTGTGAAGCCTTCACCATCACATCCTTTCTGAAACCTTTTGCTTTCACTTAGCACAAACGTGATCTTTTTTTTCTCTCATTAACCTGTGACAATAAAAAATGTGCTTCTTAGAGCTAAAGATACCACAAATTCTAATACAAAGGCCTTGAAAGTGTTTAATAATTATTTAAAAATTTTTAATACTTGATTTTGAGAGAGAGAGAGAGAGAGTGTGTGTGTGTGAGCAGGAGAAGGGCAGAGAGAGAGGGAGACACAGATTCTGAAACAGGCTCCAGGCTCTGAGCTGTCAGCACAGAGCTTGACGCGGGGCTCGAACTCCCAAATGGTGAGATCATGACCTGAGCCAAAGTCGGATGCTTAACCAACTGAGCCACAGGTGCCCCAAAATTGTTTAATAATTATTAATTATAACTGAAAATATGCTTACACTAAATGTATTCTATAAGAGGACATTATCATTTTGTTAAAGATCTTGTTTGTCAGTTGATCCTCTTTGGAAAAATATTGTATTGCAGCATTTTAAAGGAAGAACTTTTAAAGCAGCATTTTAAACTAGCCTTGCCTGTTTGCTATCAAGTTTGTTTTTTCTTTACAATTTGAAGATTATCCACGTGGGTAAAGATGGTAAAATAGGAGCAAAACAGGCATATTTTTTCTTTTATCTTTTAGCAATTGTATATTTGTTCAGTTATATGGCAATTACTCAGGCATTCTGACAGTTGCTGGGGATATAATGGTGAGTTAAAAATTCCTAAAGTTTAAGTCTTTATAGATAATGACTCAATCACTTTCAGGACTGAGCTTGACTATTATATTTGGAGAGAATTAACATACTTATATAATAAATTATATAAGTTTTTAGCGTAGAGAACTGCACCGTCCTATATAGTAACTACTAGCCACATGGAGCTATTTAATTTTAAAATAATTAAAACAAAGTAAAAGTTAAAATTCAGTTTCTCAGTTATACAAGCCACATTTCAAATGCTCAATAGCCACACGTGGGTGGTGGCTATTGTGGTGGATAGCAGTGATGTCATAGACTTGATAAAACATTGTGAACTTGTAACTGGATAAAACACTTAACATTCATTTTAGTTGACACTAAACATGAATTTTACTTGAAACTAAACTATATTATGTACTCACGTTATTCTAAAGTGCACTGTTTATACTCAATGCTTTGTTTAATAATGGCTGTATAATTTAATAACAGCTTTAATAATGGCTGTTTAATAATGCCTTTGCTTTATTTTTTGTGACTCTGAAGAATCTTAGAGTTTTGATAACATAAATTGGATTTCAGAGTTTTTTGAGGTTTAACTATTTCAAATATACAATCTTTGCACATAGCAGTAGCTATCCTGATACCGAATCAGAAGGGATTCATATATGAAAGCATTTATGTTAATGCAATCTTTCTTGAACAGTATTAATATAATAAAATCATTGCATAATAGGAGCTTCATGAAATAACTCTTATTTAGAAATTCTTCCTTAGCAAGCCTCAGTGATCTAGACTTTGTAAATAAAGTAGGATGTTCCTGAGGCAATATTGGAACTGTGGAATTTTTAAAATATAATTTTATTACTGAATTCCACAATGAAGCAAATGGACAGGAAATCCCAGTCAAGAAATACTCACTATAAAAATGTTCCTTTAAGAAACAAATATTATGAATGAAGGGAATTGAAACAAGTGTTGGAAATTACCTGAAATTTGATTTGCAGCTTTCCAAATTGCTCTAGTATATTTAATATGGCAATTGGAGGGAACTGTGGAATTTTTGAAAAAATTCTTTTTCAACTTTAAAAGAAAATTTTGCCTCAACTCCCTTGATCTGCTTGGAATTGGATACTCTCACTGAACTTTATGTCCCTTAAATAAATATCTATAATAAGTATAAAAATGTTCTAAAAACCACCTGTCAATAGTATGCTATGTTCACACAGAATTTCAAGGACTGTGTTTATGTCATTGCATTTATCTTGCAACATCATTGTGTTCCTGGAGAACCTCTACTGATTCTCAAGCCGGCAATATGTATGATCAAAACTACATTGCTTGTAAGGTGACATACGTGAGGTATATTTTTCCTTCGTTGTAAATCATTTACTGTGATTACTATGAATCATTTTACCTACTCAGTCTTGCCTTTTCCAAATACAGCATGGTCTTGTAGCTACCAGTTTTTAGATTATGTCCCCTGGCCTGCATGTTGTCTAGTTTTATCCACTACTTTTATGGACCTCATGAAATAAACAAGTGTATATTTGTGACTCAACTAAGGAACAGAGAGAACTTCGAGGATTTCTTTTCTTTTTTTTTTTTTTATGTTTTGTTTGTTTTTGAGAGAGAAAGTGTGGGGGAGGGGCAAAGAGCGAGAAGGGGACAGAGGATTCCAAGCTGGCTCTGCACTGAGAGCAGCAAGCCCAGCGCTGGGCTGGACCCCTTGAACCCTGAGATCATGACCTGAACTGAAGTCTGACTTCAGCTGACTTCAAGGAGCCAGGCAGGTGCCCCAGGATTTCCTTTTAGTTTGTTCTGGGGATCTGTACCCAGACCAAGGAAAGATTTCTGTGAGGAGGGGAGGGTGGCTAGGACCGGGTTGATGGTGGCGGAGGACGATACTCACATAGAATCAGGAATAAATTGGGAATTTACATTATTCCATTTGCAGATGGGTTAATAAATAATCCCGTGTTCACCAGCAGGGAGCTACCATAGAAAAGGCAGTAAAAACATTTGATTCCCTCTCCATCACTCTCCTTTCTCTTGTGTTCTGAATGCTTCAAAAATCAGAAAAGGTATGATTTAGATGTGGGGTTAAACCAATGCATTGATCTCTTAGGCTTTGATATAAAATCAGCTTTATATATAGTGCTCTACATTAGAAATTCATTTGGTCTAACTCTGTTTTGGATCTTTTATTCTGATTCTATTTAACTTGAATTTTGCTTGTAAAGTGTTACAGTGGCCCTTAGCATTCACATTGGGACCTTGAACTGGAATTTAATTTGTTCCATCTTAAGTTAAATATGGTACAATATGCTGGTTAGGTGTTTTGAATCTTGAGTAACACAGTACTAAATATTGGTCAGTCTGAATAAATTTTACCTCTAGAGGATTATGTACACACTGAGAAATTGAAATGACTTCTTAACTGATCTCTAGAAAGTGATTATGTTTTAGTGTATTTTATGTTTATTGTGGTTTAGTGTGTGCTTTCCTTTCCTAACTTGGGGGACTCTATTGCTCATAGTTTGTTAGTGCCTGATATATATGTCCTTCTCCCAGATCTCATACTGTCTTCACACTATAGGGTGGTAACAAATACGATAGAGCTTGTGACCGCAGACTAATAAATATCTTTGTTTCTTTTATTTCCTCTATAATACTTACCACATGCCAGCCTTTGGATGATGTTTCAAAACTAAGTCATACATTTTTATTGTAAACCAACTGTAGTGCACATTGACAATTGCCTCCTCCTAAGAACAATCAGATATTTTAGCTTCCTAGGAGTGAGCCCAGTTAGCAGTTTATTTTTAATTAATTAATTAAACAGTTTATTAATTTGGGGGGAATTCAAGTTATGTGTCGAAGTGAATTGGATGTAATTTAAAGAAATACTGGTTAACATTTGAGTTTGAGGGAAGGCAGTGTTTCCAGCTTGTGGAAATTTAGTGCACAGATAAGATCTAGGCTGTCTTTTAAAATAAATTTCATGTATTGAAAAAGGCTTTACTACTATCAGCTAGTAGCAACATAATTGATTGCTGGAGGTTGTTACTGCAAGATAAGAGTCTTGTTATCTGGATTTCAGTAAAGACTCTTTCCTGCTTCATTCCGTGGTGCGCGCTGGAGAGCCACTCTAAGCAATTGGAGTGCATACTCCTGATGCTGTGCATTTTAATGGACTGGTTTGGCTCTTCACCTTATGAATTACAAAAACTAGGAGCTTGATGGATGGATGGATGCTCAGACATTAGCAAATAAAGAGAGCAGTGTCGTTGTTATCACAGGGCAAATAAAATTAAAGGTACAGATATGCTAACTCAACATAGCGGGACCAACTTGCAGAATGACATTGGAAATTGGTCATTTTTCAGTGGCTCATCCACATTCTCTTTCTTGCCTCTGGCTGGGATAGCAAATTTCATTCTTGGTCCAAATCCTTTTTGATTCACCGAAATTTGTCTTTAAACAGTAACAGCAACTTTCCTGGTCTTTGAAGACTTTAACTGACTAGTATGGTTCCTAAATACTCTGAATTTTTTCTGATAAAAGCACCCTTTTTCTCCTTTCCTTCCTTCCTCCTTCCCCCTTCCCTCCCTCCCTCCCTTCATTTCTTCCTTTTCTTCTTTTCCTTCCTTCTTTCCTTCCTTCCGTCTGTCTGTCCATCCTTTCTTCCTCCCTCCCTCCCTAACTTTCTCTTTCATTTTAGAACTCAAATTTGAATTACAGATAATCCAAATCAACTTTTTAAATTTGAGGCACCTAGGACCCAGATAGGTTCAGTAGTGCCAGAGTTAGCACTAGATCCTAAATTTTTCTCATCTAGGTCTTTTAACACCACACATGTTGCCTCCTTTGATATGCATTCTATAAGAGTATGAGCAAATGCTGTAAGTCTTAACACGTATATCCTGAGTACTTACTGGTTGTAAGGTGCTTTCATCAATGTGGAGGTGAAGGACACAAAGCCTGTTTTCTCAAACAGTTTGTGTTCTATCAAGGGAAATAGCCACATGTATGTGATAATCACCTTTTTTTAAAAATCCTAGGTAAAAAGGATTTAATCTAGGGTCACCTCTTATTTTCTTCTGTTTTTGTCTCTTTAATTTGTCTCTCTGCCTGGAGGCCCTGGCAGAGAGAGTGGGCAGGCAGAGTCAGGGCCAGCCGCATCCATCTCAGACCCTGGCCATAGATGATTCATAAATGCTACAAAGTTGGAAAAATCCCTCTTCCCTTTAGCTTACAAAATAGAGCATGTTTCAAAAGAAGTATTCTCTAGGAGTCTAAATAAAAGAGGGAAACCATAAAGGAATAGAAACAAAGAAGAGTTTGCGCTGACCCATTTCATCATCCTCATATATCTGAACATCCGGGCAGAGATGTATTTGATGAGTTTACAGGTTCCCCCTCCACACCTTCCTTCTCTGAAATCTAAACCCTCAGAAAGGAACCAGAGAACTTCCTGCCCCAGTTCCCTCCTCATCCCAAATTATGCTCAAGGAAAGGATTGGAACAGACTTTCTGACCCAAACTGTATAGAGCGTTAACCTTCGAAGGGAGAAAGTAATGGCTGTCTTTGCTTGGGTATTCCCTAGGATGCAAACAAGTCTTAGTTGTTTCCTCACTCTGTCCATGAGAAACTGCTTCGCCCACTTTTCACAGTCGAGTCTGTTTCTGTGAAAGAGTTGCAAGACATTCAGGAGCTGTTCAGAGGAGAGTGAGATGCTCCTGGCTGGGTCATGAGGTGAACTCCCTGCTCACATCATCACCAGCTACTACTTCATCTCCTGGCTCACACCAGAAACAAATCCATTGTTGGTATTTTCTCTATCTTACTTAATGCTCACAACACTTCTATAAAAGTAGTGCTATTATTTGCATTTTACAAATGAGAGTTAAGTGACTTCTCTGAGGTAAATAGGTAATAGTTCTTTGATTCAAACACCTGTCTTCTCTGACCTCAAAGCCCATCCATGCATACTCTTTCCACTGCTAGCATTGTGTCTCTTGAAAGGAGAGCATTCTAAGTCTATTGATGGGCTGAGTGGAGCGTCCATCTCTTTGCATTGCTTGCTTAGTGCGCTTGAGGACATCTGCTGTAACAGCTTGCTTCCTTTTAGGAGGAAGAAAGAGGCCAACTATATGATTTCTCAATTTTGGTTTATTGTGTCTTGAAGCACAATTTCTTCTACAATGCTCAGTGAGAAGGAAATCCAAATAGTATACTTAACAATTGCTTTTAGAGATTTTCCTCTTTTCACTGTGAGTTTGTCAGAGATTTATTTTATTGAAAATTTGGTATAAGAAAATGCTTTGATGTACATACAAGTGGTGATTTTTACTACATGCAAATTATACTTCAATTTTAAAAAGTAGAATAAAAGGTAATTTTAGATGATGACAAGCACTGTTAAGAGAAAAAAATGGGGAAATGAGATGGGGAAATGAGAGAACTTTAAAAAAAAACTTGGGAGTTTTCCCTATATTCGTTTTTGAGCATTTAGTTTTTAATAGCTTGTTGATTCAAGGAAAAATTCCAATTATCAGATCTTAAGCTTGAGTATACAGAATATAAAAAGAAATCCCAATTTTAAATGCTCTTCTTTCACACACATCTCTGCCTTCAGAATTAGCGATGTATTATCCCAAGAACATGCATGCAACTTGCTAATGGTAGCA
>NW_027530208.1:1280-2419 GCF_008692635.1 Crocuta crocuta | reverse complement strand
GAGAGAGAGAGAGAGAGAGAGAGACACACACACACACACACACACACACACACACACACACACACACACACACACGGAGGAGTGGGGGAGGGGCAGAGAGAGAGCGAGGCACGGAATCCTAAGCCAGCTCCAGGCTCTGAGCTGTCTACACAGAGCCTGACACGGGGCTGGAACTCATGAACTGTGAGATCATGACCTGAGCTGAAGTTGGATGCTCAACCAAATGAGCCCCCCAGGTGCCCCTAGACATTAACACTTTAAATGCAGTGTCTGACAACCTCGAGTTTTCTGAATTTATCGCAGTATAAGAAAGGGCAAATAGCTCTGAGAAGCCAAGGTATAGGCCACATCTCTCACTTACTTTATTAGGGCCCACTGAGCTTTCAGTCAGTCTCTGTGTACATAGTGTTACATGTTTGGTCGTCTGGTTACTTAATCTACAGCAGATTAGATATAATATATTGAAATGTACCATGATAGGGGGAGCTGTTTCTAATAACAGCAAGTGTGACCATGGAAAGCGTATGTCAGTGGAGCTATAATGGAAACAGTATATAATCTGGAAGACAGGAACTCTGATGGTAGGAACATTAAAATATGAACATCATATGGACATAATATATAAAGCGTTGGGTGAGTANCACATTCTCTTCCCCCCCTTCTGAAAACATTATTATATTACATTGCAGCACAAAAGTCAGAGCTCATAGTGTTGCCTTGAGTTTGGAGAGAAGTTTTACGATCAGGGTATCCTATATAAAATAGCAGAGCAGTATCCGAGTATCTAATAAGCTCATTTTAACCTGAAATGTTATCATTGAAACATATTTTGGTATTTAAAAATAGGAACCTGAGTAATTCATAAAATTCAGACAGGCTAAACACTAATAATAGCTTCTTTTATTGAAAGCTATCTTAGGTACTTGGCATGTGTTAACACATGTTATTTATTTATCATATTTATTCTGAATCAGATGAAAGTCTTCTTTCCCCATCAGAGCTAGATTTTATCATTCTCTACCTTGTATTGTTATTAATGACCAATAGCTAGATATTTTTTATCACACTTTTTCCATAATAGAAGCTTAGTAAATTTTATGGGTTTAATAATTAACTAAAGCCACTGTAAAATTTCACTG
>NW_027530208.1:0-539 GCF_008692635.1 Crocuta crocuta | reverse complement strand
TCTGATAATCTAATTTTAGATGTTAGCACATTTACAATTACTGCAATCTTACCATTCATTTTAGTCTGAATTTGTTAATTTTACATAATGTCACTAGTAGGTCAAATTATCATAACAATAATCTACAGTCCCTAAAATCTATGACAAAGGAAGCCAGAACTAATTCTAATATAGTCTGTTTAGATTCACAACCTATTTATGCTTCTATGTGGTCAGGGAATCTTCAACTGTTGAGTGGCTGTTGTTTCAACACATTATTTTTAAGTCAGCTGTTTGCCATTTAAATAGCAATTATCTACTCAGATAACATGGTAACTTACTAGGTTTCCAGACTACTTTACAAAAGCCCATTATTTAAAGAAGGTGGCCTGGGAATATACTCATCTAAAATTTTGACTTCAAGAAGTCGGGGTTGGGAGCAGCATGATGCTTTTGCTAGCTATTTTTAGAACTAGATTAGTATTTGATACTAGTGAAGCTTGTCTGAGGGATGGTTTTACCTTTCTGCATTTCGTCTTCATCTATCTTATACATCCTAG
>NW_027530207.1:0-747 GCF_008692635.1 Crocuta crocuta | reverse complement strand
GCTTCCCTGGGGAATTCTACCAGACATTTAAAACACAGTTAATACTCATTCTTCTCAAGCTATTCCAAATAATAGAAATTGAAGCAAAACTTCCGGACTCATTCTAAAAAGCCAGCATCACTTTGATTCCCAAGCCAGACAGAGAGCTAGCAAAAAAAGAGAACTACAGGCCAATATCCTTGATGAATAGGATGCAAAAGTCCTCAACAAGATNTTGCAAATCAAATTCAACAGCACATAAAAAGAATTATCCACCATGATCAAATGGCATTCATTCCTGGGCTACAGGGCTGGTTCAATATTCACAAATCAGTCAATGTGATACATCACATCAACAAAAGAAAAGAAAAACCATATAATCCTGTCCATAGATGCAGAAAAAGCATTTGACATAATACAGCATCCCTTCTTAATAAAGACCCTCGAGAGGTTGAGATAGAAGGAACTTACTTAAATATCATAAAGCCATCTATGAGAAGCCCTCAGCTAACATTATTCTCAATGGGGGAAAAACTGAGAGCTTCCCCCTGAGATCAGGAACACGACAGGGATGTCCACTCTCACCACTGTTGTTTAACATAGTGCTGGAAGTCCTAGCAACAACCATCAGACAACAAAAGGAAATAAAAGGCATCAGAATTGACAATGAAGAAGTCAAACTTTCACTTTTCGCAGATGACATGATACTCTGGAAAACCCGAAAGACTCCACCAGAAGCCTACTAGAACTGATCCAGGAATTCAGCAA
>NW_027530206.1:1388-3068 GCF_008692635.1 Crocuta crocuta | reverse complement strand
GAGGTAGCTCTGGAAAAGAAAACAGACAGACAAACACACAGGGAGTTGGAGCACACAAACGTACAGGTTAATTCAACTAACATGCAAAGGAAGAGGGAAAACGAAAAAGTTAAGAGAAAAGACGGAGGGGGGAAGGCGAATAATAGGGAGTATAAAATACATAAAAGGGTCCAAAAGGGGAAAAGAAAAGGAAAAAAGAAGAAAACCAATGGACAAAGAACGTTTTAAAGCATATAACTGGATTTCCCAGCTACAGTGAAATATCCGTGTGTATGCAGTGCTGGTTGAAGAGCATAGAGAAAGAGCGAGAAGACAGGGCGGGGATGAGGCACAATTGGAAATAGAATGAACAGGCAGAAGGGGTAAGAAACTTTTTTCAACGAGGTAAAGGGTAGAATATGTTTGGATAGGTGAGCGAAGGATGCTGGAATTATCCATAGAAACTATATAGTCTAATTACTCCTGAGAGANAGATGAAGATGTAGGTAGGTGTAGACTTTACATCTACAGAATGGACTCGTTGTGATTGTTTAAGCAAGCCGGCGACCGGAGTTAATCAGGTCAGTGTTCTGGGGAAAAAAGAGACAAAAGAGAAAGAAGAAGAAAAAGGAAAAAAAGAAAAAACGGGAGGAGGGCACCTCTCATGCAATGATGGCCATGGTGTGATCCAATGCCTCAGGCGGGAGTTCTGCCTTGGTGGTTGTGGGAAGGAGAGTGACGGTGCTCCAGTCCCTTCTTGAATCAAGCGCTACACCTCGCTTTTTTGGCCTTGTAAACTTCCCGTACCGGTGGAGCAGCCAAAGTTGGTTGCTCTCTTCAACCCAGGCCAGTTCCAATCTCCAAAAATCAGTCCGTGCGCCCCGCTGAAATTGCCTTAGACACAGCTTCCCAGGCAACCCCCTCGCACAATTCCAGGCCTCCTGCCGAGCTCTGGGGGAGTCAGAATGGCTGCTTCCTGCTCTGGGTCGGGCTGGCGAGCATGGGCGGTGGCTTGCCTGCCGGGTGCCCAGAGCCTCCTGGAGTGAGGTAAACCAGGTCCGTCTAAGGCTCGTCACCCGAAACACGAACTCACAGGCAAATTTCCCAGTTTTTAGCTCTTTGCCTTTCCTCTAGAGTTCCAGCCAGCCAGGAGCGCGGACGCCTGTGTCCGTGCGGCTCTTTCAGGGGCCCCAGCCGCCCGGGAGCTACAATGGCAGGTGAGCCCTCACTCTGAAGTCCAGCCGCCAGGAGCTAGCACAAAGAAGCAATCTGTGCGCTCAGCCCCTGGGACCAGTTGGCGTGACTGTGCGCTCAACCCCTGGGACCAGTTGGCGTGAGGAGACCTGGTGTGCAGGTATTTGGCAAGTAAGGTCTTTCTATGCCCCGAGTGGACGTTTATCCTCCCCGAGCGGAGGTTTTCTGTTTCAGACTCTCTCCTTTTCCCCTCTCACTCCCCATAGAGGGTAGTGGGCTATAGCCTCCCACCCTGGAGACTCAGATACCCGCCCGATTTTATCTTCCCCAGTTCGCACTCACATTAGAAGCCTCTCTCAGTGGATTCTGCGTCCTTTTTCTCTCAATCTCTCAGGTTTTGTAAGGTCTCCAATGGCTTGAGATCTTTTCTGTGTGATATATGGGCGCGAGTGCAAGTACGGAGCTCCTTACTTCTCCGCCTTCTTGCCCCTCCTCAATCCCTCACCA
>NW_027530206.1:209-1330 GCF_008692635.1 Crocuta crocuta | reverse complement strand
ATAATATAATTTTAATGCCACCCCTCCATAGACTTCTTAGATTCAGTGATCAAGTAATTTTAGTTGTTTTATTTTGGTTCTTTTACTGGTGGTAAATCTAATAATATAGAGCACATCATACAAAAACAATACTCTAGCAGTATTTGTCAAAAAGACATAAATAAATAAATAAATTTATATCCTTCTTTCCTTGTCTTTTTTAAGTGATTGGACTGTCAAAATTGAAAATAAATATTCTGGTGAATAGCTTATTCCTTTGATCATGTTGTCTCTTTCAGTTTTCTTACATCATGAATGATATTAAACAACCTAAGCAATCTAGCCCTACCTTTTCATGTTGCTAAGTTATGATTATTTTAATGATCATCTATATAAGACTAGTGTTTACTAGCTAAAAAAATAGAAGTCAAGGAAGTGTTGGAACTATATCTTAAAATTTAATGTATGCATACAAAATGTGTATAGCTGTATTTTAGCCATGTTAGCATTTCTCAAAATTTTGATATTTCATTACCACTCTTGTGAAACTTTCCATAGTTTTGAATATCAAATCTAACACTTTTAAATTTATAGTTTATTTAAATTGACTTGAGTAACATTTTTCAACTTAAATTTATGCTAATAATATCAATGAGAACACAGTTTTGATGCATGAGTAATATATTTTCTAACAATTTGTTTTAATGCATAACTCTTAACACACAACATGTCCATGGTAGGCATGTCAAATTTGGGGAATATTGGAAAATTATTTAAGATTGTAATGAAATTTTAAAAGTAAAAAATTAAAAAAATCATTATTTATTTTCTAAGAATCCTTGAACTAAGTTTCGATGTGAGCTCATTCTTCAGAGATACCAATATTTTTCTAGTGATTAAGAACGCTCTCCACTCAAAGCGTCTAGGATTATAATCATGTGATAATTTATAAAATGGATTATTCTTTATTGTCAGTCTCTGGAACCTTTCAGTATTCTCCTGTCAGGCAGGAATAACATCAAACCTTCCTCAAGCAACAGCATGAAGATTACCCAGTAGAATATTATGGAAGGTATATTGATTACTGAAATAGATTGCAATGAAACAAAGCCCATTACATGAAATCTTTCAGTGGGTCTTAA
>NW_027530206.1:0-166 GCF_008692635.1 Crocuta crocuta | reverse complement strand
TTTTGCAGAAGAGCTTTCCTTTTGTTATCAATAAATACATGACTGTATTTCTTGATGAGAACCTATTTATTTCTCTTTATTCTTTTGAAATATTTGAGATATATTTGCTATAATCAATTACTTTTTTTTTACAAACAGTTTATTGTCAAATTAGTTTCCATATAAC
>NW_027530205.1:0-2275 GCF_008692635.1 Crocuta crocuta | reverse complement strand
ATGGTGAAGGTAAAGGGGGAAAGAATGCTTACTGGAGGCACAGGGTACATATTTGCATCATGCATTATGACGTAACAGGACGAAACAAAACATTAGAAGAGAATCTCAGTCATTTCCTGAAAATTCTTTGAAAATGTGAATAGAGTATAGTATGTAGNTTTTTTTTTATTACTTCCTACCATCTGTGTTTTTATACCAAAATGTGAATGGTTTGTACAAAATGCGTAATACTAAAAAATGTGTACTGTAAAATGAGCTAAGTACAGCCACAGGATAATTGAAGTTCAGTGGAGCAAGAGATAGACTCCAGAAAAAGGCTCAAGGAATGATAGCCACTGTTTCCTTTGCTGAATCATTTGATATGGTGTATTTGGGAAATGTTGGAGAATTCAGGAAACTCTCATATAGGTAAACTATAGCAGTGTGGTTTGTAAGCAGCTTTACGGGGTGTTTAAATTCTTTTCTGATTAGGAAAATCAAAAGAATCTTAAAATGATCATGAAATGGAAATTAACAGCTTCCAATGCAGCATTTTCCTCAAATACTTGTAGTGAACTATGGGCATCATTCAGGCCATGGATTATTTTAGGGATTTGCTGGGAAGAGGTTTCTACAATAGGATTGATGACAAAGTCTTTTGCTTTCTGTCCACCCTGCTCCCTTTATTCTCCCTGTTAAGATTGAAGTTTGACTATGATTCACGCATGTTTGGCTGTCATTTTTGTTGTTTTTTTTCATAATTCAACTGTTTAATGTTATCACAAACAAAATTGGTACTTTATTTTTTTTTTGTTTTGCTGTTATTTTTGATATTTTGTCATCTACATGACTCATTTATCCTAAGTTGTAGAGACAGACTTGGCAACTAAATCTAACTGGTTAATTTTCACAAAAGAACTTTCAGGTTGCCACAATAGGGAATGGATCTCACTAGTCTCGGATTTGTCCTAGGCCCACGAATGCACTCACTTAATACCTCAAGAAATTAAGTTTTCATTTTCATTAAAATCGTATCCAACGTGCAGGCCCTGGGTGGCTCAGGCACTTAAGTGTCTGACTCTGGATTTGGGCTCAGGTCTGGATTTTGGCTCACAGTTTGTGATTGAGCTACGTGTAGGACTCTGCACTGGCAATGCAGAGGTGCTTGTGCTTCTCTCTCTCTTCTCTCTCTCTCTCTCTCTCTCTCTCTCCCTCTCCCTCTCCCTATCCATCTCTCTCCCCCTCCCCTTCTATCTCCCCTCCTCCCTCCCTCCCTGCCCCTCCGCTGCTGGGTCGCTCTTTATCTCACTCTCAAAGTAAGTAAATAAAGTTTAAAAAAGCCTGTCCATGGTGTTAATTTAAGGTTTCTTAGCTGATACTCTCACCTCTCAGTACACTGTGGTAATATAATGCAAATGTCGATTTAGTGTGGTTTCTTTTTAGATTGTTATTTGAAATAAGCTTTCATAATACAGAAAAACAAAGATGTGAAGTCCTCTTTCCATCATCACTTTTTTAATTACATGAAGTCTACAGGCTTGTATTTCATATAATGGAATCAATAAATATTATCATCTCGTTCTTTATATTTTATGTTCACTCCTTCAAGTGATAATCTTTGTCTTTGAAGCACCTGACCTGGAAGCTGGTATCCAGAAATTGCCTCTGCCAAAGACTGAGGATATTAGTGAAGATGACACTGATGTGAAGGGGGCAGATTTCCCAACTGTGGAGCCCATGAAAATGCCTGAAGCAGGTATGTTACCCCTTGGGAATGCGAAGTATGCAGGTCTTTTCCTGAATATTATAGTTTTCATTATGTAGATGTACCTTTACCGATAGATACTTTAATAACAGACTTTACACAGAAAGGTACTTTCACAAGTAGTTCAGACCCTAACTTCCTGACTGCCTGACTCACACCCTATGAGATACAGAATTAAATTGGGTCAAAGCCTTATTAAATTATAAAATAGGAAAGCATTTCCTTTTTGATAAAGTGTAAATACTGGGGCGCCAGGGTGGCTCAGTCAGTGAAGCATGTGACTCTTGATTTGGCTCAGGTCATGATCTCACAGTTTGTGAGATGGAGCCCCATATTCGACTCTGCGCTGACAGCATGGAGCCTGCTAGGGACTCTCTCTATTCCTCTCTCTCTGTCCCTCTCCCATTTGTGCTCTCGTTCTCTCTCTCTCTCTCTCAAAATATGTAAATAAACTTTTAAATAGAATAATCTGTAAATACTTTAACAGATAGCTGATTAAATTCAGAATCTTCTCTAATTTCCTCTTTTAAG
>NW_027530204.1:0-553 GCF_008692635.1 Crocuta crocuta | reverse complement strand
ATGGTACTGGCACAAAAACAGACCCATAGACCAATGGAATAGAATTGAAAATTCAGATTTGGACCCAAAAATATACAGCCAACTAATCTTTGACAAAGCCAGAAAGAGTATCTGATGGAAAAANGTATCTGATGGAAAAAAGATAGCCTCTTTAACAGATGGTGCCGGGAGAACTGGACAGCAGCATGCAGAAGAATGAAACTAGGTCATTTTCTCACACCATACACAAAAATAAACTCAAAATGGATAAAGGACCTGAATGTGAGACAAGAAACCATCAAAACCCCAGAGGAGAAAGCAGGAAGCAACCTCCTTGACCTCTACTGCAGCAGTTTCTTACTTGACACATCCCCAAAAGCAAAAGAATCAAGAGCAAAAATAAACTATTGGGACCTCATCAAGATTAAAAACTTCTGCAAGAAGGGGCGCCTGGGTGTCTCAGTCGGTTAAATGTCCGAATTCGGCTCAGGTCATGAACTCACGGTTCGTGGGTTCGAGCCCTACATCGGATCTGTGCTGACAGCTAGCTCACAGCCTGGAGCCTGCAGATTCT
>NW_027530203.1:1074-1147 GCF_008692635.1 Crocuta crocuta | reverse complement strand
CTGAGGGGGACTCTCTGAGGGAAATGTTGCAAGGAACGCAAGTTATCAGAGACACCACCGCAAGCATGAATCC
>NW_027530203.1:0-401 GCF_008692635.1 Crocuta crocuta | reverse complement strand
AGAAAAGATTTGAGATCATACCATGCACACTTTCAGATCACAATGCTATGAAACTTGAAATCAACCACAGGAAGAAGCCTGGAAAACCTCCAAAAACAGGGAGGTTAAGGAACACCTTACTAAAGAACGAAAGGGCTAATCAGGCAATTAGAGAAGAAACTAAAAAATATATGGAAAGAAATGAAAATGAAAATACAACAATCCAAACTCTATGGGATGTGGAAAAGGCAGTCCTAAGAGGGAAGTACATTGAACTCCAGGTCTATTTCAAGAAATTAGAAAAAGTGCACGTACAAAATCTAATCACGCTCCTAAAGGAACTAGAAGGAGAACAATAAGAGCACACCAAACCCATTAGGAGAAAAGAAATAATAAAAATCAGAGCAGAAATAAACAATATA
>NW_027530202.1:1191-1553 GCF_008692635.1 Crocuta crocuta | reverse complement strand
CTCACTGATTATTGCAATTTTTGCTTTACTTCTTGCTATTGGATTAGAAGAGGTTGCCCCAGCCAGCTGGAAATGTGGCGAAAGGTTTCTGTTAGCACTCACTTTTCCCTTGTGGGTAGGATGTTTTGTTGGTATTGGTTGTTTTTAATTTGGACTCTGCTTGTAAACCTAAATCTCTCATTATGCGATCCATGCATTCGCATAACCAGGTCAGGCCAAGGAATCACCTGGACCCTATTGTATCATGCCCATTTCTCATGCCAGGGAAAGGTCCAAGGGACATGCATACATAACAAGACCACCTATTCCGTCTGCCATTGGGGAAGTCAATACACTTGCTTTGACCCACAGTACTCCCCAAA
>NW_027530202.1:0-818 GCF_008692635.1 Crocuta crocuta | reverse complement strand
TCCTTCAAAAGGGGGCTGCTAGATCAGATTGTCAGTCAAAAGCCTGTAACCCTGTAAATTTTACTATCATTAATTTAGAAGACTACAAATGGCAATGGGGCATTCGAATTGGTATTCGAATTTATGGAAGAGACAAAGACCCAGGGACTGTACTATATTTTAAGAGGATCACTGCCACCCATCCAGCCACGTCCCACCAAGTTTTTCACTCCTTCTATGAGGAAATAAGAAGTAGTCCCCCTCCCATTTCAGTCACAGCAAAGAATTTGTTTCTGGCCCTGGCAGAGACTATAGCCCAGACTCTGAATATCTCTTCATGTTATGTATGTGGGGGGACCAACATGGGGGATCAATGGCCATAGGAGGCCAGAGAACTAGATCCCCTCGAGCATTATGATGGAACGAATTACCCCAGTTCTACAGCCGGGGTTTGGCTCCTAAAAACCTCAATCATTGGGAAGAACTGTCTTGCCCGATGGGGGAAAAAGTTCATCATTCTGTCTGAAACTTAACATGCCTGGGCCAAAGGTTTTATAATTCAACTACCTGGGAAACCCAATGGTGGGGGTCCCCAGGTCACCATGAGCCAAATCCTCACCCCTTGTTCAACTTCTCTCATCTCCGGGAGGCCTGGGACAACATAGATGCTGCCATCAAATGGCGGGCCCCAGGGGAACTATATTGGATATGTGGGAGAACAGCCTATACAGTAGTCTCTTCAGGCTGGTCAGGGTCATGTGTGCTGGGAACTATTTGCCCATCTTTCTTCCTATTCCCACTTGCAGAAGGAGAACACCTGGGAGTTCAAATATATGGAG
>NW_027530201.1:0-1116 GCF_008692635.1 Crocuta crocuta | reverse complement strand
ACTGCTCAAAACAGATATAAGCAACATAACTGAACAAAAATTTAGGAGAGTAGTCATAAAATTAATCGTTGGGCTTGAAAAAGGCAGGGAAGACATCAGAGAAACTATTGCTACAAAGACTATGGAGCTTAAAAATAGTTATGATGAATTTAAAAATGGTATANAGAAAGTAGGTTCAAGAGCTGAGTGATACAATCAAATGGAACAATATCCGTATCATAGGAATTATAGAAGAGGAAGTAAGAGGGAAAGATGCTGAAGGAGTCCTTGAAAAATTATAGCTGAGAACTTCCCCAATATGGGGAAGGAAACAGACATTGAAATCCAAGAGGCACAGAGAACTCCCCTCAGATGTAACTTGAATCGATCTTCTGCACGACTTATTATAGTGAAATGGGAAAAATATAAGGACAAAGAGAGAATTCTGAGAGCAGCTAGGGAAAAAAGGGCCCTAACATACAAAGGGATAGCTATCAGAGTAGTTACAGACCTATCGACTGAAGCTTGTCAGGCTAGAAAAGAATGGCAGGAAATCTTCAATGTGATAAACAGAAAAAATATGCAGCCAAGAATCCTCTATCCGGCAAGCCTGTCATTCAGAATAGAAGGAGAGATAAAATTCTTCCCAAATAAACAAAAATTGAAAGATTTCATTACCACTAAACCAGCCCTACAAGAAATCCTGAGGGAGACTCTATGAGGGAAATATTGCAAGGAACACAAGATACAAGAGACACCACCACAATCACGAATCCTACAAAAACCACAATGAATCTAAACCCATATTTTTCAATAATAACACAGAATGTAAATGGACTGAATCCTCTAATCAAAAGACATAGGGTATCGGAATGGATAAAAAACCAAAATCCATCTATTTGCTGTCTACAAGAAACTCATTATAGACTAGAGGACACCTTCAGATTGAATGTAAGGGAATAGAGAAATATATATCATGTTACTGGAAGTCAAAAGAAAGCTGGAGTAGCTATACTTATATCAGACAAACTGGACTTTAAAGTAAAGGGAGTAACAAGGGATGAAGAAGGGCATTATATAACCATTATAGGCTCTATCCATCAGGATGAGCTAACAATTATAAATGTCTATGCACCA
>NW_027530200.1:45829-47388 GCF_008692635.1 Crocuta crocuta | reverse complement strand
TTGAAGTCCCAGCATATAAAATTAATACACAGAAATCTACTGCATTTCCATACACTAATAATTAAGTAACAGAAAGAGAAAGTAAGAAAATAATTCCTTTTATAATTGCAAAAAAAATAATAAATAAAATATGTAGGAATAAACCAAGCAGATGAAAGACCTGTATTCTGAAAACTCTAACATACTAAAGAAGGAAATTGAAGATGACACTAACAAATGGAAACGATATTCCACGCTCATGTCTAGAAAGAACAAAACTGAAATGCCCATACTATCCAAAGCAATATACAGATTTAATGCAATCCCTATCAAAATACCAACAGGACTTTTAACAAAATTAGAACAAATGAGCAAATAATCCTAAAATCTGTATGGAACCACAGAAGACCCCGAACCACCAAAGCAATCCTTAAAAAGAACAAAACTGGAGGTATCAGAATCCCAGATTTCAAGATCTACTACAAAGCTGTAGTAATCAAAACAGTATGGTACTGACATAAAAACAGACATATATAGTCCATGGAACAAAATAGAGCACAAATACATCCATGCTTATATGATCAATTAATATATCATAATGGAGGCAAGAATATACAATAGGAAAAAGACAATCTCTTCAACAAATGTTACTGGGAAAACTGAATAGCTACATAGATATGAATGAAACCGGACCAGTTTTTTACACCATACACAAAAAATGAACTCAAAAAGGAGTAAAGACCTAAATGTGAGACCTGAAACCATAAAATTCCTAAGAGAAAACACAGGCAACGATTTCTTTGACATTGGTCATAGAAACATTTTTCTAGATACCTGTTCTGGCAAGGGAAACAACAGCAAAATCAAACTACTGGGACTACATAAAAATAAAAAGCTTTTGCACAATACAGTAAACCATTAACAAAACAAAAAGGCAACCTACCAAATGGGAGAAAATATTTGCAAATGATATATCTAATAAGGGGTTAATATCAAAAATATATAAAAAACTTAATTCAAGCCCCTCTCCCATAAAACAAAAAAATTCAGGTTAAGAAATGGGCAGAGGACCTGAACAGACATTTTTCCAAAGAGGACATAACCATGACCAACACCCATGAAAAGATGTTCAATATCACTAATCATTAGGGAAGTCCAAGTTAAAACCCGAACAAGGTATCACTTTACACCTCTCAGAAAGGCTAAAATAAAAATACACAAGAAATAATAACAAGTGTTGATAAAGATATAGAGAAGAAGGGACCCTCATACACTGCTGGTAAGAAGGCAAATTGGTGCAGCCACTGAGAAAAACAGTATGTAGATGCCACAAAAAAATTAAAAATAGGATTTTCATATGATCTAGTAATTCCACTACTGGGTATTTACCCAAAGGAAAGGAAAATACAAATGTAAAAAGATATGTGGGTCCCTGTACTGCAGCATTATTTACAATAGCCATGATATGGCAGCAACCCAAGTGTCTATCCATTGATGAGTGGATAAAGAAGATATGATATATATATATATACTCTCTCTCTCTCTCTCTCTCTCTCTCTCTCAATCTCTCTCTCTCTCTC
>NW_027530200.1:41790-45802 GCF_008692635.1 Crocuta crocuta | reverse complement strand
ACTCTGTCTCTCTCTCTCTCTCTCTCACACACACACACACACATACACACACACACACACACACACACACACTGGAGTATTATTCAGCCAAAAAATGAAAACTTGCCATTTTTAAGAACATGGATCGACCTAGAACATGGATCAACCTAGAGAATACACTTATCTTGATGAGCAGTATAGAACTGATGAATCATTATACTGTATAGTTGAAATATAATACTATATGTTAATTTTATTTAATAAAAATACGTAAAAGCTGCTTTATGATATCACATTGACAAGTTCCTTACATAAGTCTGAAAATTACTTGCCAAATGGATATTATATTTCCCTTACAATAGAAAATTTATGAGTATTTTAAAAATCTTTGAGTACTTATGCTGATATTTATTCTTCCTGAAAATAATCCTACCATTTACCTATATCTCTACAAAAAAAGTTTAGAAAGCATGTCAACCATTTTGTGCAGCACTCTTTATATTTCTTACCAGGTCCCGTTGATCCTCCTGTACCAGATCCATTTTGTGTACCAAGCAAAAGATTTTGGCATCTGGAGAATTCTGCAGAATGGCCTCTAGGCATGATTGGTAATAGTGCATGTCCTTTTCCAATTCACGGCTTTCCACATCAAACACATATATCAGAACCTCCACATTTCTGAAGATGTTGTCTCGCTGGCTAGTGAAATAATTTTCCATGAAGTTGTCCTGTCTAGTAGGAAAAAAAAATCTAGGTAGTAAACAAGTCCTTGGTTTAGTCACTCCTACTTACAATCTATTTTTGTCGGCTTAAATAACGTGAAAGACAATCTTAAGGCTTCAAATTACTAGGCAAATAATAGGCAAATAAACAGTAAAATAAGTAAGTCAAAAAGGTATGGCCTCACCTTATATCTTGAGCCACACCTTTGCCCCTCTCCTAGTGTTCCTTGAGCATCACTCTTTGCTCCTCTCCTTGTGTTCCAAATACACTTTGACCTTCTCTCATTTCGACTAGCCTGTGGTATATCCACCAAGGGGCATTTACACATTCTGTTTACTCTGTTGCACATGCTATTCCCCTATCTACACATCTAATTAACTCCTAATTGTCCCTTTAGATTTCAGTTCAATCTATATTTCCTCACAGAAACCATCCCTGACCTCCCTGTCTTGAGCAAATCCAGTCACCATAGGCCCTAATATAACACTGTTTTTTTATGTTTATTTATTTTTGAGAGAGAGAGAGAGCATGTGCACAAGTGGGAGAGGAGCAGAGAGTAGAAGACAGAAGATCCAAAGGAAACTCTGCTGTGCTGACAGTAGAGAGCCCAATGCAGGGAATGAAACCATGAGCCATGAGATCATGACAGGAGCCAAAGCAGGATGCTTAACTGACTGAGCCACCCAGGCACCCCAACATTGTTTGTAATACTTAACCATAAATGTGATACTACATGTGTCTGTGCAAGTTTTTAATTAATGGAATTCACTTCCCTACACAATAAGTTCCATGAAAGCAAGGACCATATCTATTACTGTCTGCTGTTGTTTCCTAGCTTTAAGCAAACAGCTTGCCATATGGTAGGTGCTCAGTGAATGTTTATTGAATGAATAACTGTCATATACTCTAAACTATATGACAATGACTCCAAGATAATTTTTTATAAGTGTTGTTCTTTGATCCTTAGGCTGTGTGCTGCTTACCAAGAAGTTCTGAATTACCAGGCATCCAGCAAAAAAACAGTAGTTTTGTTGGAATTTAAGAAACCAAACAAGTAAGCAAAGGAAGAGAGAGAGAGAGAGAAAGAGAAACCAAAAAAACAGACTCTTAAGTATTGAGAACAATCTGATGGTTACCAGAAAGGAAGCAGATAGAGGAGATGGGTGATATAGGTGATGGGGATAAAGGAGTGCATTTATCCTGATGAGCAACGGTTATTGTATGGAATTGTTGAATCATTATATTGTACACCTGAAACTAATGTGATACTGTATGCTAACTATACTGGAATTAAAATTAAATAATAAAAAACGTTTTGTCATGTCACAAGCTTTTAGTCTTGCACTTTGTTATTAATTAGCTGTGTGACCTTGGGGGATTCATAATCTCACTGGACCTCAACTGCCTTATCTGCAAAATTAATGATAACACCTTAGTGCCTCAAAGCAAGGAATGTTGACTAATCTCTTGAAATAGATTACAGAATTAGAAGAATGATAATGAGGAAGGATCTGTATGGAGAGAGCTGCTAGAGAATTAAGTGATTCATCTGCTAGCAATAATGAAGTCATTTTCTTATAAAATATTTGGCTATTTCATTATTCTTTCAACAAAAGGTTCATTGAGCACCTGTTCCATGGTTGGTTCTATGCCAAGAGCTGGTAAACACTGAGCTAACAATAATGTCTATTTATTTTGTGAGAAACTTTCCTATGACTGAATCATCAAAACAACCCTACTGAGTGGGTACCACTATTATCCCTATTGTATAGATGAAGAAACTGTAGCTCAGACTTTAAATGATCTACCCAATATAACACAGCTAACAGAGGTGTGCTATAAATCCCAATCTAACTCCAGGGCCGAGGCTCCTAATGATGTTCTACATCAACTGTGCACTACACACTGCTGTTGCAGCATGGAGATGCAAATGGCCATAGGGTAGGGACCAATACCACATATAAGCACAATGAATATGCATTTGTGATGGAATATTCTGGAAGTGCCTCAGCCATGAGAGGAAAAACTGTTTCCTACTCCTCAAACAGCTGGTAACTCAACTGGAGAATATGTGCTTAGGTCAATCTACAGTGCTTAGACTCCCTGGAGATTGAAATAATTAAGAATGAGGTAATATGGTATGATGACTAAGAACTCAGCATTGGTGTTATGCCACTTGAGATAAAAACCTAATTTTTTCACCTGCAAAAGAGGGTGATAATCTATCCCATACTACAGACACCTAGATA
The DNA here is from genome assembly GCF_008692635.1 of Crocuta crocuta. Lineage (NCBI taxonomy): Eukaryota > Metazoa > Chordata > Mammalia > Carnivora > Hyaenidae > Crocuta > Crocuta crocuta. The sequence continues at coordinate 42,851 of NW_027530200.1, read as the reverse complement.
AAGCTTATGTTAGTGCTGATTAAACATGTCACATAGAGAGGGTATATTCACAATTACATAAAAGTCAGAGATCTTTAATCAGGTGCCAATTCTGAAGTAATTTCTTTCCAACGTATCTATTACAAGTGATAGTTACTATATTTTCCACACTGATTATACTAGGTGCTAAGATTACTGCCACTGGCCCCACAAACAAGCAGATGGTACTTACCCACCACAGTCCCACAGGTTCAATACCAGGTTTCCCAGAAATCGAACATGAGAATGTTCTACATCAACTGGAAGACAAATATGACAAATCTAGTATTATAGCATGTGAGGTGAAATTCAAAATTAGCTAACCAAAAAAGAACTAACCCATGGAATTTAGAAGGACCAAAGTGGAGTGAAATGCTCAAAGCTACAACATTAAGGTGATTTTTAGCTTAGTAGTGTAGTTTAGTGGCAAGGTGGAGCACCTAAGAGCTACAGAGCTGGCTTTCATGTAAGTCATTTTACTTTTTAGTGCTTTAGTGCTTAGAGCAGAAACAATCTCCAATTATAACATAAATGTTAAAATTTCAACATGTAAGACAGAGACATATACCATTTAATAGCTCTTCCCTGACTCATCAACACTCTCCACAAAAAAAATTTAATAACAATACTAATACAAAACAAGCATAACCATAACCCAACTCACTCCCTCTACTGGTTTTCCTATTTCAGTTAATGTCCCATTTGGAGTGGGGAGCAGGTCATTGTTGACTTCTCTGTCCACATTCACTGATATTCCTTTGTAATCTCTCAATTCCACTCCTTGTTTTACAACTTGCCACTAACATTAAGGAAGGCCCTTACCTTTTCAAGCCTATACAAATATAATAGCTCCATAATTACCTCCCACCAGGAAACCTTACCCATTTTACTTTATCCTATAGGCTACTGTCAGGTTCATCTTCTTAACACTACTTTGAACATGTCACTCCCCATTCAAAAAAACTTTCAATGGTTCCTCCATGCCTGCAAGCGGGCATTCAAGGTCCTTCAGAATTTGGCTTCCAATCTAGCTTTTTTTTCCC
>NW_027530200.1:36438-41655 GCF_008692635.1 Crocuta crocuta | reverse complement strand
CTTTGTTTTCCCCAATGAGTCACATTAATAAAGCCTTTTGCTTCAGTCCAATTTGGTTTATTCAGAGTTCCTCCCCAACCCCACTACCTCCCAAACCCCCAAAATACCTTACACCAGGGGTCGCAAACTTGCTAATATGGGCCAGGCCAGTAAATGTACAAAAGCAAAGATAATCATGTACGGAGAGTAAACATCCATCCAAGCGGATGACTGGAGTGGGTGGCAATTACTCAATGACTCAACTCTCACTCATTTGTCAGGCATGAATGTGGGATCAAGATGATCATATCTTTAAAATTTTCAATAGTAGTGGGAAATCCAGATTTTTACGGAAACTTTTACATATTAATAACTAATTCCAATTTTTCTAAAACACTGTACAGGCCAAACAAAACATATCTACAGGCCTTATCCAGCTTACAGACTGCCTGTTTGCGACCTCTGCCTTATACTTCTCTCTCCACTCTATACTTTGCCTACTCTGTTCATCTGCCTAGAAAGTCCTCCCCACCTCTCTTTCAAAGTTATATTCATTTATTAAGACCCAGATTAAATTCCACCTCCTCTTAAAGCCCTACTTGGCCACCCCCACTTACCGTCATCACTCCCTCTGAATCCATTCAAACATTTATTAAGCATCTACTCTCTGCCAGGCACCAAAAATCACAAGGAGGAATAATGAAAAATAAGAATTTTTATCCTGAAGATTTTCTTAAAGTCTAGCAATTATCATTTATACAATTTATGTGACAATCAATCATATAGTGGTGTTTCTTCTATGACTATCTTGAATCTATTGCTTAAATTAACTGCTCTCTAACTTTTGTGCAATTTTATCTTCTTATAACCTAGATCATAAGCAACAAAGCATTATTTAAAAAAAACATGGGCATGGGAGGTAAACAGTTTTTAGTTCAAATACCAGCTGTACTTCTTTGTGTGACCTTGGGCAAGTCACTTAACCTCTGAGTATGTTTCCTTTTCTATTAAAAAGGGTGGGAGGGATGCTATTGACCTCACAGGATTATTGTGAGAATTAAAGGAGTTTTCATACAAGTGCCTGGCATGTAGTAGGTGCTCAAACTACTTCCCTTCTCCCCCTTACTTCCCCCTCCTTGGAAAAGGAATCATATCTTACATGTCTTTGTATTTCCAACAGAGTCTACGAGAGAGTAGGTGCTCAAACTGCTATTAATTTGAAGACTATGTAAACGGTCTAGTACTAAAAAAAAATGGAAAGAAGTGCTACTGAGAAAGGGAAAGACAATAACAAAAGAAGTGACAGGATTCAGTGACTGTTTAGATATGAAGCACACTGGACAGAAATCTGGTTTCTATTCCCATATCAGAATTTGTTCTCATCAAGTGACCAATGGCCCCATTACCAAATCCAGTGGACTTTTTTTAGTCCTAGTCTTACTTTCTGCAGCATGACACTGTTGACTACTCTCTTCTCAAAAAATTCTCTTCTCTTGGCCTCTGATATCATACCTATAACCTCTCTGGCAGATTCTCCTATTCTTCTTTCTGTCCCTTAAATGTTAGAGTTCTTCAGGATTTCATCTACTTTTCTCTCTAGAATTTTTCCCCCAGGCAAGCTTTCTATTCTATTTCTATTATTTACCATTTGGATACTATTAACTCCTAAACATGTTATCTCTTAATACAAATGTTTCACTCCCTTTCTGAAACATATATTGGACATCTTTACTTGAATAATGCACAAGTATCCCAAACTCAGTGTATCCAAATATAACTCATCTCACCATTTTCCCTACAAAATCTATTCTTCTTTCAGTCTTCTCCATCTCAGTGAATTTAACCAGTTGCCTAAGCCAAAACCTTAATTTTATCCTTGAGTCCACTCTTTCCTCTACTATTCCCCCCAAATCTATCAGCAAGTTCTACTGACTCTATCTCTTAAATATATCCCAAATGCATTTTCTCCTCACTATATCCACTACCACTACCTTAACCCAAGTTAAAGCCCCATCTTCTCTTACCTGGTCTATGAAAATAGTTTCCTAATTTATCAGCCTGCTTCTACCCTTGCCTCCCTCCAATCTGTCCTCCATATTATAATGGCCTTTCCAAAATGCAGATTTTACTCCATTCTTCTTTAAAAAGAAAAAAGTCTCTGTATATGTATGATTATATACAGCCAGAAAAAATAAAAAAGGCCAGAACGACAATTTCAAACTACTAATGGTGGTTGTCCTTAGGAAGCAGGCTTGATGATGAGGGAAGGAGTAGACTTTCTACACTTCTGTAATGTCTGAATTTTTTACAAGTATTACTTTTGTAATTAAAATTGAAAATTAAAAATAATAAAATCTGATCATGTTACTTTTCTGTTTAAAATCCTCTAGAGGCTGCGCTCTGCCCTTAGTTCAAACTACCTGACTTGGGTTATAAGACACTTTATGATCTAACCCCTACGTTCTGCCTCCTCCTATTCTTTCTGTCCTGCTGTCATAAGAGCAACTGAAAAGAACCAGAAGAGAGCTTTGGGAAATCACATACACTATGGGGCAGAAAGGAGAAAATATTTTTTACAGGAGTGGGGATGGTTAAAGATAAAGGAAGAAAACCAGGGTAATAAAGCATTAAATAAAAGCCAAGGGAACAGAGAATTTTGAGAAGGTAAGAAATCTTGGAGCTGTCAACAGTGTTTGTGACTAAAATACTTCATAATCATAGTTTTATTGACAAGTTTACTATTCCAACAAACACATTTTAATAACCATCTAATAAATTAATTATATCACCATTTTGTATCCTTACCTCAAATTTTAAAACACAGTAGGCTCTAAGTTTGACAAAACAAAACTGGATTTTTTTCACCAATGACAAACTACAAAAACACTAAAACATTAAAGGTGATATAATATTTTATAATATTCTTTTACTACTTTTAAAGAAAATCAGTAACTGCATAAAAAGGAACAGTTAGTAAAAATCAAAGCACTGTATGTATTTTCAAGTAGTTTGTAAGTTTAGCAGTAGAATCCAGACTTTTCTTCAGCAATGACAAATTTACTAATGAAACATTAAAGTATTAAGTCCAACATAATTATTTTAAAGCATATTTTACTACTTTTAAGGAAATATAGTAATTTATAGCAAATTATATCAGTAAAGGTCCCACTTGAGATATCCTTAAGGACAAGTGTCCTGTTGCATTCACAGTGCCTGGCACACAGGATGGTCCAGAAAAGCACTTGAATAAATAGATTACTTGAATATATAGGGTTTATATAATTTGCAACATTCTGTTTGTAACTTTTTAATGAGGCTGCTAAATTACTTAAAAACTATTTCAAGAAACTTGAACAGTTTGTCAATTTGGGTTACATAACTATTCACTAGACTTAGGGTAGTAAATCAACCTCTGCTGATTAGCTAAACACAAAAATATCTTGACTATAAAAAGACACTTCAGTAAAATGTACAGAATTTAAAACACACAGAGAATGAAATGCCCCAGGACTGGTGGCTGTAGCACAATGGACAGAGCAGGAGCATAAAGTAACATTCCAGGTCTAACACTAGCTAGTTGAGTAAGCTCAACTTTTAGGTCATCTATCAAAATGAAGTTAATATAAAGACTAAAGTAAATAAAAAAGCATGTAATAAATATCAGCTTCCTTTAATCTACTGAAACCATATGATTATTAGGTCCAGATATTTAACTTCAGAGAACAGAAACAAATTAAAATCTAGCAAACCAAGACATGAAGAAGTCTAGACAGGTACTTTTCTAGAAGGAAGTCTCTCAAGGCATGACAAGCCATATAAGACCCTGTCTTGACCAAAATTTTTGAGGAATGACTTAGATGAAAACTAGATGAGATGCTTATCAAATGTACAAAATGCACCAAGCTAAGAAGAATAGCTAACAGAACAGATGAGATAATAAGCATATAAAAATGAAAACAGGATCTGATCCCTTTTCTACAGATAAGGAAACTGAGCCCCTGAGAGATAATGACTCATTCTAGACTATACAGTTAACAAACAGTGGGTACAGGAACATAAAGGCTAAAACAAAACAAAAAAAAAACTGAATAATTTAATAGAAGTAAGAATTTATTCTTAGATTTAAAATATTAGCTGCACAAGAATCAAAAGGATGATATGTGTTTTGATAACAATGTATGTGAAAAGGAATTGTTTTTCTTAATATCACTCAATATAATGAAAGCCATAAAAGAAGAATAGGGGTCTAGACTGCGCTAACAGCGGGGTGAGGCCCAGAATAAGAAATATGATAGTACTGGGGCACCTGGGTGGCCTAGTTGGTTAAGCGTCTGACTTCAGCTCAGGTCATGATCTCACTGCTTATGAGTTCAAGCCCTACGTCAGGCTCTGTGCTGACAGCTCGGAGCCTGGAGCCTGCTTCAGATTCTGTGTCCCTCTCTCACTCTGTCCCTCCCATGCTCACACTGTCTCTCTCTCTCAAGGATAAATAAAACATTAAAAGAAAAGAAATATAATAGTCCTACCCTGATCTGATCAGATTATATCTATATTCAAGTCTCAGCATTTTAAGAAAAACAGACACATTCAAACAAATGCTTAAAAATGCTTCAAAATGATGTAAAACAAGGAATACATAGAGGAACTGGAGATGTTTAACTTAGGTAGATAAGATTTGGGAAGCAAGGATAGACTGAGACGTTAATCATACTCAAATATTTGTAGAGACTCAAAGGAACAGAAAGGTGACCAGCTAACAAAAGGGAAATAGATTTAGGGTTCTAACTAAGAAGTAGCTTTCTAACTATTAAAGCTGTTCCAGTTTTGACAGTGTGTGTGTGTGTGTGTGTGTGTGTGTGTGTGTGTGTGAGAGAGAGAGAGAGAGAGAGAGAGAGAGAGAGAGAGAGAGAGAGAGAGAGATACTCCAAGTACTTTATAAACAAAAATGAGGTTTCCTTCTTTGTATCCTAGGATCTGGCATAAGTTGTTTTAAAATGTTTCTTGTTTTTGAAACCAGAGTGAGATACCTTATGAAGTAGTGGGTAACTTGTCCCTAAAAGTGTTCAAGATGTTAGAAACCCAGGTCAGAAAAGCCAGGTCAGTAACCCAAATCAGAAAGCCAGGTAGGGCAATGCTTTCATCACTTAGAGGCTGAGGACCATGGCAGAATCCAGAAATGCCTGGATGCCACAAAATAAAATGGCATTACAGTCTAGAGACAGAAGTGGTCTCCCACAA
>NW_027530200.1:34348-36270 GCF_008692635.1 Crocuta crocuta | reverse complement strand
ATTAAGAAAACAGATTTAACATTCAAACAAAAAAGGGCAATGAAACATTTCTCAAGTCAGAGCTGGAACTCCATTGAGAACATCTATATATATCCAGGAAGAGAATCAGCAGAGAGTACACATCAAGTTAACCTCCCACCCACAGCCCCTGTCACCCAGAATTTACCTTTTAATGACTAACAGCTTTTAAAAAAATCTTAGAGGAGATTTTTAATTGTTATGCTTGTAATACCTAGCAAGTAATTTCCTTTTATATAATAAGTTAAAAACAACCCCTCACAAAAAAGGAATAAATAATCAAACAAAAGAGTCCCTATGTTTGTTTAAGAAAGAGCAAGATAAAAAACAAGTTGGGCAAGGGTATCCCACTTGGTAAGCAACCTAGAAAGACCCTCCCCAAGACAGCAAACAGTAGTAACCAGAATTAGGCCACACCCCTCTGAGAAGGAATGAAAAACAGGGGAAACATGCTTCAAAACAAATCTCTCAACCTCTGCATCCCTAATTTACTGCAACCAAGTGCCTTATGCATATTATTAATACTTAATATCACCTGATTCCATAATAAGATAAAACATCTTACTTGTTGCACCAAGGCGACGTGTGTCTCTCGCAATATAATTTGCAAAGATAATAGACCTCATGCTGGTCTTACCAGACCCACTTTTACCCATCAACAGCACCTAAGGACAAAGTGAGAAAAAACAATGAAGTTAGAAATCTAGAGCAAATCAAGTCTAAAGGGACCTATTTCTCTCCTGTACTTGATGTTTTACTGAAGTGAAAATACCAACAACCTGTTGCAAATACTTGTAACTAACTAGTTCCCTGACCAACGATGAATGCAGAGATACCTAAAATTCCAGAGACCAGGCACTTACCTGTTGTGGATCACATGTCCTCTTGACAATATAAACGTATGAATGTATTATGCTACCATTAAACATTATCATATATTCAGAACTATGATAGAGAAATAACAACTTGAGGAAATCAAACCTTGATCTCTCATGATCTAATGCTTCATGCACTCAATTACCTGGCAGGGGATTTCACTGTAACTGAAAGTTTCCTCCTGCTCAAGGTCAACCTTTCCACCTCTGCCCTTAATCTCATCCCTTCTACTTACTCTATGATTTTATTCTTTAATGACTCTGTATATTTTTTATTTTTTAAGTGTCCCATGGCCTACAAGATCAAGTCCTTAAACAACATATAAGAACTTCCTTGATCTGGCTTATCTAATCCTCTGCCATTACCTCCTGACCTTCCTGGCCTGGAACTTTTAGAGTCCAGCCATACTGAACTGAACCGAACCGCTTATATCCACTTTGATTGCTCCCAGGAATCCAGGGAGCCCAGCTCTATGTCTCTGTTTCATGCTGTACTCTCTGCCAGTAATTTTCCATTCCTTTTTCTTCCTTCAGCTAAGCGCCATTCATCTCTCAAGACTTGGTTCAGTAAACTTCTCCTCAAGAAGCTTCTCTGACCTCAATGTCCTAAGGTGGCTTAAATGCATCTCACCTCTTTCCTCCCATGGCACTTGTAGAGCATTGCAAAGATCATAATGCACGGTGGTTATCTGGAATTTTTGATCTGTTTTTCACAAGACTCTGAGTTCTTGAATGGCAGAGAGAATACCCTTTGTATCTCGGGTGCCTAACATATAACAGATGCTTAAAATACATTCATCAAAAGAATGACCAAGCTATCAAAATGAAAATATAAAACAAGCAAGTTATTAATGTTGAGAACTTTCCAATGGAAAAAGTGAACTTATGAAGGTGAATAGCCTTAACATCAATGTCAGCACCTAACAAAGACAGAAAAACACCTATCAAAGACACTATAGATTCTTGCACTAGGAGGGAATCTGGTGACTTTTCAGTCTTTTCAAAATTTAAAATTTATGGACTATAGTT
>NW_027530200.1:30679-33976 GCF_008692635.1 Crocuta crocuta | reverse complement strand
CTTTATTTTTTTATAAGCTTATTTATTTATTTTGAGAAGAAAGAGAGTGCTAGCGGGGGAGGGCAGAGAGAGAGAGAGAAAGAGAGAGAGAGAATTCCAAGCAGGCTCCATTTCATCAGTGCAAAGCTAGATGCAGTGCTCCATCTCATGAACCATGAGATCATAAACTGAGCCAAAATCAAGAGTCAGACGCTCAAGTGATTAATANTATTTCTCTCCTGTACTTGATGTTTTACTGAAGTGAAAATACCAACAACCTGTTGCAAATACTTGTAACTAACTAGTTCCCTGACCAACGATGAATGCAGAGATACCTAAAATTCCAGAGACCAGGCACTTACCTGTTGTGGATCACATGTCCTCTTGACAATATAAACGTATGAATGTATTATGCTACCATTAAACATTATCATATATTCAGAACTATGATAGAGAAATAACAACTTGAGGAAATCAAACCTTGATCTCTCATGATCTAATGCTTCATGCACTCAATTACCTGGCAGGGGATTTCACTGTAACTGAAAGTTTCCTCCTGCTCAAGGTCAACCTTTCCACCTCTGCCCTTAATCTCATCCCTTCTACTTACTCTATGATTTTATTCTTTAATGACTCTGTATATTTTTTATTTTTTAAGTGTCCCATGGCCTACAAGATCAAGTCCTTAAACAACATATAAGAACTTCCTTGATCTGGCTTATCTAATCCTCTGCCATTACCTCCTGACCTTCCTGGCCTGGAACTTTTAGAGTCCAGCCATACTGAACTGAACCGAACCGCTTATATCCACTTTGATTGCTCCCAGGAATCCAGGGAGCCCAGCTCTATGTCTCTGTTTCATGCTGTACTCTCTGCCAGTAATTTTCCATTCCTTTTTCTTCCTTCAGCTAAGCGCCATTCATCTCTCAAGACTTGGTTCAGTAAACTTCTCCTCAAGAAGCTTCTCTGACCTCAATGTCCTAAGGTGGCTTAAATGCATCTCACCTCTTTCCTCCCATGGCACTTGTAGAGCATTGCAAAGATCATAATGCACGGTGGTTATCTGGAATTTTTGATCTGTTTTTCACAAGACTCTGAGTTCTTGAATGGCAGAGAGAATACCCTTTGTATCTCGGGTGCCTAACATATAACAGATGCTTAAAATACATTCATCAAAAGAATGACCAAGCTATCAAAATGAAAATATAAAACAAGCAAGTTATTAATGTTGAGAACTTTCCAATGGAAAAAGTGAACTTATGAAGGTGAATAGCCTTAACATCAATGTCAGCACCTAACAAAGACAGAAAAACACCTATCAAAGACACTATAGATTCTTGCACTAGGAGGGAATCTGGTGACTTTTCAGTCTTTTCAAAATTTAAAATTNATAGATAATTTATGAAATTTTCTAATTACAAATATAGGGAATATTAACAAAAGTATACTGCACTCAGGCTCAATTTAATCTAGCTATTTAGCTACATAACTTTATCTCACTCAGGAAATGTTACTGACAAGCGAGTCTAAGATTGTTGCAAAAATAAACTTTATTTTATTCGTANACCTATAGATAATTTATGAAATTTTCTAATTACAAATATAGGGAATATTAACAAAAGTATACTGCACTCAGGCTCAATTTAATCTAGCTATTTAGCTACATAACTTTATCTCACTCAGGAAATGTTACTGACAAGCGAGTCTAAGATTGTTGCAAAAATAAACTTTATTNAAGAGAGTGCTAGCGGGGGAGGGCAGAGAGAGAGAGAGAAAGAGAGAGAGAGAATTCCAAGCAGGCTCCATTTCATCAGTGCAAAGCTAGATGCAGTGCTCCATCTCATGAACCATGAGATCATAAACTGAGCCAAAATCAAGAGTCAGACGCTCAAGTGATTAATAAGCTACCCAAGCACCCCAATAGCAACTTTGGACAGGCTCATTGAGAACATTCCTCTAGCAAACTAAGCTATATAACTGAATTACTGGATAAAGTTAAGAATAAATATGGTGTTTTTCTTGTGTTTTTCAATTTAAGAAATCTTCAACTGCTTACAGAAGACTAACCAAAGCTAACTGTATTAGGTGCTAACTTAGGGCCTGCACATGCATTTAATCATTTAAAATTCATAACAACCCTATGAGATAGATCATACTATTATCACCATTTTAAAAATGAAGAAACTAAAAGCCCAAGTTTCAGAAATTTGCTCCAGAAATGTGCCCTTATTGATTCTGCCTAACCTTCCAGGTGGGGCACAGTACCATAAGAGCACAAGGGAAGGAATGCTCAATTCCACTTAGAAAACTCATCCAAAAAAAAAAAAAGGAAAATTCATACAAGACATTACAGAGGTAACATTTAAGTTGGGTTCCACAAAAATGTGCAGGAAAAGGCCTGTGTAAGTGTTTATATATGGCTTGCACAAAATGCAAATTTGTAAATTTGGAGAAAAACAGATTCTGTATAGCTATGACAAGGTGCACAGGTGTGGCAGATTGGTTTAGTCAGGAATAGATTTTTAAAGGGCATTCTATATGATGAAGTCACTTGAATTTTATTCTATGGGCTTTGGTAAGTATGTGAATGACCCATATTTTCTAATATTTAAATATTAGAAAAATTAAATCTGATAGCAAAGAAGGGGACAAGAGTCAAAGAGAAAATGTAGAAGATTCCTGAAATGCTCCAGGAAAGATGATATATATACACCACAAATATATTTCCTGAATCATATCTTCTTACCTTTACTTTCATGTATTCGACGTACTTAACATGTCTTACCTTTTTCTTCATGGCTGTATTTGGTAGCACCCACCTGCAGATATAAACCAAAAGACAGTTTCCAGGATCCATTGCCTTAGAAATTGGAATTTAAAAAATACAAATAAATGTGGAGCTGCAAAAGAACACGTTTAGCACAACAGTGGAGTACAGCTGAGTGTAGGAACTCAGTTTAAAGAGGCCCTTGTTCTCCTAAATTATAAAACTGGATTCAAGTTCCCTAACCCCTAATTATAGTGCTCAGGAGATGGCTCCTAAGATTTATTTAGTGATATAAATGAGCCATGAAATTCACTATTGATTTTTTTATCTTAAAAAATTTATCAAAGCAACATATGCCAAGTGCTTAAGTAAAACAATACTGTCTTATTTGAATGTCCTCTATTATTTTTAAGTTAGCCTATTTTTAAAACCTGGAAGTATGTTTAGTCAGCTGTCCTTCCAAGTCATATTTTACTCGTTACACACACAAAATATATACAATATAAATCTCAAATTCAGGTATAAAAAGGCACTGAAAGTACTCTCAAGCC
>NW_027530200.1:26108-30606 GCF_008692635.1 Crocuta crocuta | reverse complement strand
TAGCCACTATCTCTTCCTTGGAAATACCAACATGATGATGTTAAATCTCCCAGCCGTCTTATCCTCAACATGATGATGTTAAATCTCCTTTACTGATAATTCTAATAAACAGAACTATCTTAGAACACTCACCGCCAACCTCGGGAGTGATATCAGGCCCATCCCAAAGACTGTTTCTGCCCAGTTAACAACCAATCCTCTTTCCAGTTTATCCTGTCACCAAAAGCATGATCCCAATCAACCTTACTGGTAAATCGAAGCAATTTATCATAGGTATGGTGTTGTAATTCATAATATTTTCTTCGGTTAGAACCACCCCCCCATTTCCAGGTTTGACATAATAAACTTCACCCACCCAAGCGATCCTTCAGGTTCCCCTATGGGAGGCTCCATTCTTGGCCCCAGATTCTCTTTCTCCATCTTTCTTTCAGAGTCAGATTCTTCCATCGTGCAACAAGTCCTTTCCAGTCCTTTCTAAACCGCAGTACTCTTTTTCCTTTCTTTTTTCTTTCTCGTTGTTTACACGCTCAGTCGCCTAATTTAATTGCCTGTGGCCGCTAGGCCTGCTCTATTCTCGCCTCCGCCTTTGTCCACTGGGGGGCTGCTTTCCCCACAGTTACCTTAAACCGCCTTGAACTTGGCCTCAAGGAACAGCCTAGATGGCCAGCTCAAAGGCTCAATAATGTGGTGCTGCAAAGGAAGGGACGGAAGATGAGTGGAAAAGAGGAGTGGTGGGGGTTCGTGTCGAATTTGGGCCTCAGGACCCAAAGTCTCGAAACGTAAAGGTGACTTCACCCGAAAAGAGGTGGGGACGGCGGAGGTGGCAGAAAGAGCAGACCCGTGCGGTAGGCACTAAGTAAGGAATGCCCCTGCTGGCTTGTTGTTACCGAGCCTGGTAGCCCGAGAGCGTCCGCCGACAGCGGCNCGCCACTCAGAATTAAAGGAGACGTTTTCAATTTCGGTGCTACAACCCCAGCTTCTCTATCTCTCTGTGTGTGTGTGTGTGTGTGGTTTGCTTTTTTGACTGCTATTTCACCCTTAACATTTTTCTGTGAGGAAGCGAAATACCGTTTTTCCCTTCTTGCTTTTTAATTCTTTGTCTTCCTGTTTTTATTATTAATCATTGTAACCGGGCTTGTAATGAAATGACTTATTACACCCAAAGTAATTACAACTATGTCTTTCGCATAGTATGCACGCAATGAAAGTTATTGCTGGGACCAGGTATTATTGAAATTCTAGGACGCATACTCATCTCCTCACTTGTTTAAAAGCGGAAGGGAAATAAATTCTTATAGACCATAGTAAGAAGTCAGTAAAGTCTAAAATTGATAACTGAAGGGACATTCAGAGGTATTTACATACTATATTTAGACATAGAGACCTCCAGATAAAATGGCCAAAACAGTTCACAGGCATTGCTTCTGGAGAGGAGCAGGGGAAAGGAAGTGAGGGGACTATTTATTGCTTTTCATCTTAAGCCCTTTGGTACTATATATCTATATCTATACCTATAAATAGATGGGTATATCACGTGTATATGTTACTTTAAAAGAAAGGAAAGAATGACAGGAGGGAGGGAGGGAAGAAAGTTGGAAGGGAAAGGAAACTGGATAGAACCAGGGTGCTATCTGCTTCCAGATTTCCCCAATTGCTGTTCTATATGATCCCTTATCACCACAGCTGCCATGCCTCAAGAAAAACTTATTTTATTCGGATCACAACTTCCTTAGCCCTATCACTTCCTAGTTTCCTCCTTCCTACCCACCAGCTGCCCCCAAAAAAGCTCTTGGTCTAGTTTTGTGTGTATGGTGAAAGACTCTGAATCCCAAACCAGGAAGTCAGTTTAGATTCATTGCCCTCCATACCAGACAGTGAAACTAAGCCATGCTTAGTGTCAAAGATAAACAGAGTCTCAGTTAAAGTAAAAGACTATTCAATAAATACTGACAGTAAAAGGGAAAGCTGAGCTCCATTCTAATATGTGCAGATGTAACTGGGCATTTTAAAGGGACAGTGGGGGAGGGGGAAGAACTAGGCCTCATTTGAGTCAGAAAAGTGAAAAATTATAAAGGTCAGTCAGTATAAATGCAATTAAGCTGTTTGTTAGCAGGCAGTTATCAAAGTTAGGAATCTATCTTCCCACAGAGACTTAAAAACGAAAGCCCTATCCTTCTTGATTATTACATTTCAGTAGGATGGCTTTCAAGTCCTTGAAAAAGACAGTTCTAAGTTGTAAGAGATACATAGTCACAATTATAAGCCCTTTATAATAATCTGAGAAAAGTAGGTCAGGGGCCTATCATCAGGCTAGATAGAACAACAGTAATTCTCTTTGATACGTTGAGCTTTCTCAGACATTTTAATGGAGGGTTGGGATCAACAGAGAGCTGGGAGTCATCCTAGAGTCATCGAAAGTCTCTTGGTGCAGGGGTTTAGGCAGAGTTATGTGCTGAGATTTCTGCAGTTCTCAACAGCCCATTTTCTACAATATGTCTGCTCCTCCCTTCTCTTCTGCCATTTTTGTTCCACCTGTTATAATATCTGGCCTGGATAATTGCAATAGACTGCTAAGTGATTTTCCTACAGCAGCAGCTCATTGTTGAGAGTGGGTGAAATAATCTTCATCAGTCATCTCACCCCCAAAAACCATTCAGTGTAAGTAATGTGTGCATGTTATATAAAGGAAGCATTTGAACATATCCTCCAACCTCCACTACCACCAGGTATCACCAGCCAAATTGTTCCCTTACACTCTTCTATTACAGAGATCCGTCTCCCGTTGCCTGTCTCCCTTTCTCTCCCCGTCTCCAAACCATCACATGTATATACCCACCATGACTACTTCCCTCAAGGTCCATGAGGAACGGATGAAGAAAGGGAGAGAAAAGGATGAAGAAAAGGGGGGAAGTGAGGAGATGAGAAAAGAGAAGAGGAAAGAGGAGAAAAGGAGTAGGAGGATGGAAATGGAAAAAACACATGTGCCCCTATGCATCCGCACTCCTGTATCCCTTGGGTAAATTCCTAGCAGTGCTATTGCTGGGTCATAGGGGAGTTCTATTGTTAATGTTTTGAGGAACCTCCACACTGTTTTCCAGAGGGGCTGCACCAGTTTCCATTCCCACCAACAGTGTAGGAGGGTGCCCGTGTCTCCATATCCTTGCCAGCATCTAGAGTTCTCTGATTTACTCATTTTAGCCACTTTGACCAGCGTGAGGTGGTATCTAAGAGTGGTTTTGATTTGTATTTCCCTGATGAGGAGGGATGCTGAGCATCGTTTCATGTGTCTGNGATGCGGGGCTCGAACCCACGAACCCCGAGATCATTACCTAAGCAAAAGTCGGACGCTCAACCGACTAAGCCACCCAGGCGCCCCGAGAGACTCTTGAATGCTGAGAACAAACTGAGGACTGATGCGGTTTGGGGGGAGGAGAAGTGGGGTGATGGGCATGGAGGAGGGCACTTGTGGGGATGAGCACTTGTCTTATATGGAAACCAACTTGACAATAAACTATTAAAAAAAAGGAAAAAAAAGATTGAGGAACTAAACCGAATTAAGAGTTAATTGCAAAGAAGTTGAATAAGACTGTTGATACAGTGCATTCCTATATAGTCTAGAATTTGAGATTCTGATTTCCACCCAAGAATCCAGGGATGCTTATTTTTATATTTTCATTGAAGAATCTTACCGAAATAATGGATAAACTGTCAAATTAATTTTTATTATAGGACTTTTCAAAAAGTGTTGATTAAGCTGTGCATTGTTATTTATGCATCCATGCAGCAAATATTTATTGAGCAGCCATTAAGTTCCAGGAACTATGTTAGACACTAGATATAAAAACATTTCTCTATTTCAGGTCCCACTGAATGTGAGACGCTTCTTTCTGAAACCTCTACTCATATGCACATAAAACAAATCAGCATTCTGTCTATCTACATCCCATTGCATATTTTTCAACCATCCATCTCAGGAAGAAAAAGTAATATAGACCCCTAAGATCCGATAAGATAGGTTTCCTTATATTTTCTAAACCCATTCTAGTCACTTTTATCCTCAACCACATCCATGAGTCTCCAATTCCCAAACTGTCCCTCATAACTTCCCTGACCTTCTTTTTCTCCACCTCTGTTTCTTCCCCTGTTCCCATAGCTCACTACTTTCAAGAGCCCTATGAGCTTATCCCTACATCTTTGGCAGCTCTTTCTTCTCCATTCTCATCCCTTTGCTTGAAATACCAGGGAATAGTCTTCCAGTTAACTAGACTTAAGGATTTTATGAGTGAAATTCTAATGGAGGGACTTCTGATTTCATGCCCAACATGTATGGAGATTAGGAGTTGCCAATTCATACTAACAGCAAGTAAAAGGCTGAACAAGCTGAAAAACCAACAAATCTTAGATTCATCAGAGAATTGAAGTCACGGGAAAAACTGCTGCCCCTAAAACTGGAGAGAGAAATAGATACAGAGAATGAAAATTTCAGAGCAGAAACACT
>NW_027530200.1:21424-25196 GCF_008692635.1 Crocuta crocuta | reverse complement strand
GTAGAAACACTCTACACACACACACACACACACACACACACACACACACACACACACACACACAGAAACATCTGTAGGAACCACAATCAGGGTAGAAAAACCTAAACTGTAATTGACAATATGTTGGAGGTTCAATGTGGACAGTCTGAGAGTTAAAAACTCCAGGGCGTCCCAGTCAGAGAGGCCTCCACATTTTTTGAATTTTACCTGCAGGAACTCTACTAGGTTTTCACAGTGAGTATCAGAGAAAATTACCTTCTTGATACTGGAAGTGGGAGGTGAAAAGTAACCATTTTGAAATAAACTAGAACTTTTTGTTCTTCTTAACAAGGTTGGCCCTCTGGAGAAACTACTTTACTGGAGCCTAACTTGCTGGGGTTTTATCAGTGCATACCCTACCTGAGGAAATGGAAATACCCAACTTCACTCTACTTTAGACATCCTGTCCCACCCAGAAGAAGAAAAACTAGAGAAGCACTGGTTAAGTTCACAGTCTAGAGACACAGGATCACCAAAGACATACATTACCAAGAGACTATAGATTATAGCCCTCCACGCACACTCATACCACCGTAATACTAAAAGCCTATTTGCTCAAATTCCTTCCACCTCTGCATTATGTCCACCTTTCAGCAAAAAATTACAAGTTATATGAAAAGGCAAAAGACACAGTTTGAAGAGACAGAACAAAGATCATTACCAGGTAATGGCAGAAATGTTAGAACTACCCAAACTGTGAATTTAAAATAACTATGATTAATGTGCTAAAAGCTCTAATGGAAAAAAGTAGATAACATTCAATAACCAATGAGTGATGTAAGCAGAGAGACTGAAATTCTAAGAATGAATAAAAAGAAACGTGTGAAATAAAGAACACTTACAGAAATGAATGCCTTGGTTGGACTCATAAGTAGACTAGACACACACACACACACACATACACACATATATGGACTGTGGGATATATATATATACATACATACATGGACTGTGAGATAACAACAAAAATGTAACATATGCATAATGGGAATATCATAAAGAGAAGAAAAAGAGGAAGGAGCAGAAACAACATTTGAAGCAATAATGACTGAGAATTTCCTCCAACTTAATTTCAGACATCAAATCACAGTTTCAGGAAGTTCAGAGAACACCAAGCAGGATAAATACCCCTCCTAAAAAAATGAAAAAACTACAACTCAGCATATCATAGCATATCATTTTCAAACTACAGAAAATCAACATAAAATATAAAGAAAAATCTTGAAATAAGGCAGAACGAGCCCACATCATTTCCATAGTGGAGCAAAGATAAGAATTACATCTCATATCTTCTGAAAAACCATGGCAACCAGAACAGAGTAAAGAAAAAAACCCACAAACCTAGAACTCTGTACTCTACAAAATTATTCTTCAAAAAATGAAGAATAAATAAAGACTTTTGAACAAACAAAAATTGAGGGAATCTGTGATCAATAGATTTGGCTTATAAGAAGTTTTCAGAGAGAAGGAAAATTATATATGTCAGGAATCCAGATCTAGATAAAGAAAGGAAGAATATTTGAGAAGGAATAAATGAAAATTTATTCTTCTTGTCATAATTGGTTTGAACACAGCTACATAAATATCAAAACATTCAGAATACCCAAGAAATAGATATGAGGACTCACAGAACAAACTGCACAAAAAGAGGGGGGAAAGGACACATTGTAGAAGGTAGGAAGTATGGAGACATGATTTTGGGGAGAAACAGATCATGAGTGCTGTGAAGAAGAGCACTGGTCATGGAGAGAGAGAGAGAGGGTAAAGAAGAGAGGGGAGAGAGAGAGATGCACATAGGGGATCACATGAGGAAAGCATGAGGATGGGAATTTCACATGAGGAAATTCCCCAAAGCCATTGACTGGAAAGTGAGAAGGGCTGATTTTTATGAGATTTTTACAACCAGTGGGACTCAAAGACTGGGGTTTTAGAGGTGTGTGTGTGTGGCTGATGTGGAGCCCTGAGGGCACTGCAGTGCTCCTGTGGAGAAGGAGCGCAGAAGCCCAGTAGCAGACATCGTGATCTGAGGATCCCATGGGACACACTGGGAGAGACATTTACCCCTTCTTGAAGCAAATCTGGGAGAGGTGGCATTTGTCTCTCTAGAGACAAAAGAGCCTGCAGGCACCATTACCCACCCCACCACCTAGCATAGGCACAGAGACACCTGCTGAGGGCAATTAACCTGGACACTGGTCTTTTGCTAGGCTACATTTTCCTCCAAATTCCACACCTCTGTAATTTGGTGCAACTGCCCTTTTGGGTCAAGCCTGCATCAGTCCCAGTGCCATGAGATGCTAGCCCAGAAGACCAGCATGGTTCATGCCATGTCAGGTCCCCAAAATTTGGAGTTTTAAATGCAGCTGGCCTGCATAGGATAGAACACAGGTGTACTGTGCTGCTGAGTGGGCAGGTGGTCCGGATATAGACAGGGTGCGGGGTGATGGAAGGGATCTGAGGGACACCTGTGACACATAAGGGGAGATTGCTGGCTCTTCAGGGAGGACTTCCTGAACAGCAGTGGGTACGAATATCCCACT
This sequence comes from Crocuta crocuta, assembly GCF_008692635.1. Classification (NCBI taxonomy): domain Eukaryota; kingdom Metazoa; phylum Chordata; class Mammalia; order Carnivora; family Hyaenidae; genus Crocuta; species Crocuta crocuta. Next base: position 22,617 of record NW_027530200.1, on the reverse strand, counting down.
CCAGGGACTAGGAGAAGGCTGACGCCATTTTTCTCCCCTGCCTCGCAGCATAAACTACCTTCAGTAAGCAGCACAGCACTAACACTGGAGGCCTAAACCGCTTACACCAAGTCCTGTCCACCTGCGCTCTGCAGGGGCTGCTTTCTTGGGCAAGTGTGCCCAAGAACCAGAGCACTGGGCCAATCCCACAGAAGAATAGTGAAAATATCCCCACACTCACAATTACTGCTTAAAATAGAGTTCTACAAAGCTTTATTTCTAGTGAAAATAGCATAAATTCTCATTTAACAAGCAGAACAGAGCAAACCTACTTAAAACTCACGACACTCTGGCCAAGGAACAAACACTCTCCACTGAAGGCAAGGAGAAACTGAGCAAAGGACTGGCCTCAGGGAAAGAGCAGCCATAACACAGCAGAAGAGCAGAGTGCACACAGCATACACCAGAGACACTTCCTGAAGTGCCGGGCCCTGGACAGTATATGACCTCTTCTTCATGAAGCCATTACTCTCCGGACAGAAAACATAAAAGTCTTTCTTAAGATTTCCTTTTGTTGTCTGATGGCTGATGCTAGGACTTCCAGCACTCTGTTAAACAACAGTGGTGACAGTGGACATTCCTGTCGTGTTCCTGATCTCAGGGGGAAAGCTCTCAGATTTTCCCCGTTGAGGATGATGTTAGCTGAGGGTTTCTCATAGATGGCTTTTATGATGTTTAAGTACGTTCCCTCTATCCTGCCTTTCTCTAGAGTCTTTATTAAAAAGGGATGCTGTATTTTGTCAAATGCTTTTTCTGCATCTATCGACAGGATCATATGGTTTTTATCTTTTCTTTTGTTGCTATGATGTATCACACTGATTGATTTGCGAATATTATACCAGCCCTGTAATCCAGGAATGAATCCCACTTGATCTTGGTGGATAATTCTTTTTAGGTGCTGTTGGATACGATTTGCAAGATTCTTGTTGAGGATTCTTGCATCCATATTCATCGAGGATATTGGCCTGTAGTTCTCCTTATTTGCTGGGTCTCTGTCTGGCTTGCGAATCAGAATGATTCTGGCTTCATAAAATGAGTCCAGAAGTTTTTCTTTGATTTCTATTTTTTTGAATAGTTTGAGAAGAATGGGTATTAATTCTGTTTTAAAAATCTGGTAGAATTCCCCAGGGAAGCTGTCAGGTCCAGGGCTCTTA
>NW_027530200.1:18437-21393 GCF_008692635.1 Crocuta crocuta | reverse complement strand
GTCCAGGGCTTTTATTTATTTATTTATTTATTTTATTTTTCAAACTACTTTATTGAGATACAAGTCACATACTATAGTATAATTTACCCATCTAGAGTGTGGTGGTTTTTAGTATATTCAAAGAGGTGTCTAACCATCATTGTTATCTAATTTTAGAGCATTTCCATCAAAAGAAACCCCATGCCTATTAGTAATCAGTCCTGTTTCTACCCTGGCAATCCTTGCCCTTACAGTTTGCCTTTTCTGGAGATTTCATATAAACAAAATTATACCAAATACGGGTCCTTATGTGACTGTCTCTTTCACTTTAACATGATGTTTTCAAGGTTCATCCAAGTTGTAGCCTGCATCAGTACTTGATTCCTTTTTTTATTGTTGAATTCTAGTGTATGGATATACCATATTTTGTTTACCCATTCATCAGCTGATGGACATTTGGGTTGTTTCCACTTTGGGCTATTACAAAATGCTCATATGAGCATCCCCCTCAGGATTTCTTGTAGGGCTGGTTTAGGGTGACAAATTCTTTCAATTTTAGTTTATTTGGAAAGACTTTTATCTCTCCTTCTATTCTGAATGACAGGCTTGCTGAATAGAGGATTCTTGGCTGCCTTTTTTTTTTCCTTTTTTACCATTCATCACATTGAAGATCTTCTGTCATTCCTTTCTGGCCTGCCAAGTTTCAGTAGATAGGTCTGTCACTTTCTGATAGGTTTCCCTTTGTATGTTAGGGCCCTTTTATGGCTAGCTGCTTTCAACATTCTCTCTTTGTCCTATTTTGCCAGTTTCACTATAATATGTCATGTAGATGATCGATTCAAGTTATGTCTGAGGGGAGTTCTCTGTGCCTCTTGAATTTCAACTTCTGCGTCCCTCTCCAGGTTGGGGAAGTTCTCTGCTATAATTTGTTCCAGGACTCCTTCAGCACCTTTCCCTCTCTCTTCCTCTTCTGGAATTCCTATGATACAGATATTGTTCCAGTTGATTGTATCACTGAGCTCTCGAACTCTTCTTTCTTGTTCCTGGATAAGTTTATCTCTCTTTATCTCAGGTTCTTCTTTTTCTATAATGNATGGTTTGCCTCTCTCCCTCTCCCCCGCTATTTCCCTCCTTCTTCTTCCCCATAGCCCCCCATAAAGTTCCTCCTAATCCTCCTATAGGTACAGCATCCCTTCTGAATAAAGACCCTCGAGAAAGTCGGGATAGAAGGAACTTACTTAAACATCATAAAAGCCATCTATGAGAAGCCCTCAGCTAACATCACCCTCAATGGGGTAAAACTGAGAGCTTTCCCCCTGAGATCAGGAACACGACAGGGATGTCCACTCTCACCACTGTTGTTTAACATAGTGCTGGAAGTCCTAGCATTAGCCATCTAATAACAAAAGGAAATAAAAGGCATCAGAATTGGCAAAGATGAAGTGAAACTTTCACTTTTTGCAGTAGACATGATACTCTATGTAGAAAACCCTACAGACTCCACCAGAAGTCTACTAGAACTGACCAAAGAATTCAACAAAGTTGCAGGGTACAAAATCAACGTATGGGGGCGCCTGGGTGGCTCAGTCGTTTGGGTGGCCAACTTCGGCTCAGGTCATGATCCCATGGTTCGTGGGTTCGAGCCCCACGTCTGGCTCTGTGCTGACAGCTCAGAACCTGGAGCCTGCTTTGGATTCTGTCTCTCTCTCTCTTCTGCTCCCTCTTCCATGCTCTGTCTCTCTGTCTCTTTCAGAAATAAGTCTCTCTCTTCTGCTCCCTCTTCCATGNGATGAATGGATCAAGAAGATGTGGTTTATCTATATGATGGAATACTACATGATAATGAGAAAGAATGAAATCTGGCCATGTGTAGCAACATGGATGGACCTTGAGGGTGTTATGCTGAGCGAAATAATTCAGGCAGAGGAGGACAAATACTATGTGATTGCACTTATAGGAGGATTAGGAGTAACTTAACGGAGGACCATGGGGGAGAAGAAGGGGGAAAATAGTGGAGGAGAGGGAGAGAGGAAAGCCATGAGAGACTCTTGAATGCTGAGAACAAACAGTACTGTTGGGTGTGGAGGCGGAGGCAGGAAATAGGCATGGAGGAGGGCACTTGTGGTGATGAGCACTGCTTGTTATATTGGAACCAACTTGACAATAAACTATTTGTAAAATAAAATAAATAAAATAAATAAAAGCTTGTTATGCTCTCTGAACATGTGAGCTCTGCTGCACCAAAGAAGGCTTTTGACTGTCCGGGGCCTATCCTTTCAGAAAGTGTTCTTAGATGGTATCTCTTTGTCTCTCTTGTTGAGATCTTGGTTATTTTATTTTCCTACTCGTAGTGGTATTTGGGACTCTGCACCATGTGTACTTTGGCTTATTTTTTGAGGTAGCCCTGGAGAAGAAAACAGACAGAGAAACACACAGGGAATGAAGGCACAGAAACGCACAAACAAATCCAACAAACACGCAAATCAAAAGGGAAAACGAAAAAGTAAAGAGAAAAGAAGGAGGAGGGAAGGCGAATAATAAAAAATAAAAATACATTAAGAAAAAAGAAGAAAAGGAAAGAAGAAGAAACCCAATAGACAAAGAACAGTTTAAAGCATATAACCAGATTTCCAAGCTACAAATAAATAGCCGGGTGTATGCAGTGCTGGTGGAAGAGCATAAAGAAAGATAGAAATGAGAAGGCGGGGATGAGATGAGATTGGAAATGAAATGAGCAGGCAGAAGGCATAAGAATCTTTTTTCACAGAGCAAAAGGGTGGAATATGGTGGAAGAGGTGAAATAAATGACGATGTTGTTATCCAGAGAAACTATAGTCTGATTACTCCAGAGAGAAAGAGATGAAAAGGTAGGTAAGTGTAGAATTTACATCTAGAGAATGGATTAAATGTGACTGTTTAAGGAAGCCAGTGACCAGAATTGGTCTTGCCCTGGCTCCAGCAAAAAAAAAAAAAAAAA
>NW_027530200.1:16729-18390 GCF_008692635.1 Crocuta crocuta | reverse complement strand
ATCTAACAGAAAAAAAAAAAAAAAAAAAAAAAAAAAAAGACTTAGAGGAGGATAGCTCTCTAGCAGTGATGGGCGTGGTTTGGTCCAATGCGTCCTGCCTTGACGGTTGTTGGGAGAAGAGTGGCAGCGCTCCAGCCCCTTCTTGAACCAAGCTTTGCAACTCACTTTTTTGGGTGTGTAAACTCCCTGTGCCGGGGACGCAGCCAAGGTGGGTCGTGCTCAATATCCCAGGGCAGGTCTCGTTTCCAGATCCCAGTCCACGCGCCCCACTGAAATTGCCGGAAACACAAACTCTCATGCAATCCCCTCAAGGCTGTCCCAAGCCTCTTGCCTTCCCCCTGGGCATAGAGCCAGAAGCAGCTGCTCCCGTCCCCTCCAGGTAGGGGTGACGAGCGAGGAGCAGTATCATCTAGGGGTCACGTGGGATGAGTGTGTCCCGCCCAGGGTCAGCCTGAGAGCAGGAAAACAGGTCCCTGTGTATCTCATCGCCCGAAACATGAACCCGCGTGCAAATCTCCCAGTAAGCCCTTTGCCTCCCCTCTAGGAATCCAGCCGTGGCAGAAGCACAAAGGCGCGGCCGCTGCGAGGCCCCTCCAGGTCGAGCTAGCACATTCAGGGAGCAATTTCCATGGGGATAGCCTGGGATGAGTGCGTCCCACCTAGAGTCAGCTTGAGTGCAAGAAACCGGGTCCCTCTGTGTCCCAAGCGGAGGTTTTTTTTTTCTGTTCCCCAGCGACAAGGACAGTGTCTTGAGCAGTTTCAGCAACTCTCTTTCCCCTCTAAACTCTCCGCAGAAGGGAATTGCCCCCATCCCTCTGTGTCTCTGGTCCCGACCCAATTTTATCTTCCCCAGTTCGTACTCACGCTAGAAGGTTTTCTCAGCGGACTCGGTCTCCTTTTCCTCCTGAACTCCTGGATTCTGTATGGGTTCCTATGGCTTCAGGCCTTCTCTGTGCGAGATATGGGGGCGATTGCAATGTACGGGGTTCCCTACTTCTCCGATATCTTGCCCCCTCTCCCGTCTGTTTATTTTAGCCAGCCCAGGGGATAAGACAGATAAAGGATACTGCCTCAGGGTCTACAAGGCACCTTTCTTTTGCTAATCAGCTCTGCTCTGGACAACTTCACCCCGTAGCAGTCAATAGCCCTATTACCTGTTAACTGAATTTGGTCCTTCCTTTCTTCCTGTGAAAGCAGTTTTATGCTATAATACTAAATTGGAGGGCCTTTTAGCCCTTAATACCTAATCTCATTTACCACATATACATTTGTATTGGGGCCTTTGCCCTGCCCTCTCTATCCTGGGGCCTTTGCCCCGCCCTCACTAATCTTCTTTACCCAGACTTAGGTGTGAGCATCCTAGGGCTTTGTAAACTTCATGTCTTGTTAATCCATTAGTGCAAGCCCAGGGAATTTGTAAACTTTTTCACCACAAATAAGATTTTCCATTAGCTTTGTGAACTTGTATTTCCATTTATTTTCCCAAGATCTGGGAAGTTCTCAGGTATTATTTCGGTAAACACACTCCCTGCTCTTTTCTTTTTCCTCTTTTTCTGAAAGGTCAATTTTACTTATATTTGGTTTCTTACCATAGAAGATAACTCTCATAGGGTTTGTCACTTTTTAAAATATTAGCTCTGTCTCCTCTGAGTCATTTCTAA
>NW_027530200.1:16252-16464 GCF_008692635.1 Crocuta crocuta | reverse complement strand
ATTTTCCAAGTTGTTGATTTTTTCTTTGATTTGATCTGCCTTATTTCCTAAGTTCTCTAATGCATTCTTTATCTCATTCATTTAATTATTTAGCCTCTGAATTTTTGTCTGGTTTGTTTAAAAATTTTTTAGGGGCGCCTGGGTGGCTTAGTCGGTTAAGCGTCCGACTTTCGCTTAGGTCATGATCTCGCGGTTCGTGGGTTCGAGCCCCG
>NW_027530200.1:3862-16150 GCF_008692635.1 Crocuta crocuta | reverse complement strand
GGACTCTTATTTTTATTACTGTTCTCCCTAAGTTCATTTAATTGCTTTTCGGAGCTTTTGGAAAATAGCTTTCTGAATCTCTTCATAACAGTTATTTTCAATTCTTTGTCAGTTAGATCACAATCTTCTATATCTTTATGTTCAGTTGCTGGAAAGTTATTATTTTTTGTTACACAGTATTACTGTAATTTTTCATAATGTTGAATGAAATGTGTCTTTGCCTTTGCATTTGAAGAAACACACACCTTTTTTAGTTGTTTACTTTTTTACAGTTCATCAGGCATGCAATTAGAAAACTTTTTATTCCACGAGGTGGCAATAGATTTCATACTCTTGGTTTCTCTTTCCCTACGGGGCACTGGGAGCTATGCCTAAAATCTGGCATAGAACAAGCTATTAGCAGAGTTGGGGGAGGTGTGGAATTAGCACCTGGAACTCTGTGGGTGCTCAAAGCATAGAAAGTGACAGAGTGGTTATGTTCTATTTTGAGGATCTTCTTCCTGGTTCATAGATAGCATCTTCTCATTGTGTCCTAACATGGTACATGCTGGAGCAAGCTAGGGAGTTCTGTGGTGTTTCTGTCATAAACATTAATCCCATTCATTAGGGCTCCACCTTCATTACTTAAACACCTCCAGCGGTGCCTGAGTGGCTCAGTTGGTTAAGCATCCAACTTCAGCTTCGGTCATGATCTCGCAGTCTGTGAGTTAGAGCCCCACATCAGGCTCTGTGCTGTCAGCTCAGAGCCCGTAGCCTGCTTTGGATTCTGTGTCTCCCTCTCTCTCTGCCCCTTCCCCACACATGCTCTGTCTCTCTCTGTCTCAAAAATGAATAAATGATAAAAAAAAATAAAACTAAAAAAAACACCTCCTAAAGACCCCTTCTCTTATCATCATCTTTGGGGGTTAGTATTTGAACATAAATTTTTTGCGAGGAGCACAATGTTCAGACTATGGCAAATATGCAACAATTATAAATATACATCAACCTCAGAACCCCTATGATATGAGACAAACATTTATAGATTAAAAGGGAAAAGAAACAGCTCAAATAATATTAGATTTCATACTCCACCATCAATAATGGATATAAAAACCACACAGAAATTCAATAATTAAATGAAAACTAGAAATTACACTATAATACATCATTTCCACATAGAAGATATATACAAAGCATTCCACCCAAGAAGATCAGAATGCACATTTTAATCAAATGCATATTGAATATTCTCCAGGAGAGACCATTTGTTCAGCAACAAAAAGAATAATTTGAATAATTTATTTTAATTAAATTTCAAGTTAGCTATCATACAGTGTAGTCTTGGCTTTAGGAGTAGAACCCAGTGATTTGTTTCTTACATATGACACCCAGTGCTCATCCCAAAAAGTGCCCTCCTTAATATCCATCACCCATTTAACCCATCCCCCCCCCCCACATCTCCCCTCTAGCAACCCTCAGTTTGTTCTATTTAAGATTCTTTTATGGTTTGCCTCCGTCTGTGTTTGCATCTTATTTTTCCTTCCCTTCTCCCATGTTCATCTGTGGTTTTCTCTAATTCCACATATGACTGAGATCATATGATATTTGTCTTTCTCTGAGTGACCTATTTTGCTTAGCATAATACCTTCTACTTCCATGCATATTGTTACAAATGGCAAGAATTCATTATTTTTCACCACCAAGTAGTATTCCATTCTATATATATACCATCTCTTCTTTATCCTTCATCAGTCGATGGACATTTGGGAATTTTCCATAATTTGGTTATTGTTGATAGTGCTGCTAAAATATTGGGGTGCATGTGGCCCTTCTAATCAGCATTTATATATTCTTTGAGTAAATATCTAGTAGGGCAATTGCTGGATGGTAGAGTAGTTTTATCTTTTAATTTTTTTAAGGAACCTCCATTATGTTTTCCAGAATGGCTGCACTAGTTTGCATTCCTATCAGCAGTGCAATAGAGTTCCCCATTCTCCACATCTTTGTTAACATCTGTTCTTTCCTGAGTTTTTCATTTTACCCATTCTAACAGATGTGAGGTGGTATTTCATTGTGGTTTTAATTTGTATTTCCCTGATGATGAGTGATGTTCATCATCTTTTCATGTGCCTGTTAGCCATCTGGATGTCCTCTTTGGAGAAGCATCTATTCATGTCTTCTGTCCATTTCTTCACTGGATTATTTGCTTTTTGGGTGTTGAGTTTGGTAAATTATTTATAGATACTGGATACTAAACCTTTATCCAAAATGTCGCTGGCAAGTATCTTCTTCCATTTCGTTGGTTGCCTCTTAGTTTTATTGATTGTTTCCTTCATTGTGAAGAAGCCTTTTATCTTGATAAGGTCCCAATCATTCATTTTTGCTTTTAGTTCCTTCGCCTTGGGAGACATGACAAGTAGGAAGTTCCTGCAACCAAGGCCAAAGAGGTTGCTGCCTATATTATCCTCTAAGAATTTGATGATTTCCTGTCTCATATTTCAGTCTTTCATCAAATTTGAGTTTATTTCTGTGTATGGTCTAGAAAAGTGGTCTACCTTCATTCTTCTGCATGTCACTGTCCAGTTCTCCTAGAAACATTTGCTAAAAAGACTGTCTTTTTTCCATTAGATATTCTTTCCTGCTTTGTCAAAGATTAGTTGGCAATATGTCTGTGGGTCCATTTCTGGGTTCTCTTTTCTATTCCATTGATCTATGTGTCTGTTTCTGTGCCAATACCATACTGTCTTAATGATTACAGTTTTATAATACAGCTTAAAGTCTGGAATTGTGATGCCTACAGCTTTGGTTTTCTGTTTCAACATTACTTTGGGTATTCTGGGTCCTATACAAATTTTAGGATTGTTTGTTCTAGCTGTGTGAAGAATGCTGGTGTTACTTTGATAAGGATTGCATTAAATGTGTAGATTACTTTGGGTTGTATAGTCATTTTAATAATATTTGTACTTCCATTCTGTGAGCATGGAATATTTTTCTATTTANAAAGAATCAAGGGGCTCTCTCACTCTCTCTCTCGCTGACACCGTCCATCCTTCAGGGACCCCTGGACCTGCTGGAGCCGGCTCGGCCTCCAGCATAAATGGAATGATTATTTGATTTCTCTTTCTGCTGTTTCATTACTGCTGTATAGAAATGTAACCTATTTTTGTACAATGATTTTATATTCTGGGAATTTGCTGAATTCATGTATCAACTCTAGAAATTTTTGGTGGAGTCTTTCACATTTTCCATGGAGGGCATCAGGTCATCTGAAAAGACCAAAACTGTAACTTCTTTCTTTCTTCCTTTCTTCCTTCCTTCCTTTCTTTCTTTCTTTCTTTCTTTCTTTCTTTCTTTCTTTCTTTCTTTCTTTCTTTTTTTCTTTTCTTCTTCTTCTTCTTCTTCTTCTTCTTCTTCTTCTTCTTCTTCTTCTTCTTCTTCTTCTTCTTCTTCTTGCCAATTTGGGTGCCTATTATTTCTTTTTGCAGTTTGATTGTTGGAACTAGGACTTCCAACACTAAGTTGAACAACAGTGGTGAGATTGGACATCCCTGTCATGTTTCTGATTTAGGAGGGAATGTTCTCAGTTTTTCCTCTTTGAGGATGATATTAGCTGTAAGACTTTCATATATGGCTTTTATTATGTTGAGGTATGCTCCCTCTATCCCTACTTTCTTGAGGGTTTTTTGTCAAGCAAGAGTGCTATAGTTTGTCAAATGCTTTTTCTGCATCTATTGAAAGGATCATATGATTCTTATCTTTTCTTTTATTAATGTGGCATATCACATTAATATTTGTGATTTGTGAATTGAAGCAGCCCTGTAAACAAGGAATAAATCCCACTTGATCATCTTGAATAATTATTTTGAGGTACTTTTGAATTCTTGTTGAGAATTTTTGCATTGAGTTTCATCAGGGATATTGGTCTGTAATTCTTTTCAGTGGGGACTTTATATGGTTTTGGAATCAAGGTTCTGCTGGCTTCATAGAATGAGTTTGGAAGCTTTCCTTCCATTTCTATTTTTTTGAAACATTTTGAGAGGAATAAGGTATTAACTCTTCTTTAAATGTCTGGTAGAATCCTCTTGGGAAGGGGCGCCTGGGTGGCTTAGTCGGTTAAGCGTCCGACTTTCGCTTAGGTCATGATCTCGCGGTTCGTGGGTTCGAGCCCCGCGTCGGGCTCTGTGCTGACTGCCAGCTCAGAGCCTGGAGAGTGTTTCAGAGTCTGTGTCCCCCTCTATCTCTGACCCTACCCTGCTCATGCTCTCTCTCTCTCTCTCCCCTAGAAATAAAAATATAAAAAAAAAATAATAATCCTCTTGGGAAGCTTTGTGGCCCAGGACTCTTATTTGTTGAAAGATTTTTGATAACTGACTCAATTACTTTGCTGGTTATGAGCCTGTTCAAATTTTCTATTTTTTTTCCTGTTTGAGTTTTGGTAGTATGAGAGTGTCTAGGAATTTGTCCATTTCTTCCAAATAGTCCAGTTTATTGACATATAATTGTTCATAGTATTCTCTTATAATTTCTGGTATTTCTGTGGTGGTGACTGTGATCTATCTTTTTTCATTCATGATTAATATGTATTTTTTTCCTCCCTCTCTTTTCTTTTTCAGAAGTCTGGCTAGAGGGGTTGTAAATTTTGTTTATTCTTTCAAAAAACCAGCTCTTAGTTTAATTGATCTTTTCTACTGTTTTTTTGGGGAGGAGGGGAATTCTATATCATTTATTTCTGATCTAATCTTTAATATTTCTCTTCTTATGCTGGCTTTGAACTTTATTTGCTGCTCTTTTTCTCACCCTTTTATGTATAAGGTAAGATTATGTATTTGGGACCTTTCCTGCTTCTTGAGATAGGCCTGAATTGCAATGTATTTTCCTCTTAGGGCTGTCTTTATTCATCTCAAAGGGCTTAGACTGTCATGTTTTCATTTTTATTTACTTCCATGTATTTTTAATTTTTTCTTAAATTTCCTGGCTCACCAGTTCATTCTTTACCAAGATGTTATTTAACCTCCATGTATTTGAGGACTTTCTAAAATTTTTCTTGCAGTTGATTTCAAGTTTCATAACGTTGTGATATGAAACCATGCATGGTATGATCTTGATCTTTTTGTACCTGTTGAGAGCTGTTTGGTGACCCAATATATAATGTATTTTGGAGAATATTCCATGTATACTAAATAAGAATGCATATTTTTCTGCTTTAGGATGAAATGTTCTGAATATATCAGTTAAGTTCATCTGGCTCAGTGTGTCATTCAGGCCATTATTTCCTTGTTAATTTTCTGCTTACATGATCTGTCCATTGTTCTAAGAGGACTATTAAAGTTTACTACAAGGATGGTACTATTATCAATGAAATTGTTTATGGTTGTGATTAATCAATTTATACATTTGGGTGCTCCATGTTGGGGCATAAATATTTACAATTGTTAGCTCTTCTTGGTGGATAGACCACTTAATTATGATATAATGTACTTCTTCATCTTTTGTTACAGTCTTTATTTTAGAATCTAGTCTGTCTGATATAAGTTTAACTATTCTGGCTTTTCTTTCTTTCTTTATAATTTCATTTAATATTTATTTATTTTTGAGAGAGTAAGAGACAGAGCATAAGTGGAGGGGCAGAGAGAGAAGGAGTCACAGAATCTGAAGCAGGCTTCAGGCTCTGAGCTATCAGTACAGAGCCCAATGTGGGGCTTGAGCACACAAACCATGAGTTTATGATCTGAGCTGATGTCGGATATTTAACCTGCTGAACCACCAAGGTACCCCTACTTCAGCTTTCGTTTGGCATCCATTAGCATGACAGATGGTTCTCCATCACCTCATTTTCGACCTGAAGGTGTCTTCACCTTCAGACACTCAGAAATGAGTGTCTTGTAAGCAGCCTTTGAATGGATCTTGTTTTTCTATCCATTCTGATACCCTATGTCTTTTGAGTTTGTCATTTAGTCCATTTACATTCAGAGTGATTATTGAAAGATATTAATTTAGTGCCATTGTGTTATCTATAGATTTTGTGTTTTTAGTGATGCTCTCTGGTCCTTTTATAGTCTTTGCTATTTTCCACTTAGAAAGCCTCCCCTTAGAATTTCTTTCAGGGCTGGCTTAATGATCACAAACTCATTTAGTTTTTGTTTGTGTGGGAAAGTATCTCTCCTCTTCTGAATGGCAACCTTGCTGGACAAAGTATTCTTGGTTGCATATTTTTTCCTATTCAGTATATTGAATATTTCTTGCCACTCACTTCTGATCTGCCAAGTTTCAGTGGACAGGACTGTGACTAGCCTTAGGTATCTACCCTTGTAAGTTAGGGAGCTTTGGTCCCTAGCTGTTTTCAGAATTCTCTCTTTATTTCTGTATTTTGCAAGTTTCACTATGATATTTTGTGATGTCGACCTGTTTTTATCGATTTTGAAGGGAATTCTCTGTGCCTCTTGAACTTGAATACCTGTTTCCTTCCCCAGATTAAGGAAATTCTCAGCTATAATTTCTTCAAATAAACCGGCTACTTCTTTTTCTTGCTCTTCCTCTTCTGGGACTCCTATGACATGGATATTGTTTCATTTCATGAAATCACTTAGTTCTCTAATTTTCCCCTCATGATCTAGTAATTTTCTTTCCCTCCTTTTTTCAGCTTTATTATTTTCTATAATTTTATCTTCTACTTCACCTATCTCTCCTCTGCTTCTTCAATCCTTATAGTCACTATATCTAGTTTATTTTGCATCTCGAAAATAGTACTTTTTATTTAATTCATACTGACTCATTCTTAGGTCTTAGATCTCTGCAGCAAGGGTTTCTCTGGTGTCTTCTATGNNNNATATCCTTAAAAAAATCACAGGTATATTATAAAATATCATAAGACAAATGAATATGAAAACAAGATATACCAAAACTATGGGACACAGTGAAAACAGTGTTGAGGGAAACTTATAGCACAAATATTTACATTAAAAATAAATTAAGACCACAGATAAATAACCTAAACTGTACACCTTATGGAACTACAAAAAGAACAAACTGAAACCAAAGCTAGCAGAGGAAAGGAAATAAAAATATTAGNCTCCAGGCTCTGAGCTGGCTGTCAGCACAGAGCCCGACACGGGGCTCGAACCCACAAACCGCGAGATCATGACCTAAGCGAAAGTCAGACGCTTAACCTACTAAGCCACCCAGGCATCCCTTGTGTCTTCTATGTTTTCATCAAGCCCATCTAGTAGTCTTATAACTGTTATTCTAACTTCTTCTTGAGATATATTATTTATATCAGTTTTGAGCAATTNGTGTTCCCAAAAGTTTATTTACTTCTTTTCAAAAATGCAAATGCAAACTCATTCTTTGAGGCCTGCATTACCCTGATCCCAAGCCAGACAATGACAGTACATTAAAAGAAACTATAGCTCAATAACCTTGGAGAAGGTTTAAGCAAAAATCGTCATCAAAATTCTAGCAAACACATTTCAATAGTACATTAAAAGGATTAAACAACATGACAAAGAGNGATAAAAGTACTCTATTCAAAATATAAACAGAAGGGAACTGTATCAACATAATAAATGCTATATGTGACTAGTCCACAGATAACATCATACTCATTGGTGAAAACTTAAAAGCTTTTCCTTTAAAATCACCCNATGCATAAATAAGATGTATATATAATAATAATACATTATAATATATAACATGTAATATGTAAATATTGGTTGTGAAAATTAATAAATTATATGTATATATTAGTTTATTACTCAGCCATATAAAAATGAAAAATTGCCATTTGCAATGACATGGATGGAGCTAGAGTATTATGCTAAGTGAAATATGTCAGTCAGAGAAAGAGAAATGATTTCACTTGAATGTGGATTTCAAGAAACAAAACAAATGAATAAAGAGGGGGAAAAGGGGAAAGAGATAAACCAAAAAGCAGNGGTGGGGAGGGTGAGTGAAATTGGTAATGGAGATTAAGGAGTACACTTGCTGCGATGAGCACTGAGTGTTGTATGGAAGTTTTAAACCACCACATTGTACATCTGAAACTAATATTACATTGTATGTTAACTAAATGGAATTTAAGTAAAAATTTAACAGAAAGAAATACTGGGGCAGGATAAAAACACAATTTTCCCTAGCCTTGTTATAGGTACTAACTCTGCTGCCTCAGAATACTCTTAGAAAAGAGGATTCAGGCGTCTTCTTTCCAGTTTCTCAGCTCATCCCAGCACCTCACAACTCATAACTGCACTTTCTCTGTCTCAGGAAGGGAATGTCTTTTGTTTCCTGTTCAGCTACAGATATTCTGTCATCTATAGTATGGAAACATAGACCACAAAGTAGCAGCAAAGAGTGTCATCATAGGAAGGTAAGATCTGCCAAGTAAGAAAAGTCTCCTTGGACACACACACACACACACACTCACACACACACACACCTCACCTCTTTCTTTCATTCTGGACTTGAGGTTACATTTCGGTTAAGATCAGTGAGGATGTATTCTGTTCTGACTTTTGTACTAAACAGTTATAAAAACAAATTCTACAAAATAAAAGACTGGAAAATCAGAATATTTGATTATTTTGGTTTCCCTCAGTGAATCTGAGGTTCAGTGAATTAGAACTTTTCGAAGATTAAAGCCCCATGCGGTCTTAAGAAGCCACAATGGATTAATGGTTTCTTAAATTCTTTCTTTTATTCAGTAACTATTTTTTTAACAGTACAGGATAGTGGCTTAAAGCATGTGGTATGGTGCCAAAATTTTTGGATTTGTATCTTGGTCCCACAACTGACTAGTTATTTAACTTTGCAAATAACACAATCTTTCTAATCCTTGGTTTCTTTTATTTGTCAGAAAAGTGGGAAGGTTAAAATTTTAATATGTCAGAAGATAGCTGTGAGATTTATGTGAGTTATTATATATGTAAAGTACTTAAAACAGGCAAGTCAAAAGAAAGCTGGAGTAACTAGACTTATATCAGACAAACTGGACTTTAAAGTAAAGACAGTAACAAGAGATGAAGAAGGGCATTATATAATAATTACAAGGTCTATCCATCAGGAAGAGCTAACAATTATAAATGTCTAAGAACCGAATATAGGAGCACCTAAATATAAAACAATTAATCACAAACAGAAACAATCTTATGGATAAGAACGTGCTAATAGCAGGGGACTTTAATACTCCACTTACAGCAATGATTAGATCAACTAGACAGTAAATCACTAAAGACACAATGGACTTGAACGACACATTGGACCAAATGGATTTGACAGATATATTTAGAACTCTACATCCTGAGGCTATGGAATTCACTTTCTTCTGAAGTGCGCATGGCACATTTTACAAGATAGATCACATACTGGGACATAAAGCAGCCTTCCATAAATATAAAAGAATGGAGATCATACCATGCACACTTTCAGATCACAATGCTATGAAACTTGAAATCAATCATAGGAAGAAGTCTGTAAAACCCCCAGAAACATGGAGGTTAAAGAACATCCTACTAAAGAATGAATGGGCCAATCAGGCAATTAGAGATGAAATTACAAATTATGGAGAGGAGGGGCAAGATGGCGGAGAAGTAGGGAACTCCGTACATTGCAAACGCCCCCATATCTCACACGGAGAAGGCCTGAAGCCATAGGAACCCTTACAGAATCCACGAATTTGGGAGGAAAAGGAGACAGAGTCCACTGAGAAACCTTCTAACGTGAGTGCGAACTGAGGAAGATAAAGTTGGGCTGGGACCAGAGACACAGAGGGACGGAGGCAATCCCCCTCTGCGGGGAGTTAGAGGGGAAAGAGAGAGGCCGAAACTGCTCAAGACACGGTCTCTGTTGCTGGGGAACAACAACAACAACAAAAAACCCCGCTTGGGACACAGAGGGACCTGGTCTCTTGCTCTCCAGCTGACCCAAGGCGGGACAGACTCGTCCCAGACAATCCCCGGGAAGACAACTCCCTGTGCGCCAGCTCGACCTGGAGGGGACGCGCAGCGACTGCACCTCTGTGCTTCTGCCTCCACTGAATCCCTAGAGGGGAGGCAAAGGGCTTAAAGCTGAGAGATTTGCCTGCGAGTTCGTGTTTCGGGCGACAAGACACAGAGGGACCCGGTTTCCTGCTCTCCACCTGACCCTAGGCAGGACGCACTTGTCCCAAGCGACCCCCAGATTAAACTGCTCCTTGCTCGCCACCCCAACATGGAGGAGAGGGGAATAGCACCTTCTGGCTCGATCCCCAGGGGGAAGGCAAGAGGCTTGGAACTGCCCTGAAAGGATCGCCTGTAAGTTTGTGTCCCCAGCAATTTCAGTGGCACGCGGACTGGGATCTGGAAATGAGGCCTGCCCTGGGATATTGAGCACGACCCACCTTGACTGCGCCCCCAGCACCAGGAGTTTACACACCCAAAAAAGTGAGTTGCAGTGCTTGGTTCAAGAAGAGACTGGAGTGCTGCCACTTTTCTCCCCACAACCTCCAAGGCAGAACTCCCACCTGACTCATTGGATCAAACCACGCCCATCAATCCTAGAGAGCTGACCTCCTCCTTTTTTTTTTTTTTTTTTTTTTAATCAGAGCACTGCCCTGATTAATTCTAGTCACTGGCTGCCTTAAACAGTCACATTCAATCCATTCTCTAGATGTAAATTCTACACCTACCAACCTTTTCATCTCTTTGTCTCTGGAGTAAGCAGAATATATAGTTTCTCTGGATAACACCATTGTCTTTCTTTCACCTCTTCAACCATATTCCACCCATTCGCTCTTTGAAAAAGCTTCTTATCCCTTCTGCCTGTTCATTCCATTTCCAATTTTGCCTCATCCCTGCACTGTCATCTTTCTCTTTCTCTATGCTCTTCCACCAGCACTGCATACACCCGGCTATTTAATTGTAGCTGGGAAATCTGGTGATATGCTTTAAACTGTTCTTTATCTATTGCGGTTCTTCTTTTTCCCTTTTCTTTTCTTCCTTTTGACTTTTTAATGTATTTTTATTTTCTATTATTTGCCTTCCCTTCTCTCTCTTTTCTCCTTACTTTTTCGGTTTTCTTTTAGCTTGCATGTTTGTTGGATTTGACTGTGCGTTTGTGTGCCTTCATTCCCTGTGGGTTTGTCTGTCTGTTTTCTTCTCCAGGGCTAACTCAAGANCAAGAAACAAGCCAGAGTACACAAGGTGGAGAGTCCCAAATATCACTACGAATAGGAAAATAAAATAACCAAGGTACCAACAAGAGAGACCAAGAGATATCATTCAAAAAACACTCTCTGAAAGGATAGGCCCTGGACAGTCAAAGAGTCTTCTTGGATACAGCAGCGCTCGTAGGTGCAGAGAGCATAACAGGTCTTTAAAACTAACAAGAGCCAGAAAGGTAACTAAAATGACGAAACGAAAGAGCTCTCCTCCAAAGAAACTCCAAGAAGAAATGACAGCGAATGAACTGCTCTAAACAGATATAAGCAGCATAACTGAACAAGATTTTAGAATAATAATCATAAAATTAATCACCGGGCTTGAAAAAAGCATAGAGGACATCAAAGAAACTATGGCTACAAACAACATGGAGCTTAAAAATAGGTATGATGAATTAAATAATTCGATAAATGAGATACATAATAAACTGGAGGCGTCTAATGCACGCACTGAAGAGGCAGAAAGGAGAATAAGTGATTTAGAAGACACCATTATAGAAAAAGAAGAAACTGACAAAAAAAAAGAGACAAACTGATCCAGGAATATGAAAGAAGAGATCAAGAGCTCAGCGATACAATCAAGCGGAAGAATATCCATATCATAGGAATCCCAGAAGAGGAAAAGAGAGGGAAAGGTGCTGAAGGAGTCCTGGAACAAATTATAGCAGGGAACTTCCCCAACCTGCGGAGGGAAGTAGACATTAAATTCAAGAGGCATAGAGAACTCACCTCAGACCTAATTTGAATCGATCTTCTCCACGACATATCATAGTGAAAATGGCAAAATATAAGGACAAAGAGAGGATTTTGAAAGGAGCTAGGAAGAAAAGGGCCCTAACATACAAAGGGAAACCTATCAGAATGGTGACAGACATATCTACTGAAACGTGGCAGGCCAGAAAGGAATGGCAGTAGATCTTCAATGTGCTGAACAGTAAAATTATGCAGCCAAAAATCCTCTATCCAGCAAGCCTGTCATTCAAAATAGAAGGAGAGATAAAAACCTTTCCAAATAAACAGAAATTGAAAGAATTTGTCACCACTAAGCCAGCCCTACAAGAAATCCTGAGGGGGATGCTCTGAAGGAAAGGTTGCAAGGAACAAAGATACCAGAGACA
>NW_027530200.1:0-2244 GCF_008692635.1 Crocuta crocuta | reverse complement strand
TTAGAAATGACTCAGAGGAGACAGAGCTAATATTTTAAAAAGTGACAAACCCTATGAGAGTTATCTTCTATGGTAAGAAACCAAATATAAGTAAAATTGACCTTTCAGAAAAAGAGGAAAAAGAAAAGAGCAGGGAGTGTGTTTACCGAAATAATACCTGAGAACTTCCCAGATCTTGGGAAAATAAATGGAAATACAAGTTCACAAAGCTAATGGAAAATCTTATTTGTGGTGAAAAAGTTTACAAATTCCCTGGGCTTGCACTAATGGATTAACAAGACATGAAGTTTACAAAGCCCTAGGATGCTCACACCTAAGTCTGGGTAAAGAAGATTAGTGAGGGCGGGGCAAAGGCCCCAGGATAGAGAGGGCAGGGCAAAGGCCCCAATACAAATGTATATGTGGTAAATGAGATTAGGTATTAAGGGCTAAAAGGCCCTCCAATTTAGTATTATAGCATAAAACTGCTTTCACAGGAAGAAAGGAAGGACCAAATTCAGTTAACAGGTAATAGGGCTATTGACTGCTACGGGGTGAAGTTGTCCAGAGCAGAGCTGATTAGCAAAAGAAAGGTGCCTTGTAGACCCTGAGGCAGTATCCTTTATCTGTCTTATCCCCTGGGCTGGCTAAAATAAACAGACGGGAGAGGGGGCAAGATATCGGAGAAGTAGGGAACCCCGTACATTGCAATCGCCCCCATATCTCGCACAGAGAAGGCCTGAAGCCATAGGAACCCATACAGAATCCAGGAGTTCAGGAGGAAAAGGAGACCGAGTCCGCTGAGAAAACCTTCTAGCGTGAGTACGAACTGGGGAAGATAAAATTGGGTCGGGACCAGAGACACAGAGGGATGGGGGCAATTCCCTTCTGCGGAGAGTTTAGAGGGGAAAGAGAGTTGCTGAAACTGCTCAAGACACTGTCCTTGTCGCTGGGGAACAGAAAAAAAAAACCTCCGCTTGGGACACAGAGGGACCCGGTTTCTTGCACTCAAGCTGACTCTAGGTGGGACGCACTCATCCCAGGCTATCCCCATGGAAATTGCTCCCTGAATGTGCTAGCTCGACCTGGAGGGGCCTCGCAGCGGCCGCGCCTTTGTGCTTCTGCCACGGCTGGATTCCTAGAGGGGAGGCAAAGGGCTTACTGGGAGATTTGCACGCGGGTTCATGTTTCGGGCGATGAGATACACAGGGACCTGTTTTCCTGCTCTCAGGCTGACCCTGGGCGGGACACACTCATCCCACGTGACCCCTAGATGATACTGCTCCTCGCTCGTCACCCCTACCTGGAGGGGACGGGAGCAGCTGCTTCTGGCTCTATGCCCAGGGGGAAGGCAAGAGGCTTGGGACAGCCTTGAGGGGATTGCATGAGAGTTTGTGTTTCCGGCAATTTCAGTGGGGCGCGTGGACTGGGATCTGGAAACGAGACCTGCCCTGGGATATTGAGCACGACCCACCTTGACTGCGCCCCCAGCACCAGGAGTTTACACACCCAAAAAAGTGAGTTGCAGTGCTTGGTTCAAGAAGAGACTGGAGTGCTGCCACTTTTCTCCCCACAACCTCCAAGGCAGAACTCCCACCTGACTCATTGGATCAAACCACGCCCATCAATCCTAGAGAGCTGACCTCCTCCTTTTTTTTTNTTTTTTTTTTTTTTTTTTTTTAATCAGAGCACTGCCCTGATTAATTCTAGTCACTGGCTGCCTTAAACAGTCACATTCAATCCATTCTCTAGATGTAAATTCTACACCTACCAACCTTTTCATCTCTTTGTCTCTGGAGTAAGCAGAATATATAGTTTCTCTGGATAACACCATTGTCTTTCTTTCACCTCTTCAACCATATTCCACCCATTCGCTCTTTGAAAAAGCTTCTTATCCCTTCTGCCTGTTCATTCCATTTCCAATTTTGCCTCATCCCTGCACTGTCATCTTTCTCTTTCTCTATGCTCTTCCACCAGCACTGCATACACCCGGCTATTTAATTGTAGCTGGGAAATCTGGTGATATGCTTTAAACTGTTCTTTATCTATTGCGGTTCTTCTTTTTCCCTTTTCTTTTCTTCCTTTTGACTTTTTAATGTATTTTTATTTTCTATTATTTGCCTTCCCTTCTCCCTCTTTTCTCCTTACTTTTTCGGTTTTCTTTTAGCTTGCATGTTTGTTGGATTTGACTGTGCGTTTGTGTGCCTTCATTCCCTGTGGGTTTGTCTGTCTGTTTTCTTCTCCAGGGCTAACTCAAGAAACAAG
>NW_027530199.1:18386-25288 GCF_008692635.1 Crocuta crocuta | reverse complement strand
GCCTGGGTGGCTCGGTCGGTGAAGCGTCCGACTTCGGCTCAGGTCTCGATCTCATGGTTCATGGGTTCGAGCCCCGCCTCGGGCTCTGTGCCGACAGCCAGCTCAGAGCCTGGAGCCTGTTTCGGATTCTGTGTCTCCGTCTCTCTCTGACCCTCCCCTGCTCATGCCGTCTCTCTTCTCTCTCTCTCTCTCAGAAATAAATAAAACATTAAAAAATCAGTATCTAAAAAAAGGAAATAAAATCGTTCAGGGGCACCTGGGGGGGCTCCATCAGTCAAGCATCAGACGCTTGGTTTCTGGTTTCGGCCCACGTCCTGATCTCACGGGTTTGTCAGTTTGAGCCCCGTGTCCAGCTCTGCACTGATCCCGTGGAGCCTGCTTGTGATTCTCTCTCTCTCTCTCTCTCAAAAATAAAATAAACATTTGACAAAAATAATAATTAATTAAACTTTTTTTTTTAAATGCCAGGGTTGAGAAAGCCTGCCCTCTGGTCTAAGGTTTCTTGACAATTTTGCAAATCTGACCAAAGTCCCATTTTGGTCCCAGAATCCGTAGAAGTTATTCCAGAAACATTAAGTTTACAGCCAGATGGCTTAAAACTCCTTTCGGTTTCATTTATTATAACTGGGATATGTCTCGCCATGTACTGAAACCTTGTTATAACAGAAAATTTGGTCATTTGGTCACTTTTGTGTCCTTGAAAATAGCCCCAGATACTTTATTAATGAAGTGTAGAATGTATGGTAAAGGCATGAAAGAGAAAGAGAGAGAGAGAGAGAGAGAGAGAAAGGAAGGAAGGAAGGAAGGAAGGAAGGGAGAAAGAGAAAAAGGAGATGGTACTGCCTATGAGGGCGTAGGTGTGGGGTCCCCGTGCGGGGAGGGGGGTAGGCGTGGACCAGTGCACACCCTTCCGGGGGGGCGTTGGCAGTGTGTCAAGTGCAGGATGTGTATCTTTTGACTTAGTCCCACCGGAGGAATATACCTTTAAGAAGACCATGTCGCAAATACAGACAGGCTCAGAGTCCTTCGTCACAGTTCCGTCATTAGTACGGGCACCACACTGCCAGTAACTTAGGCACTTGAAATTCTCAGCTGTTTATGTCCACTTAATGTCAGACGCTCGGTAAAGTTGCAAGAAAAATACAAAGAACTCCTGGGTAATTTTCACTCAGAGGCCTCAGATGTGCACATCGTCGCATTTGCTCCGTCCTCCCCTCCCCCGCCTCCTCCCTCCCCCTCTGCTTTTTCCTCTTTACACAGTACACACACACCCCACCCCTCCCCTTATTCCTACCTGTTTTTGTCTTAAAGCATTTAAGGTGCAGATATGAAGTCTCTGGGCTCTTAAACACTTTGGTGTGAATTTCCTAGAACCAAATCACTCTCTCAGATACTTGGTGCAATTACAAAGATCGGGAAATTACTACTGGTCCAGTTCTCTCACCTAGTTCACAGACTTTTAGGCCACCAGTTGTCTCACAATGAATCATGTCCTTAGTGGCAAAAGGATATTCAGGATAATGCATGACATTCGGCGCACATGTCTTTTTACTTTCAGCGTTTTAAAGTTTCTTTATTGTGAGAGAGAGAGAGAGAGAGAAGGGGAGGGGCAGAGAGAGAGGGAGAATCCCGAACCGGCTCCAGTGCTGTCCGTGCCGAGTCCGGCGCAGGCCACCAACTCAGGAGACCCAAACCGTGAGATGGTGACCTGAGTGGAAACCAAGAGTCGGACTCCGACAGAGCCACCCAGGCACGACTTTTGGTTTTCCCTTGTATTTTTAAGATAAGCTCTACACCCACTGTAGGGCTTGAACTCACGACCCCAGGATCAAGAGTTGCACACTCTACCGACCGGGCCAGCCAGGTGCAGCGGCGCACGCCCGCACCCGGCCCCCGCACGTGTCGTTTTAGACGTCCTGAACCTGGAAAGTTCCTGAGTCTTTGTATTTCATAACACTGGACACTATTAGAATCTGCACAGGTCTCTGAGATGTCCCTCGCTTTTGGGGTTCGTCTAACTATTGAGTTTAGGTCCCCAGCTGTGGCTGGCAATCGCCCAGAAGCGGCGCTCGGACCTTCTCGTCGCATCGTATCAGGAGATAACGTGCTGGCGGTTAGTTGCCTCTCTGACGATGTCTGGCTTTGATCATTCGGTTAAAGTGACGTCTGCAGGTTTCTCAGTGGCAAAGTTACAACTTTACACTTTGAAATGAAGAAGCATTGTGTGGGGTGGGGCGCCGGGGTGGCTCAGACCGTTAAGCCCCCGACTTCAGCTCAGGACATGAGTCCACGGTCTGTGAGTTCGAGCCCCCCGTGGGGCTCTGTGCTGATGGCTAGCTCAGAGCCTGGAGCCTGATGTTCGGCTTCTGTGTCTCCCTCTCTCTCTCTGCCCCTCCCCTGCTCACACTGTCTGTCTGTCTGTCTCTCTGTCTCTCTCTCTCTCTCTCTCCCTGTCTCTCAAAACTGAATAAATGCTTAAAAGAAGAAGAAGAAGAAGAAGAAGAAGAAGAAGAAGAAGTAATATCCTGCAGGGAGATACTTGGGACAGTGTCACTACCCCGTCGCTTACCCGGCACTGTCCCCTAGAATTCTGTGGGATGATGGATTATTCTGTCATCGGCACTGTCCGGTACGGCAGCCACTAGCCACCCGTGGCCGTCAGACCGACGCTGACACTTGAAATGTGGGTCTTGCAACCGAGCAGCCGAGCTTTTGTTTCACTTTAGGTAACAGGCATTTACATTTTCTGTCGCCGCACGTACGGAATGGCTAGGGTAGCGGCATCTCAGCCTTAGACTCAAAGCATCCGTTCGTGACTTTTGCCTGAGTCAGCTACGGTGACGGCTGCCAGACGGTCGCTTTCTAATCCCGTCGTTTTAGCGGGCTTTCTGCTTACCGGAAGGGGGAAGTTTTCCTCTGCCCCCTGTGTTTCTTGGTGTAATCCCTATATGCTTCCATTGCATTGGTCTTGACACGTGTCTAAGTCTGGACGCCAGCACGCACGTTCTACCCGGGGGTACGTAGGTCTGAATGGTACAGAATGCTGTCGTGTGTGCACTCACTACTATTTTTTATAAAAACTGGTAAAACTCGCTACTTTAAGAGTCGTGAGAACGCACATTATCACTTAATCGACCTCTCCTCCCACGCAGATTTTAACGGCGAAAGGAAGGTGATAGGAACGGCTCTTAGAATCAGAAAGCGTTCAGTAGTTTGATCTGGACGCAAAGAGCACGTTTTGTCCCTCGTTAGCATCATGCCGACTAACTCGAAACCATCACCCCGATCTAGATGGAAAGGTCCTGAAGAAATGTGGTGTGTGGCAAAGGGCGTCCACGCAGCCACCTATACGGCTTTACGTCTGGAAACATGTCCGTGTGTATAGCGAGCAGCTGTTTCCAGAGCCGCGTTGTCTTAGAAAAGGAAAGTTTCGCGACCCCGGGTGCTGTGTGTTGTTTTCAGTACGCCTCTTCCAGGCTCTCTGAACTTCACGATTTGCTTTCCCTCCCTTTGCAGGGCAACCTCCAGTTGCTGCAGAACTGCTTGGCAGTGTTAAATGGAGACACATAAGCCACGCTCCGCCTTTGGGTACAAAGGGCTGCCTTCCTTCAGATTTTATTTTCGTTTTCTTAATGAGATTAGGCATTTACTGCTCCCTGGAAACAGAAGAAACAGCTGACCAAGTGCATCTCCTCTCCTTTTTCCCGAGAAGCGGTGGAGCGGTGCCGCAGTCCACGGGTTCCGCCGGCCGTGGGTGCGGGTGGTGGACCGCTGCCCTCCCGCGCCTCCCCGGGTGCTCCCCCGGGACGGTCGTCCATCGCCCATCGCCGTGCGCACCTCCTCTCCCGGAGCCCAGAGTTCGGTCTTCTCTTGAGTAGCCTCTGTAACTGTGTTTCTTTTCCGAAGCGTATTCCTTATGGCTGCCAATCTTCCTTCCCTTTAAGTGATCGCTGAAGTTTTAACCCTTTTAACGATGCAATGTTCAAACAAGATAAAGACTGCCATTACCCTTTGTTTTCTTTGGGGTTTTGGGTTTCGTTTGGTTTGGTGTTGTGTTGTTTTTTAAAAACATTGTATACCACCTTAGTTCATTCCCGTATCCTGGCAAAAGCGTCTTAATCAGACTTCTTTTTAATTAACGGGCATTTCTTCTTAGAAGTTTTGGGACAGACTTTATGTAATCTTTATAAGTATGATTTCCGATGAAACGCAACTGCATTAGTATGTTTGCCTTAAACTTGTAGACTAAGCCAACAAGTGTCAAATAAACAGTGATAACAGTGCTGGTTTTTAACTCTGTGGTCATTGTATCACTCTAACATGCGGAGTAGCTATAATCAGTCTACTCCTTCATTATGCTTTACAGTGCAGGTCTCTTGTCTTTTTTCTTCGATCTTTCAAAACGGCACCTGGGCCCAAGGTCACCAATCCCCTTACGAAAGAACGCGCTGCTTCTCTGGGCGCTCTTGGCCTTTCCTAGAAGATGGAATGGGGCAGAGGCAGGTTGGACAGAGCGATTTCTCAAATACGGGAGGCAGACAGACCGGTCTGTGATGGCTTCCGCAATTCCATCCCTAGCTCGGCCAGTTAACCCTGCGACTCGCTGCCGTCGAGCCGCTTGATCGCCATGCTGGCGTACAGATTGGTATGTAGAGAAAGAGAGAGCGTTGTTAAGACAGCGCTCGTCGGGGGCGGGGGGCTGGAGTATTTGGAAGGGAATGGAATGAAAGGCTCCAAGAAGGATGCTCGTTCCAGTACAGATACCGTTGGCCTTTTTTTTTTTTTATGTGAATTATCACCACTCATTTCTCATTTAAAATTCGATCGGGTGGCGTGGGGTGGTTTTCACCGTCTAACTTTTCTCCCAGTTGGAAAACCACAGGTATTTGGGTTGGTCACCTCGTTGGCGGGTTGGTCGTTTACACTGTCCCCAACGCAACCCGGGTCTAGGTCTTCTGAGTCGTCGCCTGTGGTCCCGGCCTGGCTCTCAGCACGTTCTCTTGCCTTACCGGCGTGCTGATGAATGTTTCTTTCACGGGCGTTGTTCCCTGGGTACCCCTGATGCCGTCGGCCCCTGCCCCCGCCGTTGCCTGAGAAACCTGTGTGTCTTGTCCTCCTGCCTGTCCCCTTCCCGGGTGAGAATACGCCCACGCGATGCTCACGGGTGGGTGAACGCGGGACAGAGCGCCCCAGCTTTGGGATTCGGGCGCAGTCCCTTCACCCGCCGCCCTTGTGGCCTAGGCAGGCTTGGTCCGCTTGACCTCTGTCTGCCTCAGGGTCTCTACTACAAAGGACGTACCGACCTACCTCCCAGGGGTGTTGTGAGGGTGAATAAACATTGGCACAGTGCTTTGAAAACGTGAAGGTGCTGTGTAACTGCTAAGAAACAGCAAGTAGGGGGCAGAAAGCTCCCTACCGTGTTGCACATGTCCGTCAGCTCCTCTCTTTGTACCGAGGAGGCCTCATTCCGGGAAAGGGCGGCAGAGTGGTACGGGAACAGCCCAAGGTCCCTGGTTTCCGAGGGGACGGTGTCTGTCGGGGTGGCGGCAGACCGGAAGCAAGTGACCTATGAGAGAGCGTGTGGGAGGGCGCTTAATCAGCACACGCGTGGGTGAGTTGACCGCACTCTCCAAGGGCCTTCTCGCAACACACACACAGAAGGTGAAGAATGTAGCTTACTCCCTCAAGGGCGTACTCTGGGAAAGATTCTACTTTGTGCCTCCGGAACAACGGACACGTTCCACACAGCTCGCCGCCCGTTCCCCGTAAAAAATAGCCCGCCCTGGTTTCACTCCTCTTGTGTTGTGGCATTTACGAAACGTCTGTGGACCCTCCTGTGCCTGGGGGACACGGGAGAACGAGGAAGACGCCCAAGAACAGAGACGAAGCCCTGCACTGGATAGTGTAGGGCTTCCCACGGGTGTCCCTTCAGGCTCTGAGACGGAGCGAGCGACGCAGGCGGTAGGAATGGCCCAGGGGAATGAATGAAGAAAGTGGGGCCGGGCCCGCAAGGCTCCGACCCCGAGCGCGATGCTCGTCTGTACCTAGTCTAGAAAACCGTCTACAATACAGTTCCGCGGTGAACTCTAAAGAGTTGAGCTCAAAACGACCTTTTTGAAGGGAGGAACTGCGCACAAAACAAGAGAGTAAAGTAAATAAGACCAGGGGAGTGGGTTCCAGAGAGACACACACAGCTCACAGCCGTGGGGGGAAACGAGCGGTCCCAGGCCTTCAAACAAGAAACTAGCACGGAGCCAAGCATGTATCTCCACGGCGCCTGCGGCGGCACAAGAGACCGAAGCCCGCCCAAGCCACTGGGTCGCCCGAGAAGCCTCCACCAGCGGGCGGTTACAGTTCACGAGAATGAAACGCGCTCCACTTCTTTGTCTCCGCGACCAGGACGCGCAGAGAAGACAGCGCCTGGCCGCGGGGACGGGCAAACACAGCAGAGAAAAACAGACGATCAGCAGAAAC
Organism: Crocuta crocuta; assembly: GCF_008692635.1. NCBI lineage: Eukaryota > Metazoa > Chordata > Mammalia > Carnivora > Hyaenidae > Crocuta > Crocuta crocuta. The sequence continues at coordinate 18,814 of NW_027530199.1, read as the reverse complement.
ACCCGAGTCTCTCTTTCAGACCAACGAAGCCAGGGGAAAGCGCGAACGCAGTCCCCCACTACCACAAATTATGCAGTCGAGTTTCCCACATTTGGGGAAATCGCAGGGGTCAGCACATCCGGAGTGCAATGGATAAGCCTCGCCCTGGGAAAACCACCTTCGTGATCATGGTATCTCCCCTGCCAGGTAAGTATGAGTTGCTCGGCCCGCCTCGGCCCGCACCCTGGCGCTCGCCGCGCTTCTTACACACGGTCGCCGCCCCCGCCTGCCCTCCGCGCNGGCCCCCGGCGGGCCCCCCGCCCCACCCTCTCCGGACGACAAGACACCCGCGGGCGCCTTTGCCTCGCCCCCACGCGGGACCTGCGGGCCCGGGCGGCCCGGGACCGGCAGCCTCCGCGCGAACGCTCATCTACATACGCCACGCCTTG
>NW_027530199.1:6936-18149 GCF_008692635.1 Crocuta crocuta | reverse complement strand
CGGTCTGTGATGGCTTCCGCAATTCCATCCCTAGCTCGGCCAGTTAACCCTGCGACTCGCTGCCGTCGAGCCGCTTGATCGCCATGCTGGCGTACAGATTGGTATGTAGAGAAAGAGAGAGCGTTGTTAAGACAGCGCTCGTCGGGGGCGGGGGGCTGGAGTATTTGGAAGGGAATGGAATGAAAGGCTCCAAGAAGGATGCTCGTTCCAGTACAGATACCGTTGGCCTTTTTTTTTTTTTATGTGAATTATCACCACTCATTTCTCATTTAAAATTCGATCGGGTGGCGTGGGGTGGTTTTCACCGTCTAACTTTTCTCCCAGTTGGAAAACCACAGGTATTTGGGTTGGTCACCTCGTTGGCGGGTTGGTCGTTTACACTGTCCCCAACGCAACCCGGGTCTAGGTCTTCTGAGTCGTCGCCTGTGGTCCCGGCCTGGCTCTCAGCACGTTCTCTTGCCTTACCGGCGTGCTGATGAATGTTTCTTTCACGGGCGTTGTTCCCTGGGTACCCCTGATGCCGTCGGCCCCTGCCCCCGCCGTTGCCTGAGAAACCTGTGTGTCTTGTCCTCCTGCCTGTCCCCTTCCCGGGTGAGAATACGCCCACGCGATGCTCACGGGTGGGTGAACGCGGGACAGAGCGCCCCAGCTTTGGGATTCGGGCGCAGTCCCTTCACCCGCCGCCCTTGTGGCCTAGGCAGGCTTGGTCCGCTTGACCTCTGTCTGCCTCAGGGTCTCTACTACAAAGGACGTACCGACCTACCTCCCAGGGGTGTTGTGAGGGTGAATAAACATTGGCACAGTGCTTTGAAAACGTGAAGGTGCTGTGTAACTGCTAAGAAACAGCAAGTAGGGGGCAGAAAGCTCCCTACCGTGTTGCACATGTCCGTCAGCTCCTCTCTTTGTACCGAGGAGGCCTCATTCCGGGAAAGGGCGGCAGAGTGGTACGGGAACAGCCCAAGGTCCCTGGTTTCCGAGGGGACGGTGTCTGTCGGGGTGGCGGCAGACCGGAAGCAAGTGACCTATGAGAGAGCGTGTGGGAGGGCGCTTAATCAGCACACGCGTGGGTGAGTTGACCGCACTCTCCAAGGGCCTTCTCGCAACACACACACAGAAGGTGAAGAATGTAGCTTACTCCCTCAAGGGCGTACTCTGGGAAAGATTCTACTTTGTGCCTCCGGAACAACGGACACGTTCCACACAGCTCGCCGCCCGTTCCCCGTAAAAAATAGCCCGCCCTGGTTTCACTCCTCTTGTGTTGTGGCATTTACGAAACGTCTGTGGACCCTCCTGTGCCTGGGGGACACGGGAGAACGAGGAAGACGCCCAAGAACAGAGACGAAGCCCTGCACTGGATAGTGTAGGGCTTCCCACGGGTGTCCCTTCAGGCTCTGAGACGGAGCGAGCGACGCAGGCGGTAGGAATGGCCCAGGGGAATGAATGAAGAAAGTGGGGCCGGGCCCGCAAGGCTCCGACCCCGAGCGCGATGCTCGTCTGTACCTAGTCTAGAAAACCGTCTACAATACAGTTCCGCGGTGAACTCTAAAGAGTTGAGCTCAAAACGACCTTTTTGAAGGGAGGAACTGCGCACAAAACAAGAGAGTAAAGTAAATAAGACCAGGGGAGTGGGTTCCAGAGAGACACACACAGCTCACAGCCGTGGGGGGAAACGAGCGGTCCCAGGCCTTCAAACAAGAAACTAGCACGGAGCCAAGCATGTATCTCCACGGCGCCTGCGGCGGCACAAGAGACCGAAGCCCGCCCAAGCCACTGGGTCGCCCGAGAAGCCTCCACCAGCGGGCGGTTACAGTTCACGAGAGTAATACGCGCTCCACTTCTTTGTCTCCGCGACCAGGACGCGCAGGGAAGACAGCGCCTGGCCGCAGGGACGGGCAACCACAGCAGAGAAGACAGACGACCAGCAGAAACACCCGAGTCTCTCTTNCGGCCGCCGGCGCCGGGAGGGAAGGATCGGGGCGGGGGCGGGGCGGAGGGGAGGCAGGACCTGGACGGGAAACCCGAGAAGACGCGGGCCCGCGGCGCCCGGAAGCTGGAGGCCCCACCGAGGCGGTGGGTTAGCCTCCCCTTCCTTTCAACAAAAAGTACATGCACTACGCAACAGAGTCAACTAAACGTTCAATACTAAGAGCTTGGTCGCCAATTTAACCTGAAATTGTTTTAATCCTCGTTACGACCTTTCAGATTACGTAGGAACCTAATGTTGCAACAACGAAAGGAACATTTGAACAGAGGGCGTCAGGACAAGGCGTCCATTCTCAGAGGAGGTGTGTGGGCTGGGGAGGTGTCCGATGGTCTCCGAAATTCAAACGGACGGAAATGTCACATTTTCTTCCTGTGGGGTTCCGTTGCCTCTCTCGGTCTGCCCGGATTTGTCTTTTCCTCTTCTGTACAAGAAGATTCTTTCCGGAGATCGAGTGGACCTAAAGGTAAACGTCCTCTTCAGACAGGAGCAAAATGACCGAAGCGCTGCGTGTCCCCGGGTGATTGCGGCCCTGGAGCAAAGCCAGGCGAGACACAGGACTGGAGAGGACAGGGTCGGCGAAGCTTCCCTGACGTTCTAGCAGCGTAGCGGCATAAAGACCCGAGTTTACGGATTGTAGCATCTTTGTTTTCTTTTTCAAGTGTTTTGAGGAAGAGCGGGAGGGAGGGAGGACCCGCGAGAGCCGGGGAGATGGAGAACNGAAGGAAGGAAGGAAGGAAAGGAGGAAAGAAAGAAAGACAAAGGAAACAAGATCAAGGCAGTAAGTATGTTTAATGCTAACTGTCTTTGCCTCTAGGCCCCTTCAGTGGCTAGAGGTACAGAATACATGTACTTCCTACACGTATCCGTATCTGTTAAAATCAGTGAGCCCTGGGACGGCGACCTGGGTGGTTCAGTTGGTTAAGCATCCGTCTCTTGATTTTGGCTCCGGTCATAACCTTGAGGTCGTGATATTGAACCCCACCTCAGGCTCTGTGCCAGGCGCAGCGCCTGCTTAAGATGCTCTGTCCCTCTTTCTCTGCCCCCTCTCCCAGTCTCAAAATGAATTAACGAACTTAAAGAAAATTCTCCCTCTCTCTCTGCCTCTCCCTCCCTCACGCCTTCTCCTCCTCTCTCTAAAATATATACATATATATATATTCATAATAATTGATAAAAAATAAACAGGGAGCCCACGCCGATACCTTAAAGTCCAACTTTCAATTTTACCCACGCGGTTCCTCCTTGCCCTCCACCATTTCGTATTTGTTTTTTTTAATGTTAACTTATTTATTTTGGGGGGGGGAGAGGCAGAGAGAGAGGGAGACAGAGAGAATCCCAAGCAGGCTCCCCGTTGTCAGTGCAGAGCTCGACAGGCGGGGCTCGACAGGCAGGGCTCGATCCCAGGGACGGGACCGTGAGATCGTGACCGGAGCTGAAATCAAGAGTCGGATGCTCCACAGACTGAGCCGCCCAGGCACATCATCATTGCGTATTTGCTTGTATCTCCTTTCTCCAGCGGAAAGGACCTTGACTCCCAGCACCCAGTACCCATTAGCTCAATCCCGCAGTACACACAACATTGTGACAGAATTGTTATGACCGCATAGCTATGAAGTACAAACCGACTGTGGGACAGTTCAGTATGTGTTTCCAGTTCTTGTCTTTGGACTTGAAGATGTTTGTAGTCGATGTACTGCGCCCAAAAGTCATCTCAGTTGGTTATTTTTTTCCATTCCAGCGTGCCTACGCTATTCCTCTGCGATCGCTAGGTTCAGTTATGCTTATATTCACCGTTAGGGACTTCCCCCCTGTGATTTAAAAACATGTGTAAAACATTAATAGAATTCCAAAAGTAAAATTACAGAGAAAGGTGCACTCAGAAAAGCATCACTCTCTGCTTCCATCTCTCCCCCCCCCCCAACCCGGGGTAATTTCATCATTTATCTATTTAGAGAGCGAAAGAGGGGGAGAGGGGCAGAGGGACAGAGGGGGAGAGAGAGACTCTTAAGCAAGCTGCACGCTCAGTGCCCAGCGGGACGTGGGGCTTGATCCCACCACCCTGGGATCCTGACCTGACCTCAGGTCAGGAGTCAGATGCTCAACGGACTGAGCCACCCAGGTGCCCCTAGTCTGTTTCCTTTGGCAAGACTGTATAATTTTCTTGTTTTCACATTTTTCCTAGCAAACAGTAGCATACTACATATGTTTTTGGACTCCTTCCCCTCCCCCCCCCCCTTAACACAGTCAATGTGTCATACCTAAAGGAATCTACAAATCAGGCCAACCTGCCCTCACCTCCTGGAGGCCACAAGGTCAGCCGACGAAGAAAGTAAACTAGAAAGCTCCCCAGCTTTTGCAAAGACTGTGACGTGTCAGTGGGGAAACGGTTCGGGGAAAACCCCGACGACATCAAACCCCTCCATCCAACTTTAAACCACCAACTGATGTGCCGTGCCTGGCTGGCTCAGTGGGTAGAGCAGGGGGCTCCGAGTGGAGAGTTCTAGCCCCACATGGGTGTACGGATCGGTGAGGGAAACAAAGGTAGGAGAAGCGTGGCTTAAATGGGATCTCCTCAGAGCTTGCAGCCCACGGGTAGACAGCTGAAGCAGGCAGAGCTGACCTTTCTCGAGGAACTCACGGCCGCCACGGTGCCTGAACGTTTACATTTCGTTAAAACCTAAACGTAACCTTATCAGAACAGCAGCTAGCCCCTCAGGGTCCTGAAAGCCTTGCTTCAAAATTCCTTGGCATCTTACTTTATCTCTAGGCCCCCTCCCTCCATAAATTTAGAAGTAGATCAGCAGTCACTCCTCCCACTCCCAGTGCAGCAGTTCGTGGTGCCTGCCCGCCGGGTCCTGTCCTGGTGCTACCTAGAATACCATCATCTATTTGCACCAAAATGCCTCAAGACTTCTTTCTTAGCCATCTGCTCATGAACCCAACTTCATGTAAGAAAAATGAAATAAAGTTAAAAAGTAAAGTAAAATAAACTAAACTGCGAACGAATGTTCATTTTAACTGGAAGAATCACAGGCAATCTCTCCTGGTTCTTCTACTTTCGTCCCCCAACGGTGTGAAGGTCCACCGCCCGCTCGCGCGACGGGGGCGTGGCGTATGTAGATGAGCGTTCGCGCGGAGGCTGCCGGTCCCGGGCCGCCCGGGCCCGCAGGTCCCGCGTGGGGGCGAGGCAAAGGCGCCCGCGGGTGTCTTGTCGTCCGGAGAGGGTGGGGCGGGGGCCGCGCAGGGAGCCCCGGCGCGGAGGGCAGGCGGGGGCGGCGACCGTGTGTAAGAAGCGCGGCGAGCGCCAGGGTGCGGGCCGAGGCGGGCCGAGCAACTCATACTTACCTGGCAGGGGAGATACCATGATCACGAAGGTGGTTTTCCCAGGGCGAGGCTTATCCATTGCACTCCGGATGTGCTGACCCCTGCGATTTCCCCAAATGTGGGAAACTCGACTGCATAATTTGTGGTAGTGGGGGACTGCGTTCGCGCTTTCCCCTGGTTTTCTGGTTGGCTAATGACAGACTATGCGTGCTGCTGTCTCGCTGCCTCCCGGGTTTTTCGGAGCTCTGTCGTCCTTATTACTCTGGCGGCAGGGGCGACGTGCAGGTAGGTGGTAGCGGCTTCAGTCTTGTTTTTCTGGAGGCTTCATGTCGTGTTTAACATTTGAGACGGGGTTGGATTCGAGCGCTGCTTACCGATCCGCAGTTGCTTTCAACGTTACTTCTCGCAAGCGTGGGGGCTGGCCTGCGGCAGGCATTCCACACAGGTCTCCCTCCGTCCCAGAATATGCCAAGTCAGTAGCTTTAGAGGATTCCCACTTGGTTCTAGAGGCCTTTAAAAACGTTTGAGTGGGGCGCCTGGGTGGCTCAGCCGGTTGAGCGTCCGACTTCGTTCAGGTCACGATCTCACAGTGCCTGGGTTCGAACCCCGCGTCGGGCTCTGTGCCGACTGAGCTTGGAGCCTGTTTTCAGATTTCTGTGTCTCCCTTTCTCTCTGACCCTCCCCAGCTCACACGGTCTCTCTCCCTCAGAAATAAATAAAACATTTAAAATAAATGGATAAAATAAAGACGTTTGAGAACCACTGATCCAACATAGTATATATGTCTTAGTGGGGGTTCCCCCCCAAAAAAATTTTTAACATTTGTCTTCGAGAGAGCGTGCGAGCGAGCGGGAGAGGGGCAGAGAGCANGCGGGGGCGACACAGAATCCGAAGCAGGCTTCCAGGCTCGGAACTGTCACCACAGCCGGAGGCGTGCCTGGAACTCCCAGAACCATGAGATCATGACCTGAGCCAAGTCGGGCGCTTAACCCAGTAAGCCACCCAGGCGCCCCTACACGTCAGTTTTCTAACCCACTGAGACGGAAGTTCCACGAGGCCAGAGATTTTCTTCTGTTGATTGCTCCATTCATACTTGGCTACAACAGTGCATGGCTGTATAATAGGCTTTTAGCATGCTTCGTTAATTAACATGGATCTCGGGCTTAAAAAAGAAAAAAATAGAGAGAGAGAGATTCGGGGGCGCCTGAGTGGCTCAGTCCGACAAGCATCCTATCCTGACTCTTGATTGCAGCTCGGGTTATGATCTCACAGTTGGGTCAGATCATGCCGGAGTTGGGCTCTGTGCTGACAGCACGGAGCCTGCTCGGGATTCTCCCTCTCAAGCATCGAGTTGGAAACACTTCCTGTTCGGCGTCATCAGTAGTGTCTCTGAACACCCTTTGCTTGAGCCCCTAGATGAGAGCTGTACAAAACCCAGCCCAACCCAACCCCAAACAAGCAAAGAAAACAGGCCGGAGCCAGAGCCGGGGGAGAGGACCCACCCACCAGTCTTACACCATCGGCCTCCAAGCTAGCCTCGTTCATCCCCTTCTCACTGTAGAAGAATGGGATCGTTTTACAGACATCAGAAAAAGGTAAGTCAAGGGGATGCACCTTAGTTTTCTGCCATGCCCGCCTCTTCTGTTCCTCCATCTCTTCGCTCTGGTTCAAGCTGTAGGGGAGACAGAACTTTATTTTTAATCTTGTTAGGGTCTCCAGCAGGGCCTGAGAATTAAATGGACAGAAAACAGAATATCAGAAGGAAAGCCTACAGATGTTTTACATGTGCATAGGAGACCCCATAGTAACATGAAGACCCAAAGAGGTGGCTGGGTGGGCCTCCTGGTTCCTCCCCCGCCCCTTTACTTTTCCATTTTGTGTATCTGGAGGCCAAGACCTGGTGCTTAGTGTTCACTACCGATACCGGTGTGTGATTGCATTTAGGCCCGCACCTGTTTTCCTCCTCGGATTATGATCCATTCTTATCACGATCTCGATTTGGCCAGTGGGATCCCTTTCAAACTAGCTCGTGTGCTTGACCCGTCCACATCAGTGGCACATTTCTTTACTTGTTGGCACAGCTCCACGTTTCAGGGCATGACGAGACCGACTGATACCCAGCCGTGATGGCCAGTCTGGTGGCTTGGCTCCTTTGACCCTCCTTCGTGCACCCACCTGGATTCCTTGGACGGAGGTGGTTACTTCCTGAAATAGGTCAAGGTGCTTTGGACTTCCTGGAGAGGCACCGGAGTCAAAGGGGGAGGGGAAGAGAATACCAGTGGCCGGGTTGGACTCCTTGCCTGGCTCCAAGTATTTTAACCCACGTTTCGGATCCCCTCGGGTGTGTGCCCACCGCCCAGGACCTCTCACCCACCCAGCGAAAGTCCCGCAGAGGCGCAACAGGCCACATCTACGTGGCCTTCCCTTGACTGTCTCCACTGCCTGACTGGGTGGCAGTCACCGAAGGCAGTGCCTTCGAGGACGTGGGGCAGTACCTTGGAAGCACCCGGCTACTCCCCATGACATCCCGGACAGGAGGCGGCGGCCATGCTGGGGCCCACTCTTGCATTTGCTGGCCGCCAAAACCCTCCTCCCCCTGCTCTTCCCCCAAGCGCCCAAGCTAGGTCCCCAGGGATGCCACACCTCCACGTTTCATCAGGGGGCCAGGCACGGTCCGGTGACCGTGTTAAGGTTTTGTCTTTGGTGCCTGTCTGCCGGTCTCTGTCTGGAGATGGTGACATTAGAGGCTGGGGTCTCTCTGGGGCTTCAAAGCAAGAGGCTCTTCCCGAAGGCCACCAGTTGGACTTCAGCGGCAGGGCCTCCTGAACCCGTGGAGACAGCGGGACCGCAGGACTGAGCCTGGGCCGGGGAGCGAACCAAGAGGAGCCTGCCAGGAGAGGAAGGTGGATGGCGGAACGCAGTCTCCGGTTGGAGAGGCAGAATGAAAGCCGAAAAGGCGCTTGTGGGCTCCGAGGTCAGGGATGGCAGCGGCCGGGTCCCTGGGGCCTCCGAGAGCCACACTCCCGGTGCGCGCGGGGTGCGGTTCCGCTGCCGGCCCCCGCTGTGATGCGCCCCAGCTGTACTTGGAGTCTCTGGAGTTTCCTTCCCGCGGGGGGGTGGGGAGAGAAGGACCTTTCCCTGGCGTTCTTCTCTGCACCCACGCTCTTCCTCCCACCGCAACAAACTGGCTCCGTTCCCAAGGTGAAGCCCATTTGCTCCTGGGTGGGTGCTCTCCGGCTGGACCTTGGTATCTTCCTCTTCAGGCCCTGCCAATTTAGCCTTAAGGGCCGAGCGCCAAGTCAACCAGCGGGTCAGAACCCACAGCCCAGCTGCCTGGGTAAGGAGGTGAATTTGTGCGCCCGACCGTGATGACAGCTGCCCACGTCTCACCCCCCCCCTCCCCTTCTTCTGCGCCCTGCCTCTAGCCCCCCATCGCCCCGACCCTGACTCTTCGGGGCTCTCTCTGAGCGCTAAGTCTGCGTTTTGCCGCCAAACTCCACACACACACACACACACACGCGCCCCCGCCCCTTTCGACATACAGGTGGAGACCCCAGCGGTCCGGCCGGCCCGTGGCCAGAAAGCGGGTAAGATAGAAATATTTCATCTATTTCTCTCTTCCCTCCGTCCGATGTAGGGGGAGAATCGGTGCGGGTGGATGTACCACCCTTGCACGGGGTGCGAGTAATCACTGCCCTCTCAGCAGGAGCGGCCCCCTCCACCCCTACCCTCACCCCGCGGCCCCCCGCCCCTCGGCTACGAAGAACAGGTGCGAAGGCACGGGAAAGCTGAAGCGTGCCGGCACCGCAGCCCTGTCCTCAGACTGACAGGAGACCTGAAGGGGCCGCCGAAGTTCTCATCACGACAGGCAAGGCCCATGAAGGGAGCCCTGCTGCGTTTCGCTTCTGCCAGTGTCAGCCTTGATGCAAGCGCACAACTGGCGACGGCCTAGAACACCTCAGGGTGACGGTTCTGTCCCACAAGTAGTTTACGCTGGTCGAGAAGAGGGGGTTCTGTCTCCGTAGACCGGGATGTTTAGAGACCCTGTGAGAGGCCGGGAAGGAGACAGAAGGGACTGCGACTGGGAGCGACAGACCCAGCAGCGACTTGTCCTCGGAGGCAAGGCAGGAGTATCGAGGAGGGAGAGCCTCCGTGAAGGACGCCATGGTCGCCCCTGCCCCGTGTGACGGCCCGGGCGCTTGCGTCGGCCTCGAGGGCTTGCCGGGGGCAGAGCCTCTTTGCCCGCGCGTCTGTCCGGAGCGGGAGCGGCGGGCGAATCAAAGCGGGAAGGGGCGCGGGGCGGCGCGGGGCTGAGCCGGGGCAGGAGCGCCCCCGGGCACGTGCAGGTAAGCGAAAGGCGCGGGTGGCGTTCCCCGGCGGCGGCGGCGGCGCGCGCGAGCGGCTCCGCGGGCAGGCGTTGCGTGAAGGTCTTACTGCGTTTGGCCGGTGAGAGCGGGGCTGCCGCGGGGCCCTGGGCGGGGCGGAGTTGCGGCGGGGGCCTCCCCGCGTGGCGCAAAAGCGTCAGGCACCTCCTTCGAGCCGGAATCGAACCAGCGACCTAAGGATGTCCGCGCGTATCCAGCCTACAGTCCTCCGCTCTACCAGCTGAGCTATCGAAGGGCGCACGCTGGCGGGCCCGGGTCACTGCTGCTTCTTGAGATGACGGAGGCCACACCACACCGGCGAGCCGGAGGTCCGGCATGCCTCGGCGTGGCTGGAAGACGCCGCCCCAGCGCCCCTTTCCGGGCAGGGGGAGCAGGTCCCCTGCTGTGGGGCGGCTGCCCGGGCGGTGGCCCAGCATCCCGGCTCGCGATTGGCAAGATGCCTGTTGCATTTCCCCTCCCGGCGCTCCTTTCTACAGGTGGGGGCGGCAGCGGTGCGCGGCGGGAGAGGGGAGGAGGGGCGTGGGCGAAACCGGCGTGTAGGTTGTGCGGCGACCTCGCGGAGCTGCACCCGCGGGAGCGGGCACCGGGCAGGCGGCTGCGAGCCGCCTGACCACCTGCTGGTTTGTCAATGCCTTTAGTTCAAAATAATCCTTAGGCCAAAATGACATTTTTTGGCCACCGTAAGAAGCCAATATCGTCTTGCCTGGGTTATGCAAGCCTTCTAAACTGACTGATTTCCCTGCTTTCGTCCTTAACAGCCAGATATTTTATTTTTAATAACGATAAGAAGTATTATTTTCGGTGCCAAGCAGAGTGGGAGGTGGAGGACTCAGATCAAGCCACTCCCTTGCTCAGAACCTGCCAGTTGAGGGTTGCCTGGCTGGCTCAGTCGGTAGAGCGCTCGGCCCTCTGTCTTGAGGTTGTGAGTTCGAGCCCTGCTGTGTGTGTGTGTGTGTGTGTGTGTGTGTGTGTGTGTGTGTGTGTTTCTTCTTCTTTTTTTTTTTTTTTAAGATTTTTAAGTAATCTCTACACCCAACTTGGGTCTCCAACTCACGACCCTGAGATCGAGTCGCATGCCGCACCCACTGAGCCAGTCCCCACTGAGCCAGCCCGGACTGGATGTAGCTTACCTCAAAAACCAAACCGAAACAAAACCTTTTGGTTCAGTCAGATTGAAAGTCTTAACAACGATCTGCGCAGAGTTGAGTGGTCGCTGGTGATGCCTGACGGCCTGTTCTGAGGGGCGGCCCGCAGCACGACGGCCCTGGCCAGGGACCGCTTACACCTGAGACGGACTAGAGAAAAACACTCGCAGAGGTGGCAGCCCAAGTCAAGAGCGACGGCCGTACCCAAGGAGATCCTCGGCAGCAGTGAGTACCTGTGGTCATTTCCATGCAGAACTGAGACAGGCATTCTCAGCCGAGACACCAAGAAGGGGTTAAAGCAGTATTGGAACATCTAGGTAGATGATTTCCCAAGCGAAATAGAAATATTATCGGGGGGGGGGGGGGGGGGGGGGG
>NW_027530199.1:0-6703 GCF_008692635.1 Crocuta crocuta | reverse complement strand
CCAAGCGAAATAGAAATATTATTGGGGGGGGGGGCGGGGAGAGGACCCTCTTACAATGATCTTCGAGACCCTCATGATCTTATCCCCAACCTAAGTCAGTCACCTCTCTGACGTGATTTGGTACAACTCTTCCATTTTGCCCTGCTTGCAATTCTCCTTGCTATTCCTTGCTATTCTCCACACACGACCTTACCTGGGCCGTTGCTCTAGCGGACCTTTGTGCTGGGGATGCTCCGGCGCCCATCCCGTGACCAACTCCCTCCCCTCCTTCAAGTCTTTGCTTGGAGCATAGCACCGTCTCGGTGTACCCTCTTCTGAGCACCCCCTGACACCCAACACACTAATTAATTTACCTATCGCATCCACTGGCGACCTTTCTCCCACTCCCTCTGCCCCTTTCTACAAAACATGAGGGCCGAGAGACCTTTTTGTTACCAATTCCTCAGAGTGTCTGGCACAACAACAAACCGTTGTTGAATGGGCAAACGGTGTCATCAAAGAGGAGATCAGAATAGAAAAGAAGGGGCCAGGAGCCAGGGTTCAGCCAGGGGGAAGTGCAGGGTTGTCTTGTTTCATCACCAAACAGACTTTCTTATGCCGAGAGCCTGCTGGAGAACACGTCTGGACACAGAAGGACCCACATAAGAACTGTCACCCCCCACCCCCCACCCGCCCGGAGGCTTGACCAGACTCTAGCACAGCTTCCGGCAGGCAGCACAAGGTTCTGGTCCTAAGTTTGACCTCCAGCCCGAGGAAGTTAAACACCTGACACAGGCCCCCAACTTCTCTTTCTTAGGCCATTTATTAAAAAGGGCTTGCGATTGTGACTCTGGCTCTCTTACAACTCCGACTTTGAAATGTGATCGGGAAGGACGCAGGGCCTATCTCGCAGTGTCTGTGGGAGGGGCGCATCCTCAGTTCAGGAACTGCCAGCTAGCAAACACGACGGCCTAACAGCAGACACACCGAACTACCCTTTGAACTTTTCACTTCTCTGACCCGGACCGAGCCCTCTTCCCCTCTTTCTTCCAGGAAAACGCCCAAATCACCTCTGCACAAATCGGATTGGAGCTCGTGAGCTCTTTCCTCTACCGTCACAAGCCACTGCATGACATCTTTTTTCACCACTTTCACTACTGTCTGCTGCGTTTCCCTTTGACGGCGCCCAAGTCAGAAAGGACCAGAGGGCACTTGGTCGGCGGCGCCACCGTGTGTGCATGCTGGGGCGGCTGGGGCGGCGCGAGGGGGAAAGGGCTGAAGGGCGCCCGACCCCGGACCGCCGGGGCTCTTGGGCGTGCGCACGACTGGCTGCGGTTGAAGGGCACTGTTGAGCGCTGTACTTGGTTTTTCGTTCTTCACACCTCAGAATCCTGGGTTTCCTTCTAGCGTTACTAGATGAGGCTACTGCATATACTGAGGCCCTTTTAGGCCATGACGGAACATGGCCACGACTTCTTACTAGGGCAGCTGAGCACTTAACGTCAAGCGGCAGAAAGACCTTTTCTGAGCTTTCGATTGTATTTGAAAATGAGTTTCGAAGAAGCGAGGACAAAAATGGACCGAAATTTTCTTTGTGTTGAAAGGCAGGTTGGGCCCACGTCCGAGCCCTGAGCCGCCAGCACTCCCGCTGGGCTCCGGGAGACCCCTGCCTTCTGGGGTCTCGCTGCCAGGTCCCGGGTCCCTCGCCTCCTGCCCACCTGCGCCCGCCCCCGGCCTCCGCGGGTCTCCGCGGCGACCAGTACATCCGGTGTCCCAGAGCGGGAGACCGGACGCGGGGGGACGTCACGGCAAGGCGTGGCGTATGTAGATGAGCGTTCGCGCGGAGGCTGCCGGTCCCGGGCCGCGCGGGCCCGCAGGTCCCGCGTGGGGGCGAGGCAAAGGCGCCCGCGGGTGTCTTGTCGTCGGGAGAGGGTGGGGCGGGGGCCGCGCAGGGAGCCCCGGCGCGGAGGGCAGGCGGGGGCGGCGACCGTGTGTAAGAAGCGCGGCGAGCGCCAGGGTGCGGGCCGAGGCGGGTCGAGCAACTCATACTTACCTGGCAGGGGAGATACCATGATCACGAAGGTGGTTTTCCCAGGGCGAGGCTTATCCATTGCACTCCGGATGTGCTGACCCCTGCGATTTCCCCAAATGTGGGAAACTCGACTGCATAATTTGTGGTAGTGGGGGACTGCGTTCGCGCTTTCCCCTGACTTGTCTTGTTGCAAACGACAGGCGGGCGTTGTGGGCTCTCGGGGGAAACCAGGTTTCGTGGGCTCTACGGGTTTTCGCGGCCAGCCAGCTTCCGCATGCGAGCCCTCGTGGAGATGGCGTTTCTGAGCGGTGGGTGCTTCTTACCGGCTGCTGTCCTTATTCTTAATCCTCAGGCGGGCTTCTGGAAGTTCCGGGTGTTCTTTGCGGGCGATAACGCCCGCCGTAGTTCCTAGGACTCAGTTGGCCACGTCGGGAACTTCCAAGTGCTCCCTTGCAGCTGGAAGTGGTGGGATTGTGTTCGTCCGCGTGAGAATTCGAAACGCTCACCAGCTGGGGCTACTTACTTCTAGGGCTCTGTATAGGTTCAAGAAGGATTCTTTTCTTCCCACGTCCGTCAATCCAGTTAAAACATTTTTGTGTCGAATTTAGGGCTGGGGTAGGGTAGCTGCTTCTCTGGATACAGATTAGTATGTTTTACTTTGGTCTTCCTACCCCAAAGCAGATTACTAACGGAGGTGGCCCGCTGTTGTTGGATTTAAATCCGATCATGTCTAATCCTGGCAGCGCCGAGTGAGATTAGCCGGAAATCTGTTAACTCCTGTAGGTATCAATTATACCTTGGCAGATGCGTTCGGTACCAATGTCCGTCGTTCCAGAAAGCTTCTGTGTCAAGTCCTTGTGAAACCCGTAGTCCAGTTCTCCTGAAGTGCTGCTGGCTTCACTTGGAAAGCATGAATCCAACTGGATTTTCCTTTCACTTTTCTTTTCTTTCACTTTGATAGCTAAGTAAGTGGCCTCAGTGAGCCTTTTCAGACAGGGTAGCAGCTGCCTGCCACAACCTGGAGGCGCCCGGGCAGGCACTCCCCCAGGGCACTGGCACCCGGAACTGAGAAATCATGCTGCTGGTTTATAGTCTAACCCCAGCTTTGGAGGGAAGCCTCCACTAGCAGCAACCTGTAGTTTCATGACAAGACTAGTGGAAAAGTTTTTCAAACTTTGGGAAAAGTTGAGGGAATGACTCTAATAGCCGATTTCATTTCTTCAGAAATATTTTTTCTAGGAACCAAACCATCCGCAGGATCTGGGGAATGGTCGTGCAATGTTTTGTCACTGGTTTCGCCTGTTCTGTAAAAGCTGAAACCTTACTGTCTACGATACCTTACTCGTCCACCACATTTAAACTATCCTTTTTCGGTAGCAGACTGTTTGGCTTACTGCAAAATTGGGTGCCTTTGAGATTGTAACACGTTGGTTGCAGCCCTCTCCAGCTGACAACACGTTCTAAGTAGTTTACTCCGGTTTCACAATTTTGCAGCGTGTCTAGTGATGGAGGCCGTATGACCCTTTGGAGGAAGGGACTGTAACAAAGCCAAAGTGTCCATTCCAGGAACATTATCACCCTTTAGTTTGGGAGGCTACCAGCAGATCGTCTACATATTGAATAATTATAGATCCTGCTAGTGGGACACGCTCCTCTAAGTTTTCCTGTAAATGACTACAGAAGATAGGAGAGTCCTGATCGCCTTGAGAAATCTTTTCCATAAATATGGGATTCCATAAGTGAAAGCAAAGAGAATTTAGACTTGTCCACTAGAGGGACAGAAAAACAAGCAGATCCACTACAGAAGAAAGCTTTGCAGATGACGGTACTTAACGTCAAGGTCACTGCAGAGTTTGAAACTATAGGAGTTAATGGTAATGGAATAACATTTTTTTTTCTAAGATCTTACACAAATCTATGTACTGGTCAACCATTTTATCTCATGCAGATTACTTCTTTATCGACTGAGTGCTCTTTTAAAGTGATTAAAAGATCTCACTTTTCTAACTCTTTCATCACTGGTTTTATTCCTTCTAATTGAGTTCTTAACAAAGGGTATTGTTTTACACCTGAGGGTGGCTTATCCTTTTGGTCAGGTTAGTTTTATTGGTTCTATGTCTCTAAATCAGTACCATTATTCCCTAGGGCCCAACTCCACACATCTATTTCTTTCAGCTCTGCTTCTCCAAGTGCAGTGTGAGACTACCGTTCTCCGCCATACACCCCTTTTCTTTCAGAAGGCACACAGTTAGCAAGTAACTAGGGACATTTTTCCTCCAGGGAGCTTCACAAAGATTCCATCTGTAATACAGCAAACGCTAGCCCATAATTTGCACAGCAGGTCTTCCTCAGCATGCTAACAGGAGAATCAGGACAAAGTAAAAACATATATATGTTCCTCAGTCAGAGGTCCTAATTATGTAGAAACTGCAGAGGAAAAGGAACAAGTAGAAAGGTGACCTGAAAAACCCAACAACCTATATTGGTCTCTCACCAGCTGGAACAGAAGACATTTCCAGGAAATTGCAGAATAAGCAGCACCAGTATCTAGCATAAAAGGTAAGGCTATATTAGGCCAAGGAAAGGTTTTTGACACGCAAAGTTGGTTCACCAGTTCCCACCTCTGAGATTCTCTCAATCACCCAGCTTTGAACCATGTACTGATCCCTTCCTCCCTCTCTCCTACCTTCCCTCCTCCCACTTCCTCCCCGCCCCCCCCTTTTATTTAAATCCAAGTGCAATAATGGTTTCAGGAGGAGAATTCAGTGATTCATCACTTACATATAACACCCAGTGCTCATCCCACTAAGTGCCCTCCTTAATGCCCATCACCCATTTAGCCCACCACCCTCCCACCCAACATCCCTCCAGCAACCCTCGGTTTGTTCTCTGTCCTTAAGAGTCTCTTATGGTTTGCCTCTCTGTTTTTATCTTATTTTTCCTTCCCTTCCCCTATGTTCATCTGTTTGGTTTCTTACATTCCACATATGAGTGGAATCATATATTTAGCCCTCTGACCTATTTCACTCAGCATAACACAGTCTAGTTCCAACCACATTGTTGCATAGAGCAAGATTTCATTTCATTCTTTTTTTTTTGTGTGTGAACCCACTTTCTCTGAAAGGGAAGAAATTGTTTTTGACGTTTATGTTCTTTTGGGTGAGGGGCAGAGGATTCAAAGCAGGCTCGGAGTGGTCAGCACAGAGCCCAATGCGGGGCTCAAACTCACAAACCAAGAGATCATGATCTGAGCCGAGGTCAGATGCTCAACCGACATAGCCACCCACACACCCCTTGATTTCATTCTTTTTGACTGCCTAGTAGTATTAATATTTCACTGTGTGTGTGTGTGTGTGTGTGTGTGTACATACCATGTCTTCCTTATCCATTCATCCTTCAATGGACATTTCAGCTCGTTCCATAATTTGGCTAATGTTGATAGTGGTGCTGTAAACTTTGGGGTGCATATGTTGCCCTAAATCAGCATTTTTTGTATCCTTTGGATAAATATTAGTGACATTGTTGGGTCATACATAGGGTAGCTCGATTTTTAATTTTTTCAGAACCTCCATACTGTTTTCCAGAGCTGCTGTACCAGTTTGCATTCCAACCAGCAATGCAAAAGGGTTCCCCTATTTCCCACATCCTCGCAAATATCTGTTGTTTCCTAAGTTGTTCCATTTCAGCCATTATGACAGGCGTGAGGTTGTATCTCGTTATGGTTTTGATTTGTATTTTTCCCTGATGATGAGTGACGTTGAGAATCATTTCATTGTGTTAGCCACCTGGTGATCTTCTTTGGAAAAGTGTCTGTTCATGTCCTTTGCCCATTTCTCACTGGATTACTTGTTTTTTGGGGGTTGAGTTTGAGAAGTTTTTTTACAGATTTTGGATGCTGAAACCTGTATCCAATATGTTTTGCAAACACTCTCTTCCATTCTGTCAGTTGCCTCATAGTTTTGTTGTTTCCTTCCCTGTGCAGAAGCTTTGTATCTTGGTGAGGTCCCAATAGTTCATTTTTGCTTTTGTTTCCCTTCCCTCCAGATACATGTCAAGTAAGAAGTTGCTGTGGCCAAGGTCTAAGAGGTTGTTTCCTCTTTTCTTCTCTAGGATTTTCATGGATTCCTGTCTCTCGCATTTAGGTCTTTCATCCATTTTGAGGGTTGTTTTTTCTTTGATTGTTCAGTTAGAGAGGGCAGTGTGTATGTGAGAGAGAGAGAGAGAGGGAGAGAGAGAGAGAGAGAATCCCAAGTAGGCTCCACACTGTGTGTATGGAGCCCAATGAGGGGCCAGAACTCATATACCATGAGGTCATGACCCGAGCTGATCTAAAGTCGGAACCAACCGAGCCACCCAGGTGCCCCTTTTGTGTATGGAACTAAGACCATTAGAGAACCATCCAGAGCCATGTTGAAGCTTTTCCAGAAGGTAAGCCAGGAGCAATTACAGTGGTTTTCACAGAAGACCTCATTTTCCCACCTGACTTCCCTCAGCAGTCTGCCAAGTGAAATTTTTCAAAATATACTGGCATTGATGCAGGTGCAAATCAGAATTCCTCTCAGTCGAATCTTCTGTGCCTCTCTCCCCTCCCCCAGTACTGTGCCCTACCCCACTTGTGTGTGTGCTCTTTCTCAAAAACATAAACGTAGACACTTTTCCAAAGAAGATCACCAGGTGGCTAACACAATGAAA
>NW_027530198.1:0-89849 GCF_008692635.1 Crocuta crocuta | reverse complement strand
ATGCCCGGTGTCTGCGCGGCTCTTTCAGGGGCCCCAGCCGCCGGGAGCTACAATGGCGGCAAGCGCGCCACTGCTCTGAAGTTNTGGGCGCGAGTTCAAGTACGGAGCTCCTTACTTCTCCGCCATCTTGCCCTCTCATCTCTGTTTGTTGAGTTTTAAGAGTTCTTTGTATATTCCAGAAACAAGTCCTTTTTCAGATATATATTCTACAATGATTTTTCTCTTAGTAAGTGTTATATCTTTTCATACTTTTAACCATGTCTTTTCAGAGCAGTGTTTTCAGTTTTAATGAAGTTGTAGGAGTTGAGGGCCCACCACAACAAGATGGGCCACAGAGGCATAAACATTATTCTGAGCTGAACCCAAGTGAGAGAGACCCTGTGGGCCCAAGAGAAACGTTTGCCCTTCCCTTAACTACATACAAGTATTTCAATGCGGGATCTTTCCCAGAATAAGAGTCTTTAGCAGCGATAAATTTTATCTAAGTGACTCATCTGTATTACAGGGCAAGCATCTAATTACCAAACATCTGCTCTTCTTATCACCCTGTGAAGTGCATTCCTTTCCTTTGAAGTCTCAGACCCCTACATCCTTTTCCTTAGTTCGGAATGGCAAATACACCTCATTTGCCTGTCTTTGGAATTTCCGGGTCTGTGTGGATTCCGCATACACACACTATTAAATTTTATTTTCTCCTGTTAATCTGTCATAAATGAATTTGATTCTTAGTCTAGCTAGAAGAATCCTTGAAATGAGAAATTCTTGCTTGTTGATAAAATCCAACTTGTCATTTTGTTCTTTTCTAAATTATGCTTGTGGTGTTGTACCTAAAAAGTCATCACCAAACTGAAGATTATGATTTTCTCCTATGTTATCTCTCAGAAGTTGTATCGTTTTGCATTTTCTGTTTAAATCTATGATCGATTTTGAATCCTGCCAATTTTAGTCCTGTGTTCTTGAGCAATTTGGGGTTTTAACAAGAACGGTGCTTATTTTTCAGTCTTGTTGAAATAGCATGCATATGGTCCCAAATACAGTGTTTTGAACATAGGAGGAATTCACAAATATTAATTTCCTCTGTTTCATATTCCTATGTCTAATTTTACTCCCCAGCATTTCCAAAAGCTCTATTTTTCTTTAAAACTTTTCAGCCAGATGTAGGGAGCTATAGAACACTCTAATAACATTTAAACTCTCGCTTGTCAGCAGACCAAGAAATTTATCTTCAGACATTATTCGCCTAGATTATTGTTATATATGCTGGAATTAATGTTCAGTCTCACTTGCTAATGCGAGTATATTAACACATCAAAATGTCAAAAATTATCAAGATTTATTTTTGGCAGACATTGCAAATGAGTATTTTTAAAGATATCAAAGAAAGAATGTCTATAACTTTATATATCTTGATACATTTATCAAAAACAAATTCAAACGAATGCAGGGAAATTTGAAGAAAAACTTAAAAGAAACATATATGACATTTAAAATTTTAAAAATAGAAAACAAAAAAACCCAGTATGTTATTTAATTTTTTTTTTAAATTTATTTCTAGGAGAGAGAGAGAAAGACAGCATGAGCAGGGGAGGGTCAGAGCGAGAGGGAGATACAGACTCTGAAACAGGCTCTAGGCTCTGAACTGGCAGTCAGCACAGAGCCCGATGCGGGGCTCGAAGCCACGAACCGAGAGATCATGACCTAAGCGAAAGTCGGACGCTCAACCGACTAAGCCACCCAGGTGCCTCTACCCAGTATGTTATTTAAAGATACATATGTAAGGGTGCCTGTGTGGCAGTTAAGTGTCCAACTCTTCATATTGGCCAGGACATGATCTCATGGTTCATGAGACTGAGCACCACATCACACTGCACTGTCAGTGCAGAGTCTCCTTGGTATTCTCTCTCTACCTCTCTCTGATTTGCTTCCCCAACCCCCTCGCATGTGCACATACCCGTGCTCACTCTCAAATAAATAAACTTAAAAAAAAGATACATACATAGATAAAATTTTGAAGAAATATCTGGAAATGATAAACCATATTTTAAGGCAGTGGTGCTTTTTGAATGAATAATGGAAAAAATATGATTGGACAGGTATTTATAAAGAGCTTCAAATAACTTGGGAATACCTTATTTCTTAATAATTGTGGGATATAACTAGCTTATAAAATTATTAAAAAAACAGACTCATTTAATCAATATTCTACTATATAAGAAAATAATTAAATAATACTTAAGATTGTAGATTTATGCCTGTATTTTAGACGTTGAAATGTCAATAGAAGGCACCAGATGTAAATAATCTCCATTATGGATCTATTGTGTATCTTTGTTTTGTTTTGTTTTGTTTTTGTCTACAGATTGCGTTGATTTCAGACTTAAAATTCTACTTCCATTCCTTTAGCAAACTTACCCCATTTTATATTTCAATCAGTGATCTTTAAAAAACTGAAAAATTTGAACTAGTTGCTGAAATTTTTTCTATATTCATTAAACTATTAAAATAGGTTTTTTTAATGTTTATTTTTTGAGAGACAGAGAGACAGTGAGTGGGGGAGGGGCAGAGAAAAAAGGGAGGCGCAGAATCCAGATTAGGCTCCATGCTCTGAGCTGTCAGCACAGAGCCTGACATGGGGCTGAAACTGACGGACCACAAGATCATGATCTGAGCTGAAGCCAGATACTTCCAGGCATCCCAACTTTTAAAATAGTTTTATGTCTTTTCCTTGACCTAAGTATCCAACACGTGCAAAAAAAAAAAAAAATTGCAACATGTTACTATGAATTAAAATTAATGAAAAGTTTAAAAAGTGCTTGTAATTATTCTTATTTACCAGAATTATATAGTTATATAGTTAACTATATAAGTTATATGAGTTATATAAGTTATAGTTATATATATATAGTTAACTGTAAGTGTTATATAAGAGAGAAAAAGAGTTTCAACTGTAAGTATCAGAAAATATGATTCAAACTGGTTTCACTGATAACAGACCAAAAGTTCATTTAACTAAAAGTCCAGAGATAAGGTGATCCACATGAGTAGGAAATAACCCCATTTCTCTGAGAGTCACTTGGCTGAACCATATTATGTAGGGTGAATGCATTGTCGGGGAGTTTTAATTTACACTGCCCTTCAAGGTCCTAGCTAGGCTAAGAATCAAGTTGGCATGAGACAAATTAACTGGAGAAAACCACGTTTAGTTTCCTACATATGGGGAATCAACACAGACATGGAAATTCCAAAGACAGTCCTGCAACAGGACACTTATGTGAGCTAAGGAGAGGGATGGGGTCTGCAGACACAAAGGGAGGAAGACCATTAGCAGGAAGGTGAAAGAGATGTTTGGAAAACAAAGATCACCCTATTATGCAGGTAAGTTTCTTAGGTAAAGAGGAAGTTCTGTACTGGCAGTCAGTTAGAGGGAGGTAAAGAGCTTTTCCTGAATCTACTGGGTTTTGATTGTTTTCTAACTCAAAATAATGTTTAGACCAGCGTGGCCATCTTGGGACAACCTGTCCTTGGCCCCTATAGTGTCAATAAAAATATTCCTTCATGGTGACAAAGTGATATTAACCATCCTAGTTTCACATATATACCTCATGGAATCAAATGAAAAAGAGAGAGCATCATTTCTGGAGGCTCCCTCATTAGAGGGAGAAATACATATTTCTCAGAAGACCTTAGCAAATGTCACACCTTTTATGCATTGTGTCAAATACCCATGCTAAATGAATGCTGGCTAGTTTACTCCTGGGTTCCTAAACAAGTTACTTCAGGAGTTGACTAAACTTGGCTGCACATTAGAACCACTTAAAAACTGGTAATACCTGCATCACACCCAGAGAGATTTCGATTGAATCAGATTTTGATGCAATCTGAGCATTAGGAGTTCCAAAAACTAGTATGTAATTCTAACATGTAGTCAAAGTTGAAATTCACGGTCTTAGAGCAATCAGATTCACCCTTGACATGGGGTTTCAGCATAGGATCAACTTCTCATTTAGCATATGAAATGCAATGGAAGGGTAGATACCTGAATAAAGTCAATTATATGAAGAAGTAGGCAAGGGACAATGGGTGTCATACTGATAATGTCTATACTGCTTTCCAACTCTATATTACAATATCTATAATCTGAAATTAAAAATAAAAAGTCTTTGTCATAGGAAAATCAGTTATATATTAATAGAGTTTAGGAGAATACAGATGAACATAAATTACATTAAATCCGACTCAAAAATGAATAGATTTATGTATAAAAATAAGAAAGCTAAGAAAAACAAGCAAACATTAAAAAGTCTAATGTATATGTGTTCTTTATTAATAACAACTTTGTAGACAATAACAATGAAAAAAGGTAAACCAGGACTGTCATAAATGTTAGATGATCTATTTCAACTAAAATGAATATAATACTTGATGTTGAACAGTTATTATTCTTAAAAACATTAACACATTGTCTGGTTTTAATGGCAGATGTTGCAAACTCCTTTCAATGGAGATATTGAAGGATTTTATTAAACTGAAAATATGTAGGGAAGGGATAAACATTTTATACCATTCATTGTTTAAAATGGCACATTAATTAGTTGCTGACTAAATTACTAAGGAAATGGGGTGCACAGATAAAATTTGATGGAGAGAGAACAGGAAAGCTCTTAAAACAAAATAAGATGGGACCTTAATCTGGATGGTCAGTTGCACAAGAGCATAAATGCCTTGAGCAACTGGAGAATGGATCAGAGAGAGTCAACTGGTAGAGCTCCATATCTTAGAATTTTATGTACCTCACAATTACACCATCTAGTAGCACTGGGAATATTCTGAAGTGTAACACTAGATGTAATATGGACATAAACAAAGTAATGTTTATATATTCAGAGTTTATGAATATCAAACATTTCCCTTAGAAAATCACAAAGAAAAAATTAAACTCAACAATATGCTATTCAAATTAGAATATATTTTCATATTTGGAGCAAAATGAGTTGGTATATATTGATTGATAGTTTACACACGTCTGCACTCAAAACAAAACACTAAAAGATCATTTGTTTTTATTTACTCACAATCAAGCTCTGGAAAGCAATATACTCTTTCAGCAACTTGATATGTTCAATTTTGCAGACTTCATTCCCACAAGTGTCAAAGTTTGGCCTATTATTTTCACCATACAGTGTTTCTACTATGACTAGTCAACTTGACTTGGCATTTACTCACTGCTAAAGGCATCCCAAAAGGAAATGAAATCATTAGTGTCACTACAAAATAATTAAAGAAGAGAACCTTTGCATCACTTAATAAGAAGTCAGATATCTTACTGTTGAGCATTTATGAAGAAATAATGAACTTTCCTTCAATAAATGCCTCAAATTCTTCATATAACAAAAATTAAATTTATGTTTGTAGTACTTATAATGACATGGTAGTCTGAAAATTCTTTCTAAGATGTCAAATTCATCATACCTAAGTTGATACTTGCTACATCTTTCCTAAGTAAACACCACCAAACTAAGAAGGAAGATAGCATCAGTCCTGTGACAAGGGAGTAACATCATGCACTTGCCAGAGATATTGGGAATATTAGCAATACACAGTGTGATAGGATCAGAGTGAAAAACAAACAAATAAATAAAATTGCAGAGCTGTGTCCTAACAGTCTTTTCAGCATAATGGCGATGAATCTAGAGAAGCGCTAGTCTTATCTTCTATTTTAGAAATGTGAGAGCTAGAGGCAAGCATCTCTTCTACCATGACAGGCCAATTGGATTCAGAAGTTGCTCTTTTGGGGAGCTTCAGGATTTGTAGAAAGTCTATTGCAGCAGAAACCCAGCAGTGAAAAGGGGCTTCTCTCTGGTACAGCAGCACTCTTCCCCAAGGAGAAAGGAAGTACAAGCAAGGAAAGTGGGCACATCCACATCATCACTTTGGCAATGAGGCCAAGCTAAGCATAAAGTTAATTGATGGATGATGATTTCTGGTGGTGTCACCCAATAACAGAGATGTCCTGCAAAGAAAAAGTGAAATGTGTGTTAATCTGATTTCCAAAGAATAATGTTAAAAGGATTGAGCAGCCACCAGATTGACAATGATGAAATCCAAAGAGAATGCATTCACCTTTATGGGCAAACACTGTACACAGATCTCTCTCTATAAAGTATAAAAATAGAACACATAAAATAATAAGCAAAACCATGGGCTGCTAACCCATGCTATAGAATGAAAGTAGGCTTCAAAATTAGGATGAAAATCAAGTCACTGAAAAAAGAAGTTGTTTTATTCTAAGAAGATTACATAATCAAGTGAAAAAGTCACTGGTACAGAACTATATTAAAGAAAGAATATGTCCATCTCCTAAGCAACACATTGCTCAATATGTTATATTTAATAATAATAGTCTTAAAAGTCTACTATATTTCAGGGAATTCTCAATATTTTATGTGTAGTAGTTAACATAGTCCCTACCTGAGAATCATATTTTATTGTTCCCATTCTTAGAGAATGGATTCCCTGGAGTATAACCTATTCAAGTTTACACATTGCTGTAAGGCATGTGACTCCAGAACACCTAACCTTCTGATACATATTTTTACTCCACATGCTTTACTGCCTCTTGTAAGCTTCTAAACATTTTCTGTAATTCCAGAAGCATATACATTCAAATATTATGTCACATATAGTAGGAATTAAAATTTTATATTAGGGTTTAATGGGATTTCTTTAATGACAATTTAAAAGGATGTCTTCCTAACTCATTACATGAAAAAGTATATCATTTAATTATTCCTGATAATATAACCAGTACCCTCTTAATGTCATTTATCTTACTTTGATTTTTTGCCATTATAAACAATGAAACAGAAAAGAACATAAAACATATTTTTGTGCCCATGGTATGTGTATGTTTCCAGAAGTAGAGTAAAAACTTTTGGCACTCACTCATAGTGAATGAGTCACAGGTCTAAATCCTCAGGAATCAAACTCTGAGATGAAAATTGGTATGCTGGAAGTTTATTGTGGAAAACCCTTGATGTATGTGCAGTGTTTTTATACATTATTTATATCACAATAAAGTTTTTTTTGGAAAAGAAAACAAGTAGGCATAATAAAGACGCACAATTGGGCAGAAGCAGAGGGTGAACTGCAATGGAAAGACAGCAGAGGCTCCCAAATTCCACCAGAACAAGGATGAACCAGTAGAGTTGTCCCATATGGAGGCATGGGGGATTAGCTTTTTGCTCTAACCCTAGGGGTCTATGTAATAATCAGTTTACCAGGATTTGCCATCACTAACACTGCTGACAACCAAATACTACAGAGACTGTTGAGTTTCCCAGTTCAAAAGGCAAATCAACTTGCACTTTGACCTGAATCTGTTCCCAGGTCATTCCTGGTCTGGGACTCATTTAAAGTATCCAGCCATCTATATCCTTAGGTGAGTAGTTTGGAACAGTATTTCTGCCATTAGAAACACAGAGGCCTTCTAAGTGTTGTGCTTCACTTTTAGTGGTATGTAGTATATGATGCACTAATTTGTATTTAGTGAATGAGGTAGAAGATGAAATAATTTGTCTTTAATTTGGAAGATAATTCCAGTACACTCTATAACGTTGGATTTCTAACAACTTCATTTGTGTGATAGCACCTTGAGTCTTCATAAAATCTGTCCATCACCACCTAGACCATGTGTATCTTCACAGAAGTTTACATTATGTTTACCATTTATTGCTCTTCCAGTTTGATTAACATGATAATAAATAATGTCATAAATATTGTGGATCAGTGTGACAGTCTGAAGAATGTCTGGACAGTCCCTTTACCTTCAGATTATATTAATAATACACTGGGATAGGTAATGTAGTCTTGAGACGTTAGATGTATACTGTTTTCTGTTCCAAATGATTATACAGTTTCTGAGCCTCCTGCCTGATAGGACGAGAAAAGAAAAGACTTCTACATTCTTGGCCACATACTATAAATCTGAGGCAGTGTTACTTTGCTTGATCAAATGTGCCATCTAGGACAATGGCAGCAATTGAACTACTACTTAGTTGAGTTTGACTTATCTGTTGTCATCTTCAAAGTGATATGTATTTTTTGTAGGGACCTATCTGGTGATTGGAGAGGATCAGTGATAGTGGATCTGCTTGTTTCCTCAATGGTGGCACCATCTCTGTTTTCCTCGTAGGGTGATTTCTTGTTTTTTTTAATTCATGTTACCAGCTGGAGGGTGGGAGTTTAGTGGGGAGACAGGTTTGGTGGCTTCCAATCAGCATTCATTATAATTGTAATTCCCAGGCAAAGAAATGGTGCAAAAGTTATATAACTGAAAAGTAAGTCCATTCCAGGTATATATATTCAGGGTCTGGGAAATGGCAGTTAAAACTAGCTATGAGCTACACCTGGGCCAGGTGCATTTATTACCTTGCTTCCATATGCCTCCATTCTAAAACTAGGGCAATGAAGCTTCTGAAACCTGGATTTCAATGTCACATTGAACTCAAGTTCAATATCCTTGAAATGTTTGCTATTCTTTTTCTTTAATGTAGTTACAAAAGTAAATGGCCATAGATCCTGCTGGTGGAATCATTACTATATCTTGTAATTTTATGATGTGTTTTCTCTAGGGCACCTGGCCTCTCTTTCAATCAGTTGGTTTGATGTCTGAAAACTGGGCAAAGGATCATCCTTTTTAGCTGAAGAGCCTCCTAATTATCCAGTCTTGATTTTTTGATTATGTAAATTGAGGAATATCCTTGTCTACTAATCTATCCTGCTCCTACAGGCAATGTGTTTTATTAAGTGTCACCATAGTTTTCTGAGGATCAGGTCCCCCCTTACTACCCCTTTAGCCTGATGACCATTATGATTGTGCTCTACTTGTTGTGAAGATTCCGTGCCACCACCTGGTCCTTTCAAATTCTCCAATTCTATCATCTTTTTTCTTACAGGAGCCAATTTTGGTAATAATATCTCCTATTATCAGTTCTGTCATTCAAGGGATGACTAACACTAAGATTCTCAATGAAATTGATGCTCCTCTGAAAAGCATGTGTTACCACTTTAAAAAAAAGAGTGGCCTCCTTACCCTCCAGTAGAACAAGACCTGTTTTGTGCCCTCACATAAAATACATAGTTTAGCATGCTTATTTTTCTGAACTTATGATTTCTTTTTCCACTGTTTACTGTAATAATTCTGGAATTTCTTCCATAGTTAATATGGACCATCAACTTATGCAAACTTCTAAGGATTGACTAGCCAAGTACCACGAAGGGACCAGTCAATAAATAGGATCATACATATAAATACCTTCCACATAGTTCCTATGAGACAGATGACCCTTCAATGAGATTTCTCTGTTTTTTCTTTGTCCTTTTTTCTCTTTTCTCATCTCTGTTTCCCATATTTATTTCTATAATCCAATACCTCCTTAACAAAAAAATAAAAGGCAGTTTGGAATATTATCTAGATCATTTTAAAGGAGATGATTTTAAATTTTAATGAAAAAATAAGTCCATAGTAATTTTTATATCTCTGAATACTTATTAGCTTTCCTCTTAAGTATGTTCATTTCACATATTTTTGACATCAGTAAACCAAAATTGTGCTATAGCTCATAATTTATTGTATGTATTATATGCATACAGCCTAGAACTAAGAATGTACAGTTAGTAATTAGTATAAATTCCAGATACATATATATGTCAAACACACACACACACACATTTTGTAACAGATACAGCATTTATTATACTGCTATCCCCAACAACAAACCAAAGATTTATTTCATTTCCTATTTGCTTATAATACATTTTCAAAATGTATAAAACTACTTAGGCTTTTGCTTGCTCAGTTGATTTTCTTTTGAAACATAAAGTCTGACATTTATTAAATTTGGACTTTAAAATGTTTATTCCTGTAAAACTTCTGACATACTGAACGTTTATGAATTATTTTGCAAAATGTTCATAAATTTGTTTAAGTTCCATATCTCAGTACTTTCATTCCTTTAAATAACACTCTGCCTCTTATTTTGTATTCTAAATGTCTGTCTCCCACTCAAACTGCACTTAAAAGAAAAAATATGTATGTAGAGATTTTATATATTCTCAAACTGCATTTAAAATGCTATATATATACATATATATGTATTTTTTAAATGCAGTTTGAACACTGTTTGAACACAGTGTATATACTTTATATTATACATTCTCATCCACATGCATACATATACTTAAACACTTAAAGAGGAAAAAATATGAATTTGTCTGAATATTTAGAAAATCATATGTAAAAGAAGACTTATGTTGACTTGTCCAAAGGATCTGTTTTGGGAAAAACCAAGAACTAGAAGCAATGCTTACTTGCTCAGGAAAACTGACACACTAACAATTTGTTTCATTCACACACACACACACACACACACACAGAGTACAAAAATGAAATATAAAGTATAATAATTTAAAAATATGAAATTAATATATTTTAAGTATAAACTGATGTTATGATTGAAGTTGAGTCGTGTAATTACTTATGTTCCTCATATTTATAGCATTAGCCATATCCCTATATCAATAGGTAAACCCAGAAGATAGTATCTTCAACTATCTTGTACCCAGCCTTTCTTTGTAAGTGTTTAATTTCACTTTATTTAGGTTGTCATTAAAAAATTCACTTTTTTTTCAAATTAACTTTGAAGATTATTTTTTATGTGTGTTGTAGCTTTAAAAATCCTACCAAAATCTGGCCATCTGTCTCAGTGATCAAATATCACATTCTTACAGTTTCCATATTACTATCATTATGGCAAAACAGTTCATCTGTTTTTACTGTCCAACATTTATTTGGATCTGTGTTCTAGACTCAGATTTAAGTGTATAAATTTTGAGTTTTCTCCCAAATGCATCATGAATGTCACCGGATTTCTTTAGGTTTTGTTTTTTTTTTTTTTTTAATGTTTTATTTATTTCTAGGAGAGAGAGAGAGACAGCGTGAGCAGGGGAGGGTCAGAGAGAGAGGGAGTCACAGACTGAAACAGGCTCCAGGCTCTGAGCTGGCAGTCAGCACAGAGCCCGACGCGGGGCTCGAACCCACGAACCGCGAGATCATGACCTAAGCGAAAGTCGGACGCTTAACCGACTAAGCCACCCAGGCGCCCCATGGATTTCTTTAGGTTTTAAATGTGAATGTACTAGAGGTTTGACCCAATTCTTTTTGTGTTTCTGCTTGGCTGGTACATCAGCTTCTTGCTATGAGATGAGGGATCCTCTGAATCTTGAAAAAGCCTAGAATTATTTTTGAAGATGCTGAACACCAACTTGAATTCCACAACTGTGAAAAAGCCTATTGATCAACTGTCTTTACACACAGCAGAGGAGATTAAATCATATAGATTACTGGAAATATGTACAGATAATTTAAATAGAATTATTCTAAGGAAATATTCAAATAGTTCATTTGCATCAAAATGCACATTGGTGGGGTGCCTGGGTGGCTCAGTCGGTTAAGCGTCCAACTTTGGCTCAGATCATGATCTCACGTTTCATGGGTTCGAGCCCTATGTCAAGCTCTGCGCTGATAGCCAGTTCAGAGCCTGAAGACTGTTTCAGATTCTGTGTCTCCCTTTCTCTCTGACCCTCCCCTGCTCATGCTGTCTCTCTCTCTCTCAGAAATAAATAAAACATTAAAAAAAAATTTAAATACACATTGGTTAAAAATATAGAAAATAATGTTTTCAGTATACATAAGTGACATAAATTTTGTATATAAATAGGTGAATAGTATGTATCCCAAATTATAGAGTGGATCTCTCTCTCTCCTTCCTTCTCCCCATCCTCTCTTCACCCTTAAAAAAAACATAAAAGAAAGTCTTGTTTTTACCAGTCAAGTGCTTGTAGGTAATCTGACTAGTATGATTCTTTTCTACTCATTCTGTGCCATATAAATGTTTTATAAAATATAAGTCCAATATAAAATATTTAAGAATATATCACATAATATAGAAGCGCTATTCTATATTTTTAATAAATTAGCTTTATATTTTTGTTAAAAATGGCCAATGTTAACTTTACATGATACTAACTTATTCCTGATAATCCTTGTTAGAATGGCCCTTGAATTTTTATCACAAGATTTAACTTTTCCAGTTCCATATTTGACATATTTGAATGTCATGCTTCCTATAGGACAGCATCTTAAATTCCTTAAATTAAAGCAATTAATTCAAGTGACTATATATTAGGAATCAATACTCTCTCATCTTCTGCCATCTTCTACATTATTTCCTATTTCATATAATGACACCATTATCTTTCTAAAAAATATAAATAAGCTAAATCCACCACGTACTCCCCATTTCTCCCTCTGCCTCATCAACTTATACTAATCATTGTCCAAATTTTCTCAAAACTACATCAGAAAGGTACTTCAAGTATGGTATACCTAATTAATGTCTTTGCTTAGGTCCTTACAATCTCTTATCAAGAATAAAACAATAGCTTCTAAATGATATTCATGCTACCAAGCTCTCCCTATTTATCCATCTTCTACTCTGTAACAATCTGATTGTGTCACTACCATACTTAAAAACAAGAAAGTGTTAAATATCCTCAAGGGTAGAATGTAAAATAACTTAGTTTCACTGTTGTGGCTGTTGTCAGTCTTGCCTTGTTGTATCTTTTTAGGGCATTCCAATTATTTCATTGCATCCATATCAATCTTCTTATGTTTTACATCTTAACACTTTCATGATGCTCTTCAGAATGGTCTTTGATCCTGTTTTCCATTTTTAATGTTACCAATAAATAAAATTCTTTATTTGAGATAAATTTTACCAGTCTAAGTGAGCTAAATGGTTTTTAACAATTTATTGCAAGAGGATTGCAGTGGTTAAGGGTATAGTAGTGACCATCTTATACTTCATTATTAATGTAGTTTTGTCAATAGTAACACCTGATGGGATAACTACATGAATGAAATAGGTGAATGAATAAAACAATAAAATAGAGAATGAATGACTTAGTTGATAGCCTATTTTTTTTATTTCTTCCTTTTTATGTGCCCTCAACTTTTTAAGACACTAACAAAGATAACAATTCTATTTTGTTACTTACAGTCTTACTAGTACTTTTTCACCTACTAGTTTCAATTGGGATTTTATTGTGCATCAAAATAATGGCTGCAACAAAGAATAAGTGAGTTAATTTGTATAAGAATCTTTTAAGTTATGTATACTGTTAGATTTGTATTTATAAGTTTATAGCCAAAAAATCTGGTATACTTATACAAAACAAACATACATAAATATTTCCAAATATTATTTAATTATTGGATATCAATATTTATGGTAAGGTGAGCATATAAAGTGGTTAATATTTATTTTTTTTAATGTTTATTTATTTTTGAGAGAGAGAAACAGACAGAGCATGAGTGGGGGTGGGTCAGAGGAAGAGGGAGACACAGAATCCAAAGCAGGCTCCAGAATCTGAGCTATCAGCACAGAGCCTGATGGGGGGCTTGAACCCATGAAACATGAGCTCATGACCTGAGCTGAAGTAGGACAATTAACTGACTGAGCCACCCAGATGCCCCATAGAATGGTTAATATTTAGAAATGGGAATCTACTAAGATTATTTAAGCTAATGATATTTTTGATGAATATTCCTTTGTCCTATTTTATAACAATGACGTCTACTTTATTTTCTATTATTAGCTTCAGTAGTTTAAATCAACATTTAAGAACTGAAATGTTGTTCTTACTCACAAGGAATTCAATGTATTTTATGTCAGTGAATTTTTGGTTATCTCATTAAGGAAGACAGCAAATTAGAACATATTAGTCTACTTTTAAGTATACACTGAGTTAGTTTTCAAGTGTTTATTACTAGAAATCATATCTTCAAAAAGTCATAGAATATGTTTTTGCTTGTTTGGTATTTCAATCCATAAAAATCCTGCTTCTAGCTGTGAGTTTGGAGAATCCTGCCAGTTCATACTGAATCCAGAAATTATTTCATTGTACAAACTAAAAACCAGACTGAAGCTCTCACATGAAACATGTTTTTCCATTCATCAGACTAGTTTCTCTGATATGTATAAAAACAGATTCAAATATCTGTATACTATAAATGTATAGTTCTGTTTGTTAGTTATAAATAGTGACTTTGTTCTTTAGAACTTTATTTTCTGCAAATAACCATTTGTCTCCAGAGGCCTCACCTTGGCATCATCAGTCCTGTTGACATATGGCTAGATGCTTTCCTGAGGATTTGATCCTTGTAAGGACACCACACGAAATCTTGAGCCACCTGTTATTTGAAAAGATAAAACAAACAGTCAGCACATATGTTAAATATTCAAGCATTATTGGTTACTCACAGGGAACTCTTTTAAAGTAGTCAAGTTGAAAATATGTACTCATGAAGGAATACAAGAAAAAGAAAAATATAAATATTTATGCAACACCACTTTAGAAGGAAAGTTACTTTAAATAAATTTACTGAAGCTATTTTGTCTTATTATACTTAATTTTAATATTATTACACAACATCTTGGATAGTCTTGTAACGGATTTGAAACCTACAAGAAAGAAAAAAAGAAAGGG
This sequence comes from Crocuta crocuta, assembly GCF_008692635.1. Classification (NCBI taxonomy): domain Eukaryota; kingdom Metazoa; phylum Chordata; class Mammalia; order Carnivora; family Hyaenidae; genus Crocuta; species Crocuta crocuta. The sequence continues at coordinate 75,242 of NW_027530198.1, read as the reverse complement.
AAACTTGAAGGAAGAGGTCTGGGCTTCAAATCTCAAGTTGCTAACCAGGTGATTTTGGATAAGTCACTTTTATCTTATCTGCAAAATGAGAATTTAAAAAATACATTTTTCTACCTATTTCAAAGCTTTATTGGATATATCCCATTGAATTATATATTTGGCCATTTTAAAATAAGATGTGACTGACAAATAAGTGAAAAGTACCACTAGAAATTGAAGCAATTCTCATTGTTCAGATGCATATTTTATTCAAGCATAGAGTGAGAGATGCTTGTTTGTTTGATTTAGTTCTGTGACAGCACCTAGTGGCCACCATTGGTGGCTAGGCAATGCTGATGTCAGGCATTATGTAAGCTTTTTATTCATTATATCATTTAATCTTTACAATAATTCTTGAAGATTACCAATTTCATTAAACTCTCCTCAGTCCTCAATTTGTCAAGTAAATGAATTCAGGTGACTCTGTATGATTCCAACTGAAGACCATATATCCATCAATATTTATAATATTTTCAACATATATCATGTACATGAGAATATGGAGATTCAGAGTCACAATGAGGAACCAGAGGTTCAATTAATGGAGATTAGTCATCGAAATGTTTATAATATAAGGTAGTATATGGGATATATTTTTAAAGAGTATGACAGATAAATTTTAGAGCAAGATGAAGTCATGGGCAGGATTAGAAAAAAACTGATAGCTTTTTTGTAAAATTATCACTTTTCTTAAGAGTAAAATGTCAAAGATGAAGATGGTAGCACCTTAGACACTTTTGTTAAGGCAAAGGGTACCATGTAAATCATTGTACTGGGTCAATAGGCCTAAGACCAGACTCTCTAGGCAAACTAGGATGTATATTACCAAAGTAATGTCATTTCTTTTTAGAAAAGAAAGTAAACACATCAACAATTTTTACTCATTCTAAGGAAATAACATATACATAGATATATTTTTTAAAATTTTTAATATTTTCTTATTTTTTAGAGACAGAGAGAGACAGAGCATGAGCAGGGGAAGGCCAGAGAGAGGGAGATACAAATCTGAAGCAGGCTCCAGGCTCTGAACTGTAAGCACAGAGCCTGACACAGGACTCGAATTGATGGACCATGAGAATCATGACCTGAGCTGAAGTCGGACGCTTGACCGACTGAATCACCCAGGGGTCCCATCTTCATAGATATATTTTTATATTTCAAAGTTATGGATTGTTTCAATTGTAGTTTGCCCAGCAAACATATCTTATAAATAAATAAATACTCAATATGCATTGTAGCAGTAACTTTCTGTACACTACCAGCTTAAAAAAATAACTGTAGGTCTCCTGTTTGTTTTTGTTTGTTTTTTTAAAATTTGTTTTTAGTTTGGATTTAATTTTTTTTATTTATATTTTTAATTTACATCTAAGTTATTTACCATGTAGTGCAACAATGATTTCAGGTGTAGATTCCTTAATGCCCCTTACCTGTTTAGCCCATCTACCCTCTGACAACCCCTCCAGGAACTCTCTGTTTATTCTCCATATTTAAGAGTCTCTTATGTTTTGTCCTCCTCCCTATTTTTATATTATTTTTGCTTCCCTTCCCTTATGTTCATCTGTTTTCTATCTTAAAGTCCTCATATTAGTGGAGTCATATCATACTTGTCTTTCTCTGACTAATTTTACTTAGCGTAATGCACTCCAGTTTCATCCACATAATTGGAAATGGCAAGATTTCATTCTTTTTGATTGCCAAGTAATACTCCATATATATATATATATATGTATATATATGCGCCACATCTTCTTGATCCATTCATCCAATGATGGACATTTGGGCTGTTTCATGCTTTGGCTAGTTTTGATAATGCTGCTATAAACATTAGGGTGCATGTGTCCCTTTGAAACAGCTTTATCCCTTGAATAAATACCTAGTAGTGCAACTGCTCAGTCATAGGGTAGTTCTATTTTTAATTTTTTGAGGAACCTCCATACTGTTTTCCAGAGTGGCTGCATTCCCACCAGCAGTGCAAAAGAGATCCTCTTTCTCTGCATCCTTGTCAACATCTGTTGTTGCCTGAAGTTGTTAATGTTAGCCATTCTGACAGGTGTGTGGTGGTATCTCATTGTGGTTTTGATTTGTATTTCCCTGATGATGAGTGATGTTGAACATTTCTTCATGTGTCGGTTGACCATCTGGATGTCTTCTTGGAGAAGTGTATGTTCATATCTTTTTCCCATTTCTTCACTGGATTATTTGTTTTTTATGTGTTAAATTTGATAAGTTCTTTATAGATTTTGGATACTATCCCATTATCTGATATGCCGTTTGCAAATATCTTCTCCCATTCTGTGCATTGCCATTTAGTTTTCCTGATTGTTTCCTTTGCTGTGCAGATTTTTATTTTGCTTTGGTTTCTCTTGCCTCTGGAGATGTGTTGAGTAAGAAGTTGCTGCAGCCAAGGTCAAAGAGGTTTATTCCCAGGGCGCCTGGGTGGCTCAGTTGGTTAAGCGTCCGACTTCGCTCAGGTCATGATCTCACGGTTTGTGGGTTGGAGTCCCGCATCGGGCTCTGTGCTGACAGCTAGCTCGGAGCCTAGAGCCTGTTTCAGATTCTGTGTCTCCCTCTCTCTCTGACCCTCCCCTGCTCACGCTGTCTGTCTCTCTCAGAAATAAATAAAACATTTATTTTAAAAAAGAGGTTTTTCCCTGCTTTCTCCTCTAGGATTTGGATGGCTTCCTGTCTTACACCTAGGTCTTTCATCCATTTTGTGTTTATTTTTGTGTGTAATGTAAGAAGGTGGTCCAGGTTCATTTTTCAGCATGTTGCTGTCCAGTTTTCCCAGCATCGTTTGGTGAAGAGACTGTCTTTATTCCATTCCATTTCCTGCTTTGTCAAAGATTAGTTGGCCATACATTTGAGGGTTCATTTCTGTTATCTCTATTCTGTTCCATTGATCTGAGTATCTGTTCTTATGCCAGTATCATACTGTCTTCCTGATTACAGCTTTGTAATACAGCTTAAAATCCGGGATTATGATGCCTCCTGCTTTGGTTTTCTTTTTCAAGTTTGCCTTGGCTATTTGGGGTCTTTTCTGATTCCATACAGATTTTAGGATTGTTTGTTCAAGCTCTGTGAAGAATGCTGGTGTTATTTTGATAGGGATTGTATTGAATATGTAGATTGCTTTGAGTAGTATTGACATTTTAACAATATTTGTTCTTCCTATCCAAGAGCATGGGATATTTTTCCATTTTATTCTGTCTTCTTCAATTCTTTTGTAAGCCTTCTATAGTTTTCACTGTATAGATTGCTGTGGCGCTAGTGTGCATGTGTATGCGCAGGAGGGGTGAAAATGGTATCACCCAGCTACCCAGTCTCTATATCAGACTTGTCTTCTCCCTGATTAGTAATTGCACACCCATCATTGTCTCCAGCTTCCATCTCCTTCCCGCTTTTATACTGTTCATGACCAAGGCATTAGGTTGCCAGGTCGCATCTCTCTCCTGGGTTTTATCTCAGATGTGGCTGTGTTTCTCAAACCGTCACTTCTGAGATACTGGGGCTTTGATGCACTCAGACCTTCTAGGGGAGGGTGTCACTGAGCATCAGCCAGGTGCTGGCTGCTCCCAGGAACGTCCGCAGGACTGTGCTGCTGCCAATGCCCAGAGACTGTGGCTGGGTATAGCCTGCCCAGAAAAAGTTCACACGATCTTGTAGCAGCAGCATTCAAATTATGGAACATCACAGCACATATCTGGCACCAGGCTTCACCCTTAATGTCCTTGTTCCAGCACCAGCAAATGTGGTTGTTCTCTGGGGTCTGCTGGGTTCTTTGCCTTTGGGGTGGTCACACCACCTCTACCAAATGTCCTCCCAGCAGGGAACCGCCACTCCTCATACAGCCCAAGGACTCTCCCGACCCCACTCTCTCCTCCTGGGGATTTGCCCTGCCCACCAAAGCACCACCAAGTATCAAGCTGCAGAGTTTCAGACTCTGTGCTCTCCCTGTTTATAGAGTCTTAATGGAATTTAACCCCTCTCCTTTCTCCTTTCTCCCTGTTTTGTTCAGTCCCTGTGGCTGTTTCCACTTTTCCACTTTGTCTCCAGCTGCTTTTGAAGGGGTGCTTTTTCCATACTCTTCCCCCACCATCTCTGTCCTCTCTCAGCAAGCAAACATAGCTCCTGGCCCTCCGTGGCTTCTCTCTCCCCCAGTTCACCTCTCTATACCACGTACCTGCTGAGTTCAGGTTGTGCAGATTGTTGTGTTAATCCTCAAATCAGTTTTCTAGGTGTGCAGGGTGGTTTGGTATTTATCTGTCTGTATTTCATGGATGTGAGATGCAAAAAAAACAACAACAACAACTTCCATGCTATCCTGCCATCTTGTCCCCTCCCCCAGATTTAATCTTATTAAACTAGTAAACATATGTTTAGTCAATTATGCCTTAAACTATCTTTCTCCCTTTTCATTTTAGTATTTATTTCAATGAGTATTATATCTACTTAGCATTCATTTCTATTAGTGCAAGCTAATCATTCAACTATTTCCTCTGACTATATTGGTATCTTCAGTATTTATTAACACAGAAGGTTCGTGATATTCCTGGGGCTTTGATACTGCAAATGAGGTAATTTATTCTTTCCTTTCTTCTTCTCCTCACCCCCTTCCTTGTATTTTTGTCCTCTTCTTTCTTTTTGCTTTTCCCTATTCTATCTCTCTTCTTTTAGCAAGACGTTATTTATCATGAAGCAAGTTATATATTTCAGGAATATAATTTTTGCAAGTTATTTTAAATATTTAATATATCAGCAAAAAATGGTTTCCTGAAAATAATTCTAGTATCCTCTATGTCTTGTCTGATGACTTGTCGCTTGACAAATAGTAGAGTTACTTTAGACTTAGAGCTGCACCTTGCCCACAGACTGGCATGAGTCCTCTCTGAACATGCCCACAGTTTTTGATTGACTTCCACTCAACCTACTGATGGACAATCCTCCCATTTATTCCATATTGGCAGATTTCAATATTACTTCATCACCTATTTCCCTTGTTTGAATAAAACCTTATATGGACAAACATTTTTTCTGCTCTATCTGTTAAAATCCTCCTGCTCTTAGGAACAGAATTAGCCTCTAGTCTGATGGAAGATGTTTGGCTAAATTGCTGTTTGAACTCAAAAATTTCCGAGAGAATGACAGACGCCAGATGGTTCAGGGTTAGACTTAGCTAGAGTCTGTAAGGTACAGATAAGATCCAAATTCTTCACTTTTTAGTGATTTGCTTTCTCTTCAATTTTCCCACATTATTCAAATATTAGTAGGAAAGATGTTCTTAAAAGCATGCAAAATTGAAATGAAAAACAGATGCTTAGCATAAAGGAACACCTTGTTATAAATACTCTGGTGATTTTAAGAGTCACATGTTGCTAAAGACATTGAATAAATATCATCCCAGGCTTATAAACAGTGAAAATTATTTTGAATAAAAGAAATAATTGAGGAAATTTTCTCAATTGGTAATTAAACTCAATAGTTGCTAAAATTGAATTGGTAACACTGTTGTTCTCTGATCTGTCTCAGTGGCCTACTATGTTAGAAATTTACTAAATGCTTCTTAAATCTTATTTTTGCCATTGCAGTTAGTTTTGCAGTAATATACATTGAATTATCTCAGGAAATTAGGCAAACAATGTTTCTAAAGTATGCTTATTAATCTTGTTATAAATAAAAATACCAGAAATTAGTTCAATGTAGTAATTACATTGAAAATTCAAAGAATACATTTGAAACAGCACTGTTCATACTTCTTAAAATTTTATTTCAGCTGTGAGTGTACACCTGGATGGACTGGGCAAAATTGTAGTGAAGAAATAAATGAATGTGACTCTGACCCATGCATGAATGGAGCTCTATGTCATGAGTCTTCCATTCCTGGGCACTTTGTATGCCTGTGCCCACCCTTTTATACCGGAAAGTTTTGCCATCAACACTATAACCCCTGTGATCCACTCAGTGACCCTTGCAGAAACAACTCAACATGCTTGACTTTGGCAGATGGAAATCATTATTGTGTGTGTAGAGAAGGTAAGAGCCTATATTTGTTTTAATGTTATATTTCACTTTTTTCTTTGGTTGGTTTATTTTGTTTTTGTGGTATTATGACTCCCTAAAAATGGCTGAGAGAAAACTTACATATATACATTGGATATAGGGGGGAGTATTTGACTCCAAATATAGGCATATAAACAGACTGGAGAAATAATCTAAAAAGTTAACCTAAAGAGTATGATGTTGGGGGACTGGGGGAGAAGGAGAGGGAAAGACAAAGCTTCATAGCAAATGGCTCATTTTTTTTTTTTTAATGATCTTCTCTCATCATTCAGAGCTTCTTTTTCCTGAATAATCTTGTCCATGTAGTGTTCCTTACAATAGCAGTTACTTAGAAATGAGCACAGATAGAGCATAGGGAAATCAAATGCTTCACTGTAACTTTTCTCCTGGAGTGATCTGTGAATACCACTTATTTTGTCCGTGGTTGCTAAGCCACTGTCATCTGACTCTTGTGACTACTTTGTACCATAAAATAGAACCTATGAAAGGGATAGAGAACAGGCACATCAAAGGACATGATTGGAGCTCCAAATGCAACTATTCCTGAAGTGAGTTACTTCTGGCTTTCTGGGTCATATTAGCCAACAATAACTTATGCTGTTATTAAAGGTGCTTGATTGAGATCTGTTCAGATGTAACTGAAAGAAATCTGATTAGTGCACAGTTGATCTGTATAAATGTTTACTGCCCATGTACTGCTGACTCTTCAAGAGCCATTACCATCTTCAGCAGGAATGCTTCTATCATAAAACCAGCACATTTTCATTATAACTGGAATGTGGTTGTCATAAGCACAATATAAAAACCACATTGTGTATAAAAGCCTCCAACTGCTATTTATTTTCTAATATCGACTTATGGGTTCATGTCTCTTTGTTTGTTACTAATTCTGCTAGAATAGATGTTTATTAAAAATAAGGACAGTGCTTATTTATTCTTCTGTCCTAAAAGATCAGCTGATACTGTACCAGTTAATTTGTGTCTTAGTCAAAACTGTTTCTCTTTGTTTTCATAAACTCTCTAGAAATTCCTGATGTATGAGATAATCTATTATAGGGATATAGAGCAAGTCCTTGAATGTACATACATGACAGAAATGTCTGGACCTTAGGAGGGATTGGAACTACAAAGTGGAGAGCCATTAGTAATTGTTTTTTCAAAAATGACATGGGCTGTATAAAGCAAATAATAGGGGCATATAAGGCATGTGGATAAATGTTTGCAGGAATGAGTTAGGAAAGTAAGATAGGAAAAAATATGAAGGGAACATTTAAACCCTGCAAATCCTAGTAATAATAAAGTAAATAATTTAAATGAAGAATTTTCCTTTTAATAAATATGGAGAGTGAAACTTTTTGAAATATTATTCAGTAGCAGGGAAGGGGCTAATTTATTTAGCAGGATTATTCCATGATGCTTTGCCTAGCCTACTAATATATTCTCAGAATATAAATAATGGTTAATATTTATTGAGAGACAGCAGCATATTTCCTCTATTAAAATAAAACCTTCCCTATTTTTACCAAAGATAATTTTCTAAAAGACAGACATGTTTTGGGGACATGTTTTTTTCTATATAAATTTTTTGATATTCTATTTGTTATTCATAAATGCACTTAATGAATTTATATTATCTAGTGAGATTCCTTTCCTGTTGAAGGATGAAGGAAACATAAGTTCAGAGATACCATATACTTATCATCAACTATCTTACTAGTAATAATATTTTCCAGCCTCATGAACATCACAAAAAATATCTTGAGGACAATTTAGGTTTCATCATTTTATATTAGTAAAATCTTTTTTTTTTTTTTCTTGAAAATTCATCATTCTATTTAAGGTGAAAGAGAGATATGAGCACTCAAATCAATGTTTTTGACAGAGTAGTGGGCAGGCAAAATGAATCATGTGTTTTCCCCTTTCTAACTGTGATTCAGCACAACGAGATATTTGAAGTGTACGTCGTTTCTAAACTATTTTGCTTCACACACACACGCTCTCACACATTTGAAATTGAAAAATTTTTTGAAACCTAAGAAAATGTAGGAGTAAATTTCTGTAAATGAGTCTAACTACTATAAACAATATTTTCTCACTATTGCCTTTAGTACTTCAACCTTTTAAAGCAAAACCATTGCTTTAAAACACTGCTTCAGAATATACCAAAAGAGGATAACTATGGAATATCTTAGACACTATGCCCTGAGTTACTTTAATACTTATTGTTTGAAATACGATCTATGTCAAAGCCATCATATTTTCTTAATGAAAATGTTCTGATCAAATTCCATTTTAATAGTACTGAAATTTAAGGGTCACCTGGGTACCTCAGTCTGTTAAGCATTTGACTCTTGATTTCAACTCAGGTCATGAAGCATGGTTCTTGAAAGATAGAGCCCCACATTGGGCCCCACACTGATAGAACAGGATTAGGATACTCTTAAAATTCTCTCTCCTTCTTTCTCTGTACCTCCCCTGCTCAAACACACACACACTCTCTCTCTCTTAAAATAAATAAATTTAGAAAAAATAGAAGTGCTGAAATTTAAAACCACAAAGAATTCCAAGACTTAACCTCTTATACAGTTACAAGATTTAGAAGCTCCACTGGAATTCTTTGCAAGCTGTTAGTGTTTGCTAAGTGACTAGAGTATAGGGCATCATGAAGAAAGAGATTTAAGGCTTAAGGTAGGAGCTCAGCATATGCATTTTGAAATTCTGTCCATGGTTTTTAGTCAGTCTATAGGGTCTACCACAATTTAAATATGAATATAAATAAAACCTGAAAGACAGAGTAGTAATGTAACTATGTACTAGACAACTAAATTATAAATTACATTAAAATTCATATTGAAGAAACAGCAATTAGAATAACAGATACTATGATTTCTGCCAAATAGAATGCTCACCAAGTAAACTATTTTGGTTAGTGTGATTGATAGTCAAAACAATCTAATTCATTTGGGTACAATGTGAACTACTTAAAAATTATAGATGTAGTAAAACACCACAACTATGGTGATCATGTTTCACAAGACAAAGTAAAGGCACTGCTTCTGTCTTCTGTTTGGAACTGAGGTAAGTTAATTTTTTCCCTATGAACATTGCACATTTTCTAGTGGAAAACAGGTAGATAGAAAAGTATTTATCAGTAATAATTCAATACAGGTTTGTTTTGTATATAATACCATTTGTTTAAACAATTTCTGTTGTAAAAAATAGTGCTTTAATAAATATAAAAATAGCACAAAAAAGACAAATATGATTTTGCAAGTTTCCTAGAAACAAATGGGGTTTACTCTAGGTACCTTATGTAGTGTTAGGTTTTGGTGATTTACAATGCACTCAATTTGCGTCCCTCAATATTTATGTTATATTATACATTTTTTGTCTCTCTGAACTATGCTTTGTTCAGTCTTGCAAATAGATGTTGGTACTGTTCTAGAAATCTAAAAATTATTTTCTTTATTAACTGATTCAACAAACACATATTGACTTCCTACCATGTGTCAAGTCTTGAGACAGGTTCTAGGAAAATTAAACAAGACAAAGACATGCCCTCAAGGAACTTAAAGTTCAAGGAAAGACACATAAATTAACCAACCAGTAAAGTACCACATTCTTACTTTGTAGATGCAGAGTTTCTCATGGAGTGTGACAGCTCTGAGTTATGTTCCACATGATTTCTAAGAGGATCCCCAGCAGCCTTGGAGCTTTCATTGCACATCGCAGTAGCCTACTCTTTAAGCCCCTCTCTTTTATTTCCCCACTCCCTTGCAGGAAATCCTGGGGTCACCTCTCAAATAAGCTACCTTAGTGCATATTATTATCTCATATTCTTATTTTGGAAGAAATGAAGCTGAGAGAGATAGAAAACTCCATCTCTCTGGCAATATGATTGATCTACATCAGCATGGGACTGGAATATTGGCACTGAGAGCCTTTCCTTGAGATTGGACCTAAGGAAAGAGCTTTTTCTTTTTGCCAGAGTTTTTCAGTTGGTGCAGCCAGCACCATGTTCTATTCACGCAGAGATCTGAATCCAGTAGGAGAGAAGTGTTTGTGAAAGAATAACTTGTCCTGATAGTTCCTATGGTTCTTTCTTAAATTCCGTAGACTATTGTGCATCCTTTCCAGCTAGGTTACACAATAAATGCTATTTCTTCTAAGTTAGTATTTTTGTTTTTATCACATGTGATCAAAAGAGTGATGTCTAATATGTACAGTAAAGGGAAAGAGCTAATAAAGTTCAAGAGGTTGAATTAATGCAGTTCAACTTCAGACCGGTAGAAATGGAATGTAAGAATGGCATGAAGGTTACAGTACAGAGTTAGAGATGACTTTAGATAAAATGCATGTGGATAAAATGCATACAGTATGCAGAGGAGACTCTGTTATTAGTATGTGTTTGTATATATAGTGCGATCTAAGATCATTTCCGCTTAAAGTATATTTCATTGCTAATACTCTCTTATAAATACATCTTTATCTTTCTACTTTGAATTATATCTTGGTTTATAGGTAAGAACATCACCCTATCCTATCCAATACTTTTAATTTAAATGGCTTAGTTTCAAATGTACGCACTTCATCCATATGCCTCCAAGGTGAAAGGAAGAATAGTTTTTTTTAAATGACACTTTACAAAGGATTAAAATGTGGCAAAGAGCACTTGTAAAATGTCATAGTGGAAGGAAGAATCATATAATTTACACGTGGTATTCAATTATAATTGGGATTCTAAGTGTGATGGATTTGTAGTACCAGAGGAAGGAAGCAGTTGCACTTAAATGTGTCTGTTACTCCAGTACATATACTATTATTATGGTAATACCACGTTAACTGAGGTGTATAATTCCAAGCACCAAATAAATGTCACTTGACAATATAGTGTGTTTAAATTAAAAAATTACTCTTTCCGACAATTAAAAATATGTGCTTATGTGGTAGCATGTATCTATTAGGTTTAAATAGCTGTAGATATTTATATTGGGGAAATTCTTCAGAGAAAATATGTACTGTTGCTAATTAACTTTCTAACATGTCAATAATTTATTGTATTTTAAAATACTAGCTTTTAGGGGTGCCTGGATGGCTCAGTCGGTTGAGCATCTGACTTCGACCCAGGTCATGATCTCATGATTCATGAGTTCAAGCCCTGCGTTGGGCTCTGTGCTGACAGCTCAGAGCCTGGAGCCTGCTTCAGATTCTGTGTCTCCTTTTCTCACTCTCCGCCCCTCCCCTGCTCATGCTATGTCTCTCTCTGTCTCTCAAAAATGACTATAAATATTAAATTTTTTAAATATTATTTTTATACTCATTTTTTTAAAGTTTTCTTAAAATGAATGTTAAAAACCAATCTAGGCCAACTAGAAATTAGTTCTGTCTTTCCTATTTCATAGTGTTAAATGCAACTATTTTGACTTTTTTTTTTTTTTAGTGTTTTATTTATTTCTAGGAGAGAGAGAGAGAGAGACAGCGCGAGCAGGGGAGGGTCAGAGAGAGAGGGAGTCACAGACTGAAACAGTCTCCAGGCTCTGAGCTGGCAGTCAGCACAGAGCCCGACGCGGGGCTCGAATCCACGAACCGCGAGATCATGACCTAAGCGAAAGGCAGACACTTAACCGACTAAGCCACCCAGGCACCCCAAATGCAACTATTTTGTAACAATTGGTTAATTTTTCAAGACAATGCTAATATGTGTATCATATTGTTTTAAAATAAAAATAAAAAATATTTTTAAAAAATTCTAACTTGCCAAGAGAGAAATAGCTTTTCAGTTGTTGTTTTCATAAAGTTTTAAAATCTAGATAAATTAAAATTTGTAATTAGGAAAAAATAGGAGCACCTGTGTGGCTCTGGTGGTTGAGTGTGAGACTCTTGATTTTGAATCAGGTGATGATCCCAGGGTCGTGGGTCAAGCACCACATAGGGCTCTGCGCTGAACATGGAACCTGTTTAAGATTCTCTCTCTCTTTCTCTCTCTGTCTCTGTCTCTCTCACTCTCTGTCTCCCTCTGCTGCCTCTCTCCACCAATGTATTCCCCTTCCTCTCAAAAAAAGGAAGAAAAAAGAAAATAACACCTTTCTAATGCTTTTGAAAATGATTAATTTTTAATATTTTTAGTTTTTATTTTAAATGTATGATTTTAACGCTAACTTACTGAATACAAAAAAGAAATACTCTAGTTTTCTCTGTTTACTTTATTCCTAATTATTCCAACTGATATTACTTCTAATGTGAGAGTTGTCAAGGAATTGCCCTGGATGACAAAATGTTTATTAGTAAAATTTCATGAAAAAATAACTATAGTTAATGTACTTTATTCTATGCTCTGCCCTCCAAAGAATCAAATAAAAATTATTTTTTTTAGAAATGAGAAAATGTTAAGTGATTTTTTAAAATATGCCTATAATTGACACTGACTTGGCTCCTAAACATGAACAGTTAGTTTAGTAACTTACGATATGCTTTAGGGGATGAGAAAATATAAAAATATTTATTAATTAGTCACATGCATTCTCTATGATAATGTATAGGGAAAACAATCAATTTGTGTGTAAAAAACTTTATCACAGTTAATAGAGTCAGCTGCATAGTTCTGGATAGGAATAAATAACTGGAGGGTAGCATTGAATGAATTCACTGTACTAAAGTTTGACAGACTTTTAGTTGTCACTGCATATATATAAAGCAAATACCCTTCACACTTATGAATATCTGCTTCTACCACCAAGGACTATGGAAAGTATAGTTTGAGACTAAGTATATATACACTTTTCTCCTTTAAATCCTCCAAACACAAGCTTTCTCAGCAAAGTTTTAGTTTATTTTAAATGCACTCCATGTCTACTTTATTTTTTTTCCCAATGTCTATTGTATTTTAGCAATCTAATTTCCTCGGCCCATTGACATATGTTGCTGGTTGGTAACAAAGCTGCATCTCAGAAATGTCAAACTAAATGAATAAGGCAAAATCACAGAAAACAAGGTTATTCTGTGAGCTGCCTGAGTTTCCAGGTTCTGAATGTTCTTCTGATTTATCAGCCCAGCTGAACTCAGGGAGGCACACTGGCACTACTTCTCTAGCTAGCCAATGCTTCTGAGTTCCAGTGCCTCATAGAACATTTCTAAGAAACATCTCAGTGTCAAAATACTCTGCCTCCCATAGAAAGCTAATCATGCTCAAAGTAGGAATAGTGTAATGCATCCAATTTTCTAAATCTTTGTCTTGTAAAAAAAAAATTTTAACCTTATTATGTCATTTATAACTGTACTATAACAGGTGCAGTGTAAGTAGGATAGCAATATTGGATTGATGAATGGTGAAATGTGTTGGAATAACATTTCTTACCTAAAATTGGAATAACCATATTAACTTGGAAATAACTCTTTTTATCTGTATTTTTAATACTACAATACAACACTTAGTACATGAATGAAATTGCAAGCATTCAACTTCAGAACTTAACTTGCAGGCTTTGATAATTGAGTAAGAAAAAATAGAACAAACTAATAATGATGCTTGTCTTAAAGATACCTAATCTGCTAGATACATAGGCACTATAGATTTCTTCTGATAAGTGTTTCATGGTGCATCTTATTCTGTCTTTCTACTTCTAACGAATCATCAAAGTGAATTTCTTCTAGAAATTATGTAGTTGGTTCTGTTGTTTTATTTAACCTGGCTGTCACTGCCTTTTATTGAAATATTTTTTAAAACCATATTTGATATAATTATTAAAGTATAATGGCTTTAAATGAATCATCTTGCTATTTGTTTTCTACTTTCTATAGTACTATATCTCTACTTTGTTTCTTTTTACTCTTTCCTTCTTTTGGATTAAGTAATGTTTAGGTTTCCATATCTCCCACTAAAAAATCAGCCAGATTTAATAAGAGGTAATACCAATTTGCCATACTCCAAATAGAAACAAGTTTGCCACTTGATTTGGTGATAGACACCACAGAGAATGGCAATGGCTCATAGTACGATGTGAAAGGATAAAGTACAACAATCCCATGTTCTCTCCTGGGACTCTAAATTAGGAAATGTAGAGGATTTTCCACTCAGCGATAGATGCTGAAGCTAAAAGATCATGATAATAGAAACAGAGACCAACTAAGCTGTGCTGTATCATCTCCATGCTGATATTATAAATGATTTGAAACTTTCAATGTGAAGAAATATTTGAAGATAGAGTAGGAGAAACTTTATGAGATGATACTGTGGTAGGAAGATGGCCATTAATGGGTCCCTAGATCACTCTCTTTCAGATCTCAGCCTATATGCTAATAAAAAATACAGGTTTTATAGAACAACTTGAATGAACTTCTGTTCAGCAAACTAAAATATCTGAGTAGATATTGTAATTTGTAATGTCACTGCAATTATTTGGCACTTAGTTATAGCACTGTAAAAGTAACAGAAAGGAAAATTGTCTTGTTTCATACATTTTCTAACTACTATTAAAAATATTAGCAAGAAAAATGAGTATAAGACTATATTTCATTTTACCTAGTTAATATAGAAACATGGAAATACTTGTTTAAATTGTCATCATAAATATTAAAATATTAAATGTATCTTAAGCAGTGACATGCTGATTTTTTGACACGTGTTGAAATAATTACAAGTGCCTCTCATAACTGTATTTTTTTATGTTCTTTGTTTTTTAAAAACATAACTGGCATGTGTTTAAATGGATGACTGTGTAGCTATGAATCAAAATAATTTGTTTTCTTTGAATCACTTGGATATGGAAAGTAATTAAATAATTTGCCTCATCTGCTAACTGCCTTGAATAAATTTGATTGCTGAAGCTCAATTTTACTTTTAGATTGGCCATCACATTAATTCATTTGCTTTCCAGATTGTTTCAGTTCTTCTTGTTCAAACATTTAAGTACCTTAAAACAACAGCAACATTAGCAACAATCCCACATTCCCAAAGGATTGAGTAAAATATTCCTCCCCTGATTCTTTCATTTGAACTCATTAATTAGAAACTAGCATAGTTTTATTCATATATTATATGAAATAGAGTTATATGAGATCCATGGTTGAGGTGTTTTCTCTTTATTTATTTTTTCCCCTAAACTTCCATCAAGAGCATATTCTCCAGACCCTTTACCACTGACTGATCTTGACACTCTACAGTGAGGATTGCTCATCTATATCCATCTCATCTCTCTTTACAGGATTTGAGGGGGAACATTGTGAAATTAATGTGAATGAGTGTTTCCCCCTTCCCTGCCAGAATTATGGTGACTGCAAAGATGGGGTCAACAATTTCAGGTACAGAAAACCAAAAAATCTCTAGATACAAGTTTATGCATCTAGCTGTATCTAAATATATCCATGTTTATAATTTCAGTTGACAAATTGAACATTTCTTGTTATTAACAGTTTGCCATGCTGCAATTATTTGAAGCTTTGAATTTATATGTTTATATTAATGGAGTTATTAAATGTCTTGTTTAAAAGATGTGCTTGCAGACCTGGGTTTTCTGGACCTCTATGCGATCTTGAAATGAATGAGTGTTCTTCTAGACCTTGCAAGAATAATGGAACCTGTGTGGATCTGTCAAACAGGTTAGGGACTACATTTACTGAATCAATTATTTTATATATTTATATAGATATGATATTTAAATAACAAAGTGAACATACATGTACCCATCATTCAAATTAAACAGAATATTTCCATTATCCTTGTGCTTAAACCCAAGTACACCTATACACTTCCATGCAATTGTATTGAATATTTTGATTTTTTATTGTTGTTGACCAAGATTTAATTTTCTGTTTGTTTTTTAAGTTTTATTTAAATTTCAGGTAGTTAACATCAGGGTAATTAGTTTCGGTGTACAATATAGTGATTCAACACTTAACATACATCACCCGGTGCTTATCACAACAAGTTCTCTCCTTAATTCCCATCACCTACTTAACCCATCACCTGGCCTTAAATATATAGTATCAATTGGGGATGCCTGGGTGGCCCGGTCAGTGAAGAGTCCTACTTTGGCCTAGGTCATGATCTCCTGGTTCATGGGTTTGAGCCCCACATTGGGCCTTGTATTGACAACAGGGAGCCTGGAGCCTGCCTTGGATTCTGCATCTTCTTCTCTTTCTGCTGCTACCCACCCATGCTGTGTCCCTTTCTCTCTCAAAAATGAGTAAACATTAAAAAATTATACAGCATTAACTATTGTGTTCCTGCCTCAATAAAACACTTAACTTGCATACTAATATCTCTGAACTAATATTATGTATAATCTTCAGAAACAATTCATTTTGTTAAACATGACATTTCTGCATTATGCATGTATCTGTTCCTCAGNATAGTTTGCTCTAACTTTGAGAAGTAAGCTGGGGCAATTTTGATTGGAATTGCATTGAACGTATAGATAGCTTTGGGTAGTAATGACATCTTAACTATATTTATTCTTCCTATCCATGAGCATGGGATGTTTTTCCATTTATTTGTGTCTTCTTCAATTTCCTTCATAAGTTTTCTGTAGTTTTCAACATACAAATCTTTTGGAACCTTGGTTAGGTTTATTCCGAGGTATTTTATGGTTTTTTGTGCAATTGTGAATGGGATCAGCTTCTTGACTTCTCTTTCTGTTGCTTCATTGTTGGTGTATAAAAATGCAACCGATTTCTGTACGTTGATTTTGTACCCTGCAACTTTGCTGAATTCTTGGATCAGTTCTAGTAGGCTTTTGGTGGAGTCTGTCAGGTTTTCAATGTAGAGTATCATGTCATCTGCGAAGAGTGAAAGTTTGACTTCCTCTTTGCCAATTCTGATGCCNCTTACTTTTAATCTGAAGGTATCTTCCGGTCTAAAATGAGTTTCTTGTAGACAGCATATAGATGGATTTTGTTTTTTTATCCATTCTACTACCCTATGTCTTTTGATTGGAGCATTCAGCCCATTTTCATTCAGTGTTATTATTGAGATATTGGGCTTAGAGTTTTTGTGTCCTTTATGGAGTTCATGCTTGTGGTGGTGTCTCTGGTANTTATTTTCCTATTCGTAGTGATATTTGGGACTCTCCACATTGTGTACTATCGCTTGTTTCTTGAGGTAGTCCTGGAAAAGAAAATAGACACACACACACACACAGGGAGCAGGAGCACACAAATTCACAGGCTAATTCAACTAACATGCAAAGTGAGAGGGAAAATGAAAAAGTTAAGAGAAAAGACGGAGGAGGGAAGGCGAATAATAGGGAGTATAAAATACATAAAAGGGTCAAAAAGGAGAAAAGAAAAGTAAAAAAGAAGAAAACCGATGGACAAAGAATGGTTTAAAGCATATAACCAGATTTCCCAGCTACAGTTAAATAGCCGTGTGTATGCAGTGCCGGTTGAAGAGCATAGAGAAGGAGCGAGAAGATGGGCGGGATGAGGCACATTTGGAAATCGAATGAACAGCAGAAGGGATAAGAAGCTTTTTTCAAAGAGGTAAATGGTAGAATATGGTTGGATAGGTGAGAGAAGAATGGTGGTATTATCCAGAGAAACTATATAGTCTAATTATTCCTGAGGGAAAGAGATGAAAAGGTCAGGAGGTGTAGAATTTACATCTACAGAATGGACTAAATTTGATTGTTTAAGTACGACAGTGACCAGAGGTAATCAGGTCAGTGTTCTGGGGAAAAAAAGAAAAGAAAAAAAAACAAAAAAAGGAAAGAAAAAAAACAATACAACAAAAAAAAGGGGGCGGGAAGGGAGGAGGGCAGCTCTCAAGCAGGGATGGGCGTGGTGTGATCCAATGAGTCAGGCAGGAGTTCTGCCTGGAGGTTGTGGGGAGGAGAGTGGCGGCACTCCACCTCGCTTTTATAGGCGTGTAAACTTCCTGAGCTAGGGGCTCAGCCTAAGCTCGTTGGGCTTTTCAACCCAGGCGAGTCCCAGCCTCCCAAATCCTAGGCCAAGAGCCTCGCTGAAATTGCCTCAGGCGATCCCCTGGCTTTCCCCTCAGGGCGATTCCAATCTTCCAGGCTAGCTCTGGGGGCGGAGCCAGAAGCTGCTGCTCCCNAAACAGGAACTCGAGGTCACATCTGCCAGTTTTTAGCGCCTTGCCTTCCCTCTAGAGTTCCAGCCAGCTAGCAGCATGGACACCGGTGCCTGCGCGCCTCCTTGGGGGTCCAGGCCCGCCTCGAGGGTAATGGCTGCAGGCGTGCAGCCTCTCCCAGCCAGCCAGGAGCCTGCACAAAGAAGAAAATCACAAGCGCAGCCCCTCCTGGGCGACTTGGAGCATGGAGGGGCCTGATGTGCAGGTATTTTGTGCGCAAAGATTTTCTATACCCCGAGCGGAGGTTTTTCCCCCTGAGCGGAGGTTTTTCTGTTTTGGACTCTCTTTTTTCCCACTCGCTCCCCACAGAGGGGGTGGCCCGTCTCTCTAGTCTCCAGTTCAGGCCCAATTTTTACTTCCCCAGTTCGCACTCACATTAGAAGTCTTTCTCAGTGGAATCTGTGTTCTTTCTCTCCCAATCTCTTGGGTATGGTACGGTTTCCTATGGCTTCAGATCTTTTCTGTGTGATGCCTGGGTGCGAGTGCAGGTACGGAGCTCCCTACTTCTCCGCCATCTTGCCCCTCCTCTCCTGTTGCTCAGTTTTAACTGTTGTAGAATATTCCATTTAAATAGGTGCCAACATTCATTTATTTTTCTCCTGATCATAGATATCTGATTTATTTGATTCTTCTGTCTTAGAAATAATAATATCACCAAGGTTTTCAAATATTTCCCCAATACATTAGTACTAGTGTTACTTTAGTTTGGCATCTATAAATTGAATAAATGCACTATTGGGTAGATGTTTCACATGTATTATATCATTTATTTTTCATTTCAGTTTAAAAATGGAACATTCACACTCTTAACAAAAGTGAATAAATGTCCTTGTTTACATTCTTACATATTCCATTTGGGCCTATCTGCTGGGCGCAAAATTATATCTCCTTGTGTTTGTTTCATATTCACTTGAAGCATTTCTTCATCCATTTCAAATTTTTTCTTTTCTAATAAAATTTTTTAAATTTATTTATTTATTTTGAGAGAGACAGAGAAAGCATGAGTGGGGGAGGGGCAGAGAGAGATGGAAAGAGAATCCTAAGCAGCCTCTGCATCCTCAGCATGAAGCCAGAAATGGGGCTCGAACTCACAAATCCATGAGATTATGACCCAAGCTGAAAGCAAAAGTTAGATTCTGAACCAACAGAGCCGCCCAGTTGCCTCTATTTTTCCTCTCTAGAAATGCCTATTTATGGTATCTTCCCAGTTATGTTTTCTTCTTATTGGTTTTTAAGAATCTTTATATGTTTTAATTATTACTGTTTTCATTAGTTGTACTGTATGTGCTGAAAATATTCTATTCATTGTGGCTTGTCATGTCACCATATTTATGATGTTTTGAGTACTAAAATTTAATTTTAAGGTAACCAAAGTAATCAGTTTGTTTATGGCTTGCTTTTTTTCTCTTGTTTAAAATGTTTACCCTACTCAAGAAGAGCTAATAGCTATTCTTCTCAAACTATTCCAAAAAATAGAAGAATACAAAAATGCCCAAATGCATTCAATGAGGCCAGCATTACCCTCATGAAAACAAAAACAAAACAGATAAAGACACCACAAATAATAAAACTACATGTCAATATCTCAGATGAACATAGGTACAAAAATCCTTAACAAAATATTAGCAATCAATCCAATAACAGATTTTTAAAAAAATCATTGGCCATGATCAAGTAAAATTTAATTCAGGGATTCAAAAGTGGTTCTATATTTTTAAAAAGTTTACTCTAGGACAAAAAGATGTTGCTTATGTTTCCTTTTAAAATATTTAAAGTTTTTGGGCACCTGGGTGGCTCAGTCAATTAAACATCCAACTTCTGCTCAGGTGATGATCTCATGGTTCATAAGTCAGAGTCCCTGGCCCTGCATGAGGCTCAGTGCTGACAGCTTGGTGCCTGGAGCCTGCTTTGGATTCTGTGTTTCCCTCTCTGTCTGCCCCTCTTTTACTCACTCTCTGTCTCTATTTCTCTAAGAAATGAATACACTTAAAAATTTTTTTAAGTAAAATATTTAAAGTTTCACCCTTCATGTTCAAATTGATTTATCTGGAAATTGTGTGTGTGTGTGTGTGTGTGTGTGTGTGTGTGTTGTATGTTGTGTATGTGTGGTATAAGGTAGGAATCTTACCTTCATTTTTCCATATGCTTAACCAATTATGCCTGCTATATGTATTGCATACGTTCATCTGTTACTTACTTCTAGGTCTGATCTACAATACCTTCTTGGTTGCAGATCAAATCCCCATAAATGAACATGTTTACTTCTTTGCTTCTATTCTGTTTCCTTAATTCAATTAGCCATCTATGTGCCATACCATAACTCTTAATTACTTACCTTTGAAATATCTCAATATTGGTAAAGGAATATTTTTAATCTTCTTCTAGAAGCTTTGGTTATTTTGGACAGTTTCTTCTGTTACAATCAGCATGCTTCACATAAATCCCTACATTCAAACAAGCAAACAAAGACAGGGTAGAATTTTTATTGGTTCCATTGAGTTTGTAGATCAATTTGAAAAGAACTGCTATGTTTCTATTTAAGTCTTTTTAAATACCTTTCAAAATAAACCAGTTGGACAAATTCAGCTGGACACACATTGATTAGGATAAATAAGACTCATTTGCTGGATCACCATTGCTCTCCAGGCACCAAAAGTTACAAGAGTTTTAACATCTAGAATTTCTCTCAAAATTTATACCACAACCTCCTTGAGTTTCTGATAATCTTCTATTATTTCTACTATTTTCTATGGCCATGTGGCTTTTACACTGTCCAATCTAGTAAAGTAAATAGAGACATGCTTTGAATCACCACTTCTGTAACTCACAAGCCTTGAATGGGACACTAATCACTATGAGTTCCATAGGGATACAGAATTGCTTTTGGTTTAAAATCCTGATAAGTCTAGAGGGGCATTTCGAGATCTTCCAGTTGGGCTTTCCTGCAAACAGTTCTTATTCCAATGTGGAGATTCTATTACTAAGTATATTGACTATATTATAGATTCAGGGACTGTGGGGAAAAATAAAACAAAACAACAAAACAAAAGATGCATTTATGATCCATTTACCAGACCTAAATAATTGTGCACTTCTACTGATAGAGAGGGGTATTTCAAAGATAAGCATAAGTTTAGGGCCATTCATTACCCAAGAACTCCCAGAAGGCCTGAATATCTTTCTTTCATGAGTGAGCGATTATATTGGTAAATGGCCTCAGAACCCTCTGAGGAAGCCTTCAGGAAGATACATGGAACACCTGTAACTATATGGCAAGATCCTTCTTTAAAGAGACTTACTGTCTTTCAGTTGAGGCACTGAGTCCATGACAGCATAAGTCTGAAATTGTGTAAGAGGCTAGGAATCCCTACAAAGACAAATTGAATTGTGTTTCTGTCCTACAGCCCTACATACTTCATTCTGTTTATATAAAGTAGCACGATAGCAGATTGTCCATTTGTTTTATTTCTAGAAATTCATCACTGGTTAGCTACTGTCAAGGATGTCAGTGAATCAATCTACTAGTCACCATCTGTTTCTCTGACTTATGTGGCTCTTTCCTCATTTTTAAATATTATAGTCAAGCATATCTAACAGTTATTATCCATTCTTGGATCCCATTATTCTAATTTATACCAGGGCACCAAATTTTACTATAATATCCCACATTCACTTCAGCCTATAAAGGACAATCACCACAAAGTTCATCAAGACACTAGTGCTCCCTCACCAACCCTGTTCTTGATGTTGGTGAATAGAATGCCCTCCTGGGTTGAACTCCTTATAAGTTACTATACAGACTATACTCATTTGTTGTTGTTCTTATCAGCAAATGAAAACTCAGTGTTTAAAAAATAATTATTTATTAATATTTTCACATCTGTGATTTACTGGTATTTGGCTATCGTATAGGCTGGGTTCATCTAATTTTCTCTGGGACCTAGCTGAGGAGGAAGAAAAGTTTATTAGTCTGTTGTCACCAGAAGTGGCTGTGCTTCTCCTGTCTCTCATTTTTATTAGACTAGCACATTCTTTTCACAGAGTGCAGAAATTCAACAGAACAAGCAGAAAACATGCAAACCCTCTTAATCTCTAGGTTCTGAAATAGTGTCCTTCATTCTTACTTGTAGATGACTGTGCAAAAAAATAATTGTAGCTGTGCCTGAAAGTGTGCAGCAAACACTCTTCCCATGGTGAAGCTATGGCCAGGAAGAAGAGTGGTAAAGAATTAAGATTAAATAAAATGCTGTCATTCAAACAGAAGATAAGATCAGCAACTCAAAAATAAGCTCACAGAAAATATGCAAACTGATTCCTGTGTCACAAACTGCCTAGCATTCCCAATTTTCCCTGAAGGAATTAATTTTAATTAATTTTATGACTTTTAAAGATCACTCTTCCAAGTTCTAATATGAGATCTTAGGAGTTAGAGGAAGAAGTCAGACAAAATGCCCTCTGCTTAAAAGAGAACCCTGTCGGGGCACCTGGGTGGCAGAGTAGGTTAAGCATCTCATTTTGGCTCAGGTCATGATCTTGTGGCTCATGAGTTTGAGCCTGGCATTGGATTTTGTGCTGACAGCTCAGATCCTGGAACCTGCTTCAAGTTCTGTATCTCCCTCTCTCTCTTTGTCCCTCCCCTGCTCATGCTCTGTCTCTCACTAAAATAAATGGAAATTAAAAAAAATTAAAGAGAACTCTGTGGTAGATTCATGAATACAAAAACAGTGAGTTCATTTGCAGAATGAACCAACCAAATTGCTTATAAAGTTGATGTTCACTCTGAAATGTAGCTGATAACATCAAAGTGTTTATCAAACTTAGAATACCCTTAAAAGCTTGATGGAAAATAGTCAGCTACTAATGGTGAGCAGTCTGGCAACCAACATTCAGAATGCTGAAGAGTTTTTGTCTTAATCTTCAAGCTTGTCTCATATATAGGAAAAACTGCTGCCAATACAATATACTAACTAAAATAGCCTCTTCCCTACATGAAACAGATGTTGGAGGTTTCTGGATATGAATTTTGACCACTTGATTAGTGTTGAACTGCCTAGTGCCAACATCTTTTTCCAGAGTCCTTCCCCAGAAATTCGACATGTAAGAAAGGAAATGGAGGTGTCATAGCCTTTATTCACAGGCATTCTTTGAAGATGATTGTACAATAAACAGGAAATATTTGGAAACCAAGCCGATTTCTCTCTGGAAATGTATACAACATATTATTTAGTAAAATATTATGTAAGAAAATGCCAAACCATTTTCCCAATTGGCTTATATCATTTTGCATTCCCATCACCAGTGAATGAGAGTTCCTGTTGCTTCACATTCTTATGAGACTTTGGTATTGTCAGTGTTCTGGATTTTGGCTATTCTAAAAGGTGTGTAGCAAGATTGTATTGTTTTTATTTGCATTTCCCTTATGACATAAGATATGGAGCAGCTTTTCATATGCTGATTGGACATAAGTAGGCCTTTTTTGGTGAGGTATCTGTTAAGATCATGGGCCCATGTTTTATTTGGATTGTTTGTTTTGTTATTGTTGAATTTTTCGTATTTGTATATTTTGGATAATAATTCTTTATTAGATGTGTCTTTTGCAAATATCTTCTCCCAGTCTGTGGCTTTTATTATTCTCCTGACACTGTCTTTCACAGAACACAATTTTTTCTAATTTGAATTAAGCCTATCTTATCAATTCTTTCTTTTTCATATTTAAAAGACAACCAAATCCAAAGTCATCGAGATTTTCTCCTTTCTTTGTGGAGTCTTTATAATTTTGCATTTTTCATTGAGTATTTGATCAATTTTGAGTTAACTTACACAAGGAGTTTAAGGACTATGTCTAGATTTTTAAAATTTTTAATGTGGATGTTCAACTGTTCCAGCACCATATGTTGAAGAAAAGAAAAAAAAAAAAAAAAAGATTATCTTTTCTCCATTGAATTGTCTTTGTCTTTTGTCGAAAGTCAGTTCACAGTAGTTATGTAGGTATATTTCTGAGCTCCAATTTCTGTTCATTGATGTATTTTCCTATCCTTTTGTAATACCACACTATCTTGATTCCTATAGGTTTATAATAAGTCTTAAAGTCAGTCAGTTTCTGTCCCTCAATTTTGTTCTGCTCAACATTGAGTCTTTAGTCTCTTCCTATAATTGTAAGAATTATTTTATTAATATCTACAGAATAATTTGCTTGGAATTTGAATGGAATTTCATCAAATCTAGAAACCAAATTGGGCAGAACTGACATCTTGACAATATATATTGTCTTCTTATGCATGAACATGTAGTATTTCTCCGTTTAATTTTTCTTTGATTTCATTTATCAGAGTTTTGTAATATTCCTCATATGAATCATGCACATATATTATTAGATTTATACATAAATATTCTATTTTGGAGGTACTAATATAATATTTTATTTTTGAGGTAC
The DNA here is from genome assembly GCF_008692635.1 of Crocuta crocuta. Taxonomy (NCBI): domain Eukaryota; kingdom Metazoa; phylum Chordata; class Mammalia; order Carnivora; family Hyaenidae; genus Crocuta; species Crocuta crocuta. The sequence goes on along the minus strand of NW_027530198.1, from coordinate 50,628 downwards.
TAATATAATATTTAATGACATTTTAGAATATATTTTGAAGAATGCATATCCACCTAAGAATAGTGATTTCTTCCCAGTAGAAAGGAATGAACACTGAATTGGGATGTATATCAAGGGTTTTCAAATATATGTTACATACATTTTCCTTAAAATCATTCAACAACTTGGAAAAAGACTGAGATATGTTAAATATGGATGATGGGTATATGGGGTTGATTATTCTATTTTTAAAAAAATTGTGTTGTTAAATTGGTATAATAAAGACCATTTTCAATGCACTAAAATATTTCAAAGACAAAAAAATCATCAACAGCTGAAAAATAGGTAATCATATTCTGTTTTCCAAGAATATGTTTTTTGGACTTTCTTTGGCATTTTTTGGACAGGACTTTCTTTTGGCATTTTTTTAGCATGTTGATATTAACTTACCATTAACATTTTTTGAAATAATCTAACAACTCTTAAAACCAATTGTTGTATGTTTAGTAAAATTAAACTAAAAAGACATAATAAAAATATTAAAAATGGTAATTATTATATAATATACTTTGTTATCACATCTATAGTTTTAATCTGTTTCATTCTCTCTTTTGGTTATTGAAGCCGAGGCCTGCAACAATTAATGACTAATTATTTAAAGATGAATTCCTAGAGATATGACAGCCCCAATTCAACTACAAACTATTGCAAACTGGACACTAGAGTTGATATTTTCTGGACACTATAACTGACATTTTCTGACACTTGATTACATATGTTCCAATAGAACTGTCTTTTCATGCCATAGTCATTAGTTTATTTAGATAACAGACAATAATATTTCATTACTAAAAATATGCTGTGAAGAAAGAATTCACCATAACAATTATAGTAACAGTGTTTTTTTTTGTCCATTCAAAGGATAGAGAATAAGGAAAATTTCCAAATGGCTGATGTGATTATCACACAGAAATCATTATCAACAAGAATATTTTGACCAATCGTTATGTGATATTCATGAGTTTAGCAATTCTTTACAGTTACACAGTTGAAAATGACTGATTAATGTATATTTAAGAGACACAAATGAATAGATTCTTCTATAATTTGGTTGCCTAGAACCCAATTATTAATCTAAATGACATAATCTACTGAACATTTTTCCATAACACCATTGTTTTCACACCCATGTGCAGTAAAATTATAATAATGACATATAAAGACTAATTTAAAAGTAATCACTGTGTTGAGAAAATATATTGGGTAGAAAAAGTTGGGTTTACTTTTTTCTTCTTCATTTTGCTTGAGATACACAGAATGTATAGTACCTTAAAGTACAGTATCTTGAAGATGCTAAGTTAAAACAAAAAATAAACTGTGCATATCATAGCATGTTTATTATTCTCTTAGATTAATATTAAATTTGATGATTTTTCCATGTGCAAATTTTACAAGCATTGTTTTGATTTTTATTATATACGTTTTTAGACTTAAATATGCTTTTATTCATTAAAAATTATAACTGAATAGATGGTGAGTTTTACATTATATCTTATAATGGATTAAAAATTTTAAATATTATTTAAAAGATCCATTTAACTTTAACTTGTCATAAAATTTTAGTATAAGAATCCTTATCCATGTGAAAAATATAAATAGATTGTTCATTTTAAGATTAAGAAATGACATTAATTATAAAGAACTATAGTTTAGTAATGCATTATAGAATTACAAGAGATATAAATTGCCTTAAAATGTATTCTAAATTCTATCAAAATCTGAATAACTGTAACATAGGCTAAGGTTTGTTTTTTTTAACATGTATTTATTTTTGAGAGAGAAAAGTGAGAGAGAAAAAGAGCGGGAGGAGAGGTGGTGGGCAGAGAGAGAGAGGGACAGAAGATCTGAAATAGGCTGTGCACTGACAGAGGCTTAAACTCACAAGCCCTCAGATCATGACTTGAGACGAAGTCATATATTCAAGCAACTGAGCCACCCAGGCACCCCAGGCTAACACATTTTGATCATAAAGTTTTACCTGCAACAGTTTTTGTAGTTTATTTTTATCTCTTGGACTCTATTTTTTATGAAATAATCTATTAGAAGAAATATATGTTAAATCTTAACATAAGAAATGCATTTTAAAACTAAAACATTCATTTAAAAAAACCTATATTTTGGATCTCATAATGGATTTAATCAATTTAGTGGTATATTTTTAAATAACTCAGCTTTCTAGAAGTATAAAAACAACTTCTTTACTTATTAACTACTTTCTCATCTGAAATAAGATGAAAACAAGATAAAGGAATAACGTAAAGCAGGGGCACATTTTAGAGCTACAAACACATGCAATTATCTTACATTTTCCCCTCTCCTTTCATTATGACAGTATCACTTTCTGTAAAATAAAATTACTCTTTATCTCTTCCTTCTCTCAATGTATTGAATTTTCTTTAGAAGTCACCTGTTAAAATCCATTTTAGTTTTGAAAAAGTATGTTGAAAACCTATCAGGAAAATTTTAGGTCACTATCAAATTAAAGGAAATTTGAACGAAAATTGTTCCATACCTTGACAACCTATTTAAGTTTAATTCCACTAAAACTTATGAAGTAAAGTCTTGACTTTATATTACAAATTTCCATGTTATCAAAAATATATTACATATTTCATGGTCTTAATTGTTGCTTCGGGACAGGCTATTTTTAGTATATGCATATTTGTGTTTTAAAAGTTGTTAGAATAGGGTTTCATCAAAAGAAGAAAATGTTTTAGAGACTTTTAATACATAATTCAATATTACCACAAAATTAACTGGGTCACTTAAGACATTAATAAAAGTCAAGGTTCACTTTTATTTTTTTCCCCTTAGCCTAGGTAGATGTGGTCTGAATAATGTAGGTATGGGGGTCTCAACAAGTAATAATGGAAGGAAATATACACCAAAACTGAAGTGATTGTATATTTTAGCTGGAGGCCTGTTGGAGGAGGGATCTGGTCACATGCCTTTCAGATACTCTGTATGCACTTTCATTTTAAGGGCCAAGGTAGGTGCATAGAGAATAAGTTGGCAATGTTCTGCACTTTGCCTCTCTCTCCTATTTGAGACAGATAGGAGGTGTGGGGGGCAAGAACAGGGAAGAGATGGAAGGAGGTGGGGGTAAGAAAGGGAGAGAGAATACATATATACATTTTAATTCTTCTGGTAAAGAATAGGTAGGCACAGAGATCCAAGGTAGATGATCTGTTCTGGAATAAAGATTTGACTTCCATGAGAATTTGCCCTACTATTATATAACAAATGAATAACTTTTAGTAAAATCTGTAAAAATCCAGGAAGTTAAAACTCAGAAAGTGACTAAATTCGAATAATGAGGAAAAGAGAATGCTGGGTAGTTGATAAAATCTGAATCTTCTCATACATCCTCAAAATGATACAAACAAAAGAATAAAATTAAAAAGAATCTCATGTCTTCACCAACAAGAAGACAAAGAATACGAAAAATATTTCACGTTAACTAATTGAGGAAGTAAACATGTTTAAAACAATAAAAGCAAGGTTTCTTATTGTTAGAAAAAGAACTGCAAATACAGAAATCAGCTAGACTAAAATGAACCCAATTAAGTTAAATCAGAATTGGGAAATTAGTGTGAATTTATATTTTAATATATATGTGTTTATAATACATATATACATACACACAGAAAACTACATATAGAGACATATATGTGCCATATACATATACAGACATATAGTTATATACACAGAATTAAATGTATACATATACATAAATATACATACACATAAAAATAATCTTGCTTTCTAAATAACATTCTTCATTTAAAGGATCCAAGACTCTTAGAAGAAATGGCTGATTCCAGATCTAGAAAAGGAAATGTATAAGATTAACCTGGAATATCTTATGCCAGAAAGTAAGAGAGTGTTCAAAAAATGATGAAGATGTCAAAAGGATATAGGAGAAAACTTGAAGAGGTCCTCACTATCTAAATCTCAGATGAATTGAGCATCAAATAAATAAAAATAGTTATACATTTAACCCACTGAATAAAATAAAAAGTCATGATTCCATTCAGATACAAGTTGGTAAGTTGAATGAGTAGATAGAGAGAGGGATGGATGGATGGATAGATGAATGAATGAATGAATGAAAAGGAAAAGCCCATCTTAATAGTCAATATCATTTAGTAAATGTGAATCAAATGAGGAGTTACAAAAGCACTATTTGGGGGCACCCGTGTGGCTCAATCAGTTAAGCTTACAACTTTTGTTCTGTTCAGTATCTTGTGGTTCATGAATTCAAGCCCTACATCCCTGCTGTCAGCCCAGGCCCTGTTTTGGATCCTCTGTCCCCCTCTCTCTATTCCCCTCCCCTGCTCACATTCTCTCTTAAAAGTAAATACTTTTTTTTTTTTTTTTAAAAGCACTGTTTGGCAAACAGTATAGAAATGACTGATTCAGTTTAGAAGCATCAATGGAGAATATCTCCCATTTTAAGTTGGTTGAAATCTCCAGATTCTAGGGTACATGATCATGATTATGAAGCCATTCATGAACCTTTTTGTAATCACAGAAAACAAAATTTGGGTGGCAAAAGGCAAGAGATGGATATTTCCAGGTTTTCAAAAAGAGAGAAAGAGGAAAAAGAGATCCATACACATACACACAGAGTAAGACAATTCTGTAAATTTAATGAATAAATGATTATAACAGATTGAGAAAATCAATGATCATTATTATAAATCCATCATTAACAGGAAAGATGTCCCCAAATAATTTCTAATATTCATTTTTCCAGAGTAAAGAATAGATTTAGTAATTTCTGGAAGAATGATAGAACTATCTAAAGTACTTGCAACAGATGTATAGATTGAGCTCAAACTCATTTTGTGATATATTTTATACTTATAAAATATTTTCGGGTCTATCAGTGTGAAAAATTATTTTCTGGATGTACCTTTTACTGCTATAACTGTTGAACACCTACCTACTCTGTGATCCCTCAGAATCATCATTGATTCACTGGGAACACACGACAGCAATCAATGAGAGTATAATTAATGAATATCTGTTGATTTTAGTAAGGCATTTAAAAGATTCATTACATTTTCTTAACTATATTGGAGGATTCTAGTGAGAAAATGGAGATGAAGAAAATCTTTGCTATTTGAACACAAATTCAAGAGTCATAGTAATTGGATCACTCCAAAAAGTGATTTTGATCAAAATCCTAGTTACATGGAGTGCTCTTGGGAAATATAAATCTCTTTTACACCAGCATGACATTGCACATGGAATTTTAATGCCTTCTGTCCAACTAGTACAAAAACTCCACTCTTTCTTTATTGACTAACTAGTAAAACTTTTCCTGTCACCTTCTCTAGCAGTTAGCTCTGTTTTTACAGACTTCATACCTTTCTCTATTGGCATATATTTATTGTAATGTTTACATATCAATGCTCCAAGCTTCTCTATGAGAACTTAAAAAATAAGTTCAATCGTTAACCAAGCACTTGGATCTGGTACATGACTAATGTCTGGCACTCAATCAATTAATATATGATGAATGAACAAAATAGGAGCATAGGCGAGTTAGATTTCTGGTGATTATGTTTTTGTAATTACAATTATGTTGAAACTGAAGTTAATTAGGAAGAATTCCCTTGAAAAATCAGAATAAAAATCTGTTTCGAAAACATTGCAAGAAAACTTGGGAAAGCACTTTTATCTAGCCTTCTGTGAAAGGAAAAAGAAAAAGAAAAACTATATAGAGCCTTTTCTTTTTTTCTAAATTGTTTTCCTCTCAATTTAATTTTATATGTGGAAATTAGTGTTGTTCTCATGAATTTTTTTCTATGAATATACAAGTTAAAGATTAAATTATTGCTTTCTCTTCTTTTTTTTTAATTTTTTTTTAATGTTTTATTTATTTCTAGGAGAGAGAGAGAGAGAGAGACAGCGTGAGCAGGGGAGGGTCAGAGAGAGAGAGGGAGTCACAGACTGAAACAGGCTCCAGGCTCCGAGCTGGCAGTCAGCACAGAGCCCGACGCGGGGCTCGAACCCACAAACCGCGAGATCATGACCTAAGCGAAAGTCGGATGCTTAACCGACTAAGCCACCCAGGCGCCCCTATTGCTTTCTCTTCTTAACATTTTTTTTTTTTTTTTGGTTTATCATGTGTCTAAAACTAGTGACAATTCCATATCAGGAGAATTAGTCTTCTATCTTCCGGCAGATAGATACAGATTGACTGGATGTTGAAATAAAAACACATTTAGCAAAATGTCCAGAAATAGACTAAAAATAAATTCAGGGTGACTCTGCCACACATACTTATAACCATTCTCAATGGCAAGGCCTTTAAGAGAAACTCCCTCTATTAAGTTCATGATACTTTGAACTTGACATCTAATCATCAAATTATATACAATTTCTTCAACATCTGTCAATATAATTAAGCAGTAATGAGATTGTTTTTGTTAAAATGATTTTTAAAAATTTAACCAGAAGGGCTTCTGTATCAAAAATATCATTCAATAATGGGCAGAATAATTCCCAGTTGTTAACATAGGATATAAAGTTTTATATTTATATAATAATAAAATGAATACAGTACAGAATTAATTTTAATAGTATTTATCAGAGTTATATTATTTATATATTTATATTAATTATTTAATATAATTAATTTTAAAAAATGCATTCATGTTTTTAAAAAAAATCCTCACATAAAGAACATTTAAGGGGAAGAATATCCAGAAGTTTGTTGAAGGAAGTCGTCGAGAGGATATGATCTCATGTTGACCTTTAAACTGGATCCCTGCAATTAGGAGGCACTTCACTTCTTCCCCTTGTCCTTGGAATGTATGTTCTGCCCACTATTCCCAATTAAGAGTAACTTCAGTGACAAAGTTTTGAGAGAGTAAAGCGTTATTGAGACCATTTGGATTTTATACATGACAACCTCATTAATAGCTTTTTATAAACTTAATATTTGAGGAGTGTGTGTGAAGATCTCCTTGTCTTGTGAGTGCCCAAGACAAGCCTGGAATGTTTGTTCCCTTCCATTTTAAACCTGTCACCCACCCATTTGAAGTGGTTTGTCTCTTTCTTCTGGCTCTCCTTCCCTTCAATCTGTGGGAAACAGCTTCAAATTTCACTTGGGAAACTTTCCAGGTTGTGAACCAACAAAGGTAATTTGTATTTTCTCTAAAGGGGAAAAAAAGTGAATAGAAAATTGTCACTTATTTAAATTAAAGGCTAAAATTTAAAATGTACATAAAAATTAGATACATAATGAAATGCTTTTTCTTATTACACACAATTTCTCATTTTCTTACTTTTCTCTAGATTTGTGTGCATCTGTGAACCAGGTTACCATGGATCTCTCTGTGAATTGGATATGAATGAATGTGAAATCTCACCTTGTCTAGATGGAGAAGATTGTGTTAGCAGAACTGGTGGATACAACTGCCTCTGTGCTCCTGGTTATACAGGTAAACTATATCTGCCCTGTCTGTATCAACATATGGCTATCTGTAAAAAATTGTCAATCTTATATTTATTCTCCAAAACCTCAAATAACCTGACATGTGCATAAGCACAGTAAGTGTAAAACTTTAGTAAGAGAAATTAGTAAAAACAAAAGTTATGCTTTTTAGTGTATCATTTGCTAAGAAGTAAGAAATATATGAATAATATTTGAAGACTTTTTATACTTTTGTACTATTTTGAATTGAGGTGTATCTGAATTATGTTTCTCATTTTACAATACATAGAGGTATCAGCATATGAATAAACTAAGAGAAATAATACTGTCATATCAATTACACAAAGGTCTTCTGAAAATATAATAATCTTAAGCCCTTTTAAATATACTTATATGCCATAAATCAAGGAGCTGTATGAATTTAAACTTCTAGCAGAAATATATGATTTGGAGTTAGCTGTTTTAATATCAATCATTCCACAACACAAATGTTATCCAAATACAAAGGGAACAATCAAGGAACTAAGGAAAGGAAAACATTAGCCTTCTAAACTTTTTCTAAGAAACTTATGAAATACAAAATACTATATTATTTTAATTACCAGTATTATGTAATCATGCAAAAATGTATTGAAATCTCAAATTTGAATTTATTAATGTCTGACTGTTATACCACTGGAATCTCTTGGGTTCCTATCCTGAGGGAAACTAATTAAGTGTACATAATATTACATTCTATTCTCTCAGGCATAAAATACACTAGAAAAGTAAAAATAAGACTGGAAAGTAAAACTGATTTTAAAAATGGAAGTATTTCTATTGGATAAGAGATCAAAAGGCAAGAAAAACTTAAGTGACATGAATGAAGAATATGCAGGTGTCTTTCCTGAGGAATCCTAATGGCATCAGAGAAGGTTACCTTGGTAACAATTGTTATGTGCACAGAAGTTTCTGCTTAAATTAAGAAAAAAAGCTTACCTTTATCTACAAATTTTATTACATAAGGAAGAGGCATAATTTTGACTATAAAACAGTATTCTTTCTAAATGCCCATAAAATTCCAAATTATTAGAATCTTTATTTGTGACCATAGATAGCACCCAGCAATGCCATTCGCCATGCTGTTGTATTTTACTGCTTATTGCTTGCAAAATTTTAAAACAGGAAATGACCTACTGAGCTCAATATGACTGAGAAACACATTTTTTAAAGTTATTTGATGTAGCACATTGTTCTGATATTTTAAATTCATTGTAAAATTTGAAGGTTTGCATGGTTTTTTTTTCACAACCTCTCTACTTTTGATATAAGCATAGCTACTCCAGCTTTCTTTAGACTTCCTGTAGCATGATATATATTTCTCCATCCTGTTACTTTTAATCTGAAGGTATCTTTCAGTCTAAAATGCGTTTCTTGTAGACAGCAAATAGATGGATTTTTTTATCCATTCTGCTACCCTATGTCTTTTGATTGGAGCATTCAGCCCATTTACATTCAGTGTTATTATTGAAATATGTGGGTTTAGAGTCATTGTGTCCTTTGTGGGATTCATGCTTGTGGTGGTGTCTCTAGTATCTTGTGTTCCCTACAACATTTCCCTCAGAGAGTCGCCCTCAGGATTTCTTGTAGGGCTGGTTTACTGGTGACAAATTCTTTCAATTTTTGTTTATTTGGAAAGACTTTTATCTCTCCTTCTATTCTGAATGACAGGCTTGCTGGATAGAGGATTCTTGGCTGCAGATTTTTTCTGTTCATCACATTGAAGATCTCCTGCCATTCCTTTCTGGCCTGCCAAGTTTCAGTAGATAGGTCTGTCACCACTCTGATAGGTTTCCCTTTGTATGTGAGGGCCCTTTTCTCCCTCTTTCAAAATTCTCTCTTTGTCCTTATATTTTGCCAGTTTCACTATGATATGTTGTGCAGATGATCGATTCAAGTTACGTCTGAGGGGAGTTCTCTGTGCCTCTTGAATTTCAACTTCTACTTCCCTTTCCAGGTTGGGGAAGTTCTCTGCTATAATTTGTTCCAGGACTCCTTCAGCACCTTTCCCTCTCTCTTCCTCTTCTGGGATTCCTATGATACAGATATTGTTCCATTTGATTGTATTGCTGAGCTCTCGAGCTCTTCTTTCATGTTCCTGGATCAGTTTATCTCTCTTTCTCTCAGTTTCTTCTTTTTCTATAATGGTGTCTTCTAAATCACTTATTCTCCTTTCTGCCTCTTCAATTCGTGCATTGGACGCCTCCAGTTTCTTATGTATCTCATTTATCCCATTTTTTAATTCACCATAACTATTTTTAAGCTCCATATTGTTTGTAGCCATAGTTTCTCGGATGTCCTCCATGTTTTTTTCAAGTCCGGCGATTAATTTTATGATTATTGTTCTAAATTCTTGTTCAGTTATGTTGCTTATATCAGTTTTGAGCAGTTCTCTAGCTGTCATTTCTTCCTGGAGTTTCTTTGGAGGAGAGTTCTTCCATTTCGTCATTTTGGTTAGTTTTCTATCTCTTGTTAATTTTAAAAGATTGTTGTACACACAGCCCATACGAGTTCTGCTGTATTAGAGAGGGCTCTTTTCACTGTTCAGGGCCTGTCTGTTCAGGAAGTCTTCTTTGGATGGTGTCTCTTAGTTTCTCTTGTTGAGTGTTTGGTTATTTTGTTTCCCTACTCGTAGTGGTATTTGGGACTCTCCACCATGTGTAGTTTGGCTTGTTTCTTGAGGCAGCCCTGGAAAAAGAAAACAGACAATCACAGAGGGAACACAGGTACACAAAGGCACAGACAAAACCAATAAACATGCAAAAACCCAGGCCCAGGTAAAAACAGCTATAACAACAACAAAACAGCTATCTGGAGGGGATGGGTGTGGTTTGGTGTAGGTAGGTCTTGCCTCCACTGTGTCTGCTGGCCTCCCTGAAGCCCCTCCTTTGTGGTTGTGGGGAGAAGAATGGCATTGCCCCAGTCCCTTCTCAACCAAGCGTTGCAAACCACTTCTTCGGTCGATCTCTCTGTGCTGAGGATGTAGCCAAAGTGGGCTGAGTTCTATGCCCTACACCCCACCTGTTTCCAGGTCCCAGTCCGCGGGCTTTGTTATACTGCTCTGAACAGGCCCGGAGGTCGCTGCTTCCCTGTTGCCTGGGGGTTGAGTGGGGGTTGAGGGAAGTGTCACAGCCTCAGATCCGCCAGGGTTAAGCAGGGATACAATCCGAGTGCATTTGGGGAAAGTAGCAACTTCAGGTCCCTAGAGTCCGCTTCGCTGCAGCGTGCCGCCACTGCTTCAGCGTGCCGCTGTCGCGCGCCACTGCNTGCCATGAATGGTGCCAGGCGCACAGCAGTTCAGTTTTTCCTGGCGCCTTCTGGGACCAGGGCACCTAGTTTAAAGCCAGCACCCCAGCCAGAGCTAAAAAACACTGTCTTTACAAGCCAAGGTTTTTCTCTTCTCCAGGGACGGTTCTATGAGCAATCTCAGCTTTTCTTTCTTTTCCCCTGGACTCACGGCAGCTCGTCACCACTCGCTGGTTTATTACTCGCCGCAGCTGCACGCAAGCCGGGTTCCCTCCCCACCCTCCTTATCTCTGGGTCCTGTCCCGCTTTTATCTTCCCCAGTTCACACTCACACACTTATGAGGTTTCCTTCCCAGTGTACTCTGTCTGTTTCTCTTCCCAAACTCCTGTGGCTCAGTGTCCTACGACTTCAGGCCTTCTCTGTTTGAGAGATGGGTGCAGGTGAAATGTACGGAGCTCCTTCTCCGCCATCTTGCCTCCAACAGCACTGGACTCTTTCATAACTTCTCTACTTTTATTGAAAGCTAATGTGCTTAGTGTTGTTTCAAAATTTAAGATTGGGGGCACCTGGGTGGCTTAGTGGGTTGAAGTGTCTGACTCTTGATTTTGGCCCAGGGATCGAGCTCTGCATGGAGCTCCACACAGGGTGGGAGCCTGCTTGAGATTCTCTCTCTCTCTCTCTCTCTCTCTCTCTCTCACACCCCTTCCCTGCTCATGCATGTGCTTGCTCTCCCTCCCTCCCTCTCTCTCTCTCTCTATCTCAAACAAGCAAAAATATATTAACATTGATTTGCCAATTAGACACCACAGTGGAGAAGTTGAGTACACATTTGGCTGTATGAGATAGTCTAGAATGACCACATACATTTTGTGAGTCTTCAAATATACAACAATAACTCTAGGTAAGATCACACAGAAGTGAATGTAGATAGAACAGAGAAGAGGACTAATCACTGAGCTCTGCATATTTAGGGGTGCATGAGAGGAAGAAGAATCAGTACAGGAAATTGAAAAGAGAAGTCAAAGATACAGGAAGAAAAAGGAAGATGAAGTGCAGAAACCCATGTAAATTCTTTCAAGTAGAGAAAATGATCAACAATATCAAATGTTATTGTTAGGTCACATAAAATAAGGACTAAGTACTGATCACTGGAGAAGCAATGGAAATGTCATTGTGACATTATCAAGGAAGCAATTTGGCTAGAGTGGAGGGTGCAAAAGTCTATTTGAAGTGGATTTAAGAGATAATGTGAGAAAATTAGATTGCTGAGAGTGAACATGCACAATTTATTAATGGAAGCTTTGCATTTTTTTAAAGATGGAAGCAAGAAATAGGGCAGTAGCTTGAGGAAGGAGAGAGATTTAAAATAAAATGGTTTTTTTTTCTCATTTACTTGCTTAATAAATAGCTCTGACTCCTGTGTGGAGAATAGACTGCAGAGTTTCAATAGAAGCAGAGGGACAAATCAGAAGGCTTTGTAATTACAGTTGACCCTTGAAAAAGGGTTAGGGGTACCAACCCCCATGCAGTCAAAAATCCACATATAATTTTTTACTTTCCCAGAACATTACTAATTGTCTACTGTTGACTGGAAGTCTTACCAAAAATATAAACTGTTGTTTAACATGCATTTTGTATATTATACATATTATACAATTTATTTTTAAAAGTAAGCTAGAGAAAACAAAATGTTATTAAGAAAATAATAACAAAAATACTGTACTATATTTATTTATAATACTGTACTATATTTATTTTTAAATCCATGCATAAGTGGACCTATGCATTTAAAACCATGCCATCCAAGGGTCAGTTGTAGTTTGTGATAGATTAGATCATAGATGGTGAGACATGCCCATATGCAGCATATCATACATGCTCAATAAATATTAATGAATATTAGTAATATATAAATATTAAGGTGTATCAGTAAACTAATCATCTATTAATCAAACTATGTTCCCTTTCTGTCTTTGATGAGAAAATCTTTAACCTATCTCATTCATTCATTGGGTTCTGAAACACTTTTTATTTACTTGTACTCTGGGGACTCAAGCTGTTCTGGATTAATGCTCTCATAAACATATATCAACAAAGCATATGCTGCATAATTGATTCGTGGGGAAGCCACTTATAATTCCTTGGGCTTCCATTTAGTCTCTAATTCTGAATATGTCTGACCTCTTTTCCAAGGAAAATTTAAATTTTTAACTTGGTAACTTATGTTTGTTTGGGGTTAATTACTGTAGGCTTCTCATATTAAAAGAAATGAGCTTTCTTCTTAATTTCAAGATGTATTGGAAAGTAACAAATATACAACCCATGGGCCACTGTAAAAGTGGATTTTCACACCTGGCTGTATGGGCTGGTATGAGCCCTTAGACGAACTTACTATGGAGAAATTGGGGAAGACCAAGTGTCTGTAGGTACAGTCATTTCTGACTTGACTTAGCTGTCATTTCAGGCCAGGCGTGTCAGAGACTGGCAACTTGCTACATGGCTTCCTGGAAAGGTGAAAGGATTAAATGCTCATACTCTTCCTAGAAAGCTATGACCAAAAAAGAATTCATTCGTATTTACTCTCTCCATAAAAAAGATATATCTAAGAGAGATTATAACATGATATACCCCAAATGATGTTAATTGCTATGGGGAAAAATTGTGAAGGCAAATGATTACATGGGCTGAAATAAAGTTAGGAGTGTGGAGGCAAACTTAAACAAAGCAGTCAGGGAAGGTCATGAAAAACCGGATTTTATTTAAGATTGACATAACAGTTGGTACACACATAAATATTGTATAGATGAAGTGGTAGATTGAGAGACCAAGAACCAAAAGTACACTTAGTAAGCTATAAAGATGAGAATATTTCTATAATCAGTTTTTACATTTTTATAGAATGAGATCATTAAGGGGAGAGGTTAAACCAATAAAGAAATTTTTGATATTTCAAGAGGAATTAGAATATTCATAATGTGTATATATAATATACATTTTATATTTAAAAATACATTTTTTATATTTAAAAAATCATTATCACATCACAAATCAAGTAATAGGAACACTTGAAATTTTAGTTTAGTTGGCAGTCTAGCGTCTGCTAACTAGGAAAAAAAAATAGGCACTGTACAGAGACTAATCTAATTTTAAAATTTTGAAGATTTGCATATTCCTCAGAATGCTTTCATTTCCATACCTATGTGTAATGTGAACCCTGTCTTAGCAATGATCTAACTTAAAGTAGGGTGAGGAGTGGGGAGATAATATTTTAGGGCAAATACAGAAAATTTAACAAACCTGTCTCAGAAGCAACTTCTTTCAGTATTTTAAAATATTTCTTCTGGTTTTAGGGCACCTGGGTGTCTCAGTCAGTTAAGCATCTGACCTCAGATCAGGTCACGATTGTGAGTTTGAGCCCCACATTGGTCTCGGTGATGACATCCCGGAACCTGGGGCCTGCTTCAGATTCTGTGTCTCCCTCTCTCTCTCTGCCCCTTCCCTGCTAGTACTCTATCTCAGTCTCAAAAATAAATAATAATTAATTTTTTTCATTTTAAAATGAAATATATCTTATGGTTTTCACTTTCATATGCCTTTTTTTTTTAGTTTACTTATTTATTTTGAGAGAGTGAGAGAGCACACACATGCAACTGAGGGAGGGACGAAGACAGAGGGAGAGAGAATCCCAGTCAGACTCCATGCTGTCAGAGCAGAGCCCCAACTAGGGGCTTGATCATGAACTGTGAAACCATGACCTGAGCCCAAATCAAGAGACAGAAGCTAAACCAACTGAGCTACCCAGTTGCATATTTCTAAATAGTATGCTTATACTACTATTTCTTGATTTTTTCCAATTTTTTATGTTATCTAAATTATTTTCCCTATAGATTATAAAGATTTTGTTTTGTTATCACCATTTCTATTCGCCCGTTGATACAGATTTTTCCCACTACTTCCTCCCAAAATGATTATATCAAAAATCTTATTAGGCATTAATGTTATTATTAATTTATCAGTTTATCAGAAAACTATATCAGTTTTCCTGTTTTATTTTCACTTTATTTTTGCTCATTTTGATAGACACCTTTTTCCAATGCTTTTATTATATTGTTAAAGAGCATTTAACTCTCATTTTTAGTTTCCAAAAACTTTCTTGTCTGATATTTTTTAGGGTTTCCTGTAATTTTTGTTGATAAGAAGTTTTCTCTTTTCTCTGTAATAATATTTATAGGGGTTTCAATTATTTTATCCTTTGTATTATCTTATTTTGCAAATTTCATTTTTTCCTCTGTGTATGTTTTCTTTTTTCCATGTATCTCTCTTTTTTTTTTTTTAATAAATGTTTTATTTATTTCTGAGAGAGAGAGAGAGAGACAGCGTGAGCAGGGGAGGGTCAGAGAGACAGGGAGACACAGAATCTGAAACAGGCTCCAGGCTCTGAGCTGGCAGTCAGCACAGAGCCCGACGCGGGCTCCAACCCACGAACCACGAGATCATGACCTAAGCGAAAGTCGGATGCTTAACTGACTAAGCCACCCAGACGCCCCTGTGTATGTGTGTTTTTAATATCAGATACTCCCTGAGTATCAGTTAATATCTAAGAGAGAACCAGTAAAATGTTAATTGAAAAGTCTGAATGAACGAAAGGTGCTCAACTGGGGACTTTTGTACTGTGTGTGAGTGAGCCTAAATACCATGTATTTTACCATAAATACAATTATTGAAAAAAATATGAAATGTCATTACTTATGGGACTTTTCCCTATCACTGGCTTTCCTGGAAAGGGAGGTAAAGAAAATGGAGATGGACATAATGATTATCAGCAGGGAAAGATGACAAGATTTTGATAAGCCAGAACCTTAGGGCCAGTTAGATAGTTCTGTTTGTTAGAAACAGCCAACACATTTTTAGAACAATATTTAATATCCAACCGTTCTTTTTTTCTAATTGCTTTAAATTATTACTTCTAACCTCTAGTGAAAGTATAATATAAAAATTGTGTGTTAGTGGAACTTTGGGAAAATAAACAGACCAATATGGTCTCTAGTATAAGGCAAAGTGGTACGAAAAGAGGACAGACTGGGACGCCTGGGAGTTTGAGTCAGCTGAGCGTCGGATTTTGGCTCAGGTCATGATCTTGCAGTTCATGAGTTTGAACACCAGCTCGGGCTCTGTGCTAACAGCTCAGAGACCTGTTCTCACTCTCATTCTCTCTAAAAAATAAACATTAAAAAAAAGAGAGAGAGGGCAGAAGTCATTGGAGGAAAGAAGCAAAGTAATGGATAAGAGGTTGGCATAGCCTAGTTGAAGAAGTAAATTAGAAACTCACAAGTCTTTCAAGAATTCTTGCTCATTAAGGCCAATTCCAGACCACCATGTTTACCTCTTCCTCCACCGCACCCGTATCTCTCCTGTCCCAGCCTAAATTCTATGGCTCACAATTATAATCACTGCTTCACTTACTTCCATTATCCTACCTCTTTTCCATTACATAATACTCACATGAAAAAACCTCAACTCTGATGTTAATCCCAACTTTCCATATATTTTTTACTCACATGGATTGTGTAGGCCAGGGAAAACACACACACACACACACACACACACACACACACACACACACACACACACACACATTTAATGTTCGTCCCATCTTAACCATGGACCTTAAGGAAGCCCTGGGTGTGACATGACAATATGACTTCTCTCTAATCAATTCAACTTCCCAGTATCCAACCCTATAATTTCTAGTTCTCTCTTCTCTTTTTAAATCCCCATCACCCTTCCTCTACTTAAATTTCAACTTGTAACTGTGTCTAATATTCCTGAGAAAATGTAAGTGATCAGAAAAGAATTTTTTTTAATGTTTATTTATTTTTGAGAGAGAGAGAGAGTGACAAAGTGCAAGCAGGGCAGAAAGAGAGGGAGACACAGAATCCAAAGCAGACTCCAGGCTCTGAGCTGTCAGTGCAGAGCCCGGTGTGGCACTGGAACTCCCAAACTGCATTCTGTATGAATTTGCACTCACACACTGCATTTTTTTTTCATTTTTCTCTGTTCCTTTCCATAATTAACACTTCCTCTGGCAATTTGATATTGTCCTTTATCACTTACTATTAAAGGATATTCATTGTACAATTGCTGTCTGTAACATAAATTCTTCCCTTTATACTGTCAATACTACCAGCATGTAAATGTTAATATTTACCTCTTTCTCATCTTTTATACTTCACTTAATCTAGTTTTAATTTCTCTCTCTCTTTCAAAATGTTTATTTTTGAAAGAGAGAGAGAGAGATGGTCAGGGAAGGGCCAGAGAAAGAGGAAGACAGGATCGGAAACAGGTTCTGCACTGTCAGCACAGAGCCGGATGCAGGCCTCGAATCCAGAAACCATGACATCATGACCTGCGCCGAAGTCAATGCTGAACCGAATGAGCCCCTCATTCTCTCTCTTTAAAACAGTATTATCAAATCTGTTGTCTATATTGAATGTCTGTTTCCTCACTTCTTTTTCAAGCCCATTCCTAAGTCATGCTTTCAATCCAAGACTAAAATTAAACTTTTCTTGTTGGAGGTCACAAATTAGCCCCACAATGTAAGATTCAAATACAAATTATTTTTCCTCATGTTAGTCATATTACCAATAGCATTTTCCACATTTCTTCTACTAAAATACTTTCTAATTTTGGACTACCTATTTCTCAATCACTAATGTTCTCATTGTTTCCTTTGGTGGATGGTATAACTGTTCAGAATTTCATTTTTGCTCTCCCTTCACTAGATATATTCAATAAGGGATTCCATCCATGTTTTTGTTTGTTTAAATACCATGCATATATTGAAAATTGCCAAATTTGTTTCTTGAGTTTTGGCCTCTCCCTTGAACTCCCAACTCTTATATTCAAATAATGAATCAACATTTCCACTCAGATGTTCATAAAACATCTCAAACTGATTTCCCAGTTCTAAGGATTTATTTCTGCCCTGCTCCACCACCAGTATTTTCCTCCTCAGTGAATAGCATCATCGTTAACCAGTTTCTCAGGCCAAAATCATGGAGCTATTCTTGACTGTTTATACTTCACTATAAAGTCCAGCAGTGGATCTCTTTGGCTGATCTTCAAAATATATTTTAATTCAACTATTTCTTACAGCTTGCATTACAATCACTCTCATCCAAGCCACCATCATCTCTCGCCTAGACTATAATATCTTAACTTGTTTTTCTCTTTCACTCTTTTTGCATTAAAATATATCTGTCATCCAGCACCCAGAGTGATTATTAAATATACATATAATCATTTCACTCCCAACCTCAAATCCTCCAGTGCTTCCCATAATGCTTTGTAGGTATCACATACTCCTTACTTTGGCCTGCTAAACCCTATATGAAATATCACACTGGTCCCTGGCTACCTCTCTGATTTCATTTCCTACTACATTCTCTCTTACTCCCCCAATTAACCTACTGTTCTGAGTATGAATAGTGTCCCTCAGACATTGAGTATAGTTTTTCTCCTTCATTTCATCAGGTTTCAAATGTGAGTTCCTCTTAGAGGACTATCTACATTACATAAAAATAATATTATTTTCCTCTACTACCTACTTGTTTTGTTCCTCCATAGCAATTATTACTATCTAATCATTATACCACTGAATGATTAAATTGTCTCTTCTGGCTAGAATTGAATATCTTCAATGGCAGGAATTTTTTATCTTTTGTTCACAATTGTATCCCATTGCCTAAAAAGGTGCCTAGGATGTAAAAACATATATATGTGTGTGTGTGTGTGTGTGTGTGTGTGTGTGTGTGTGTGTGTACAATGTCCTTTCCCATATGGGAAAGGACATTGTACACTTAAATAATTTGATTTCTTAATTGCATTTGATTTTAACTTTTTTTTATGTGTTAATGCACATAACTGCTTAGTGATTATAGACTTTTAAGTGTTTTCACTTTTCACATTCATTACTTTCCGTAATGCCATTAAAATAAACTTTTTTAATAGGGTATAAAATTGTCACTTTTACAATGTTGATTTATTGGTACTGTGGCAAACCATTCAGAGAAGATTTTACTGCTTGTATGCTGAAAAAGAAAACCATATATATTTGGCTCATTCTAAATTAAAAGCATATATATGTAAATCCATAACACCAATTCTAAATTCAGGGGCAATATAATTTGATTTAATATTACAAAGTAGAATAGTTACATGCAATAAATCCAAAAGTGACCTAAAATGTAAAATTTAGACCTTTTCTATTACTCATTAACTCGTAATAAATCTTTCTAAAAGGAAACTAATGGCAAATTAAGGCAAGTGACCTTATCATTGGTGATTCTTTATAAAATATATAACAATCTTGAGGCAGTTAATATTTTATATCCTACAAAATAAGATGCTAAAAATAATGGTTGCGATGATGTACTACCACATAAAAGTGTATCAATTATCAGATATTTATAGGTCATTACCACTTATATTTAGTGTTCTAGGGCAACGCTATTTATATGTCATAAAAGTGTCCATCTGATATTTTACAGAGTAACTGGGCCTAGAAAATTATATAGATATGTTATTAAAATATATTTTATATGCTATCATTAAAAATACTTTATTATGCATGCAAATTATTAATCAGAATGATGCTCAAAACTGTTGCGTACCCAAAATAATAATTATAAGACAATTCAAAGTGTTAGGCACTGAGGTGGTTTTGTTTCTTAAAGCTTTCCTTCTTCCCAGGTTCTAATCATGTATAAGCACCCAAAAGAAGACTGGATCAAATTATTAGTTTTATTCATGAAGGTTCAATAGCTTCCAAAATACAGGGCTTTCTGATAAAGCCATGTTGAAGATTATACCTGTAACCTGTGTCCCAAAGTGAGAATATTACTATATTATCTCTCCATCATACACAGACTTTGGTACAAACTGAGAGAAGTGTTAGGTGTGAAAAGCACACTCCAAGTAAGATTTATATATCACTCTTCTTATAGGATTAAAGTCAACTGAATGATAAAGACTAAATGCAAATAGAGTGTAGAAAGTCTACAGGTGTATTTCTAGAAAACAGGCCTTGATATACGTTCTCAGGTAAACTTAGCAAATACAGCTGGTCCCCAGGTCACCCCCTCTTGGCCAGCTTCTGATTCCAACTGCATTTGAAGTGAGTGGTTCTGAGTGCTGTCAGCTCACCTCATCATGATAGTTCCCCAAGTCAAGTGATTGCTGAATGTTCCATATCTAGAGTCTTTTCCTATACCATGGAGCCAGTTTAGCCTCCATGCATGCATAACTCAGAGTACAGGAGGTCAGTGCCCTAAAGGTATGCTTCAAACAATGGGAGATAGAAGGCAGTTTATAAATAACAGAACCACCTTCCTTTCATGCAGTTAATCCTGGTTATATATTATTCAGTCATTAATGTTTCTTTTCTTTTTTTAAAGTTTTATTTATTTATTTTGAGAA
Organism: Crocuta crocuta; assembly: GCF_008692635.1. Taxonomy (NCBI): domain Eukaryota; kingdom Metazoa; phylum Chordata; class Mammalia; order Carnivora; family Hyaenidae; genus Crocuta; species Crocuta crocuta. The sequence goes on along the minus strand of NW_027530198.1, from coordinate 30,376 downwards.
AGAGAATGAGAGAGAGAGAGAGAGCAGAGAAGTGGCAGAGCGAGAGGGAGAAACCCACAGAATCCCAAGTAGGCTCCGCACTGTCCACACAGAGCCCAATCTAGAGCTCTAACTCACAAACCCTGAAATCATGACCTGAGCCCAGATCAAGAGTTGGACACCTTATCCTGAGCCACCCAGGTATCCCAATCTTGCCACTTCTTAAAGTCATTGTGCAATCATGTCCCCACTGCCTACAAAAGTATCTTTAATAAAGCTTCTTCTGCTGACTTTTAATTTTTCTCTGATCTTACTCTTCCCACTCCCTCATTCTCACTTCCTGAGAAACTCTGCTGAATAAATTGAGTCATGATCTCTCACTCTGATTTTAGCAGAATACCCAAAGGCATAGAGCATATTTCCTACTTTTGGAAGCCTGGAAATACTTGCTAGCAGCCTGTGAGACATTGTCATTGGAAAATCTGATTTTCCTTAATTGGCTAGAAAGGGAAGGAAAGAGAAATGACATATTTACACCAGTTCTGCCCCTTTTGGCAAGTGGGTCTGAACCTATCTGCCTATTGAAACTAGGCAACAACATAACTGTCGAAAATGAAATGCACTGCCTATAAGAGAAACAATATGTTTACTTTTGTGACTCAACTAGTCTCTCTCCTAGCATTTAAATGACTCTCGGTGGCATCTCCGGAAAGTCAGTGTTTTTCATTTGCAGTATAGTTCCTTCCCACACTGTCTTTATTTAACTGAAATGTTATGTGATTATGTATAATATAACCAGATTTAAAGAAACATTAAAAACCTTTTAAAATTGAAACATCAAAGCATTACCAGGACAATAAACTCTGGCTTTTAATCAGATAAATAAATAGAAATATAATCCATTGGAAAGCAAAGATCTTTGGAGACATTTGTGATTTGAAATCTTGACCCCCAATAACTCTAACACGTAGAAAAATGCTTCCCATCTGGTGTTTTAATGAGTGATTAATCCCACTGTTCTATTTTAGTTCCTTATCCTCTCTCTGAGACATTCTTTCACCTGGTTCTTGTCTTGAATATCTTTTTCTCTAAGTCTTTTTGGGGAATAGTTACCAGCATTATCTGACTAACAGCACAGACCTAATCACAGAACATCTTTATCAAGGCATGCTTTAGTAAGTGTGACTGTGCATGCCCCTGTGCCCTCACGCTCCCAAGTCCTTTCACTGAGCTTCTACTTTGTGTCAACTTGTCTGGGTGCTGGGAAAGTAAAAGGGGCACATTAAGCCCCTTGACTTTGTGCTTCTTATATTCTCATGAGACCCTGACAGAACTCAAGCTTTCCTACACTTACTCTCACAGTCATTTCAATGGAGACAATAGCAGGTGAGGACTGAGGAAAGGTGAGATATTATCTTTTCATCTTGAAACACAGGAGAGCCAATTAATTCTCCCTGGAGGCAGGGAATTCATAAGAGATAGACTCCTGCCTCGTCTCTGCTACTTCCTCCTTAGGTTACAGTCAGACTTTGGCCTAAACCTTGTGTCCTCAAAGAGACATCTCCAGTCAACCAGTTCTTCTATCTTCAAAAGATCAGAGTTTTAACTTCTTAAACCACTACTTTCCACTGTTTAAATTATTATGCACCTTGCTAAATGTGACCCACAGGCTGAACCTAGATTTGGGTTTTTTTTAAGTGGTATGATTTAAAAATATATGATTTTAAAATTAGGACAAGTCACTGTCCTCTTAATCTTCTCTTCTTATGAAAATTCAGAATACCTGGAAATATATATATATTAATTTTGGAAAATAGGCTGGCTGGGAGGAGTGTCTGCTTCCTTGAGATAGGGCACATACTGTCCATTTTACCTGAGTTATCAACTGTACTTATTTATGTTGTTTACTGGACCACTGTGTGCATTTGAGTTTCTCACCACCAAAATTTCAGAGGACCATAAAGACAAGTTTCCCCATTCTCAGTACCTCTACTCTCTTCATTTACTGTCCTTATTCCAAATTCTTTGTCTATTCCTGGATGAAAACTTTTACCTTCACCTTCCAGCAGACTGGTAATTTTATTGGCAAATTAATCATCCCTTGTTTTTCAACTCTTTGCTTGTCATCAATTGACTTGCTTACCCTTTAGAGGTATAATGGAAAGATATTTTGCACCTTTACACATTTGGGATTTAAGTTTCCTAGGGGAAATTTAGGAAAATGCTTATACTCATAAAAATCACCTTGCCTAAAGAGGAGCAAAAAAAGCTAAGATATATTTGCAACATTTGTGCAGAGTTTTTGAAATGGTGATTAGCTTTTTGACATTGTATTGGTGTTTGCTTTTAGAGTAAATCTTGGCTCTGAGAATGTGGATGTAGTTACACCTTTATTTAATCAACTTACAAGAATTCTTTGACCTTACTGCCTTTCTCTGAGGAATAGTGGAGGAAAGTTAGCATTTTCCTCCCTAATATATTATCTTAAATTTTATATAACAAGTTATATGAATATAATATTAATCTCAGGACTAAAAATATGTATTGATTCTGATCACTTAGGAACATTTAACTTCAGTACCATGATGCCCACCTAATCTTTACAAAAAGTTAAAGCTAAATTAAGTAGACATACAGATGCTTTCTATCCCATGACCAAAAGGGGCATTTTTGTGTATCTATGAAGCATTCTGGGAAAAGCTGGGGGAAAAAAATCAAACCATGTTATGTTCTCAAAATATGCATTAGAATCTCTATAGGCACATGTTTAGAATCAGGACATCACACTCAATTGTCCAATTAAAACAAAAATAACTTCCCAATTCCATTTCCTTAAATTCACTAAACTTATTCAACCCACCTTATCCCACATACATCAATTCAAATATGGAGCTGAGATAATTGTGGCACAGAGCACTGAGTAAGCACAGTAGTCTAAAAACACCTGAAACTCCTTTGACCAAAAAACTGGTGATCAGTCAGGATGGTTTTTTTGAGACAAAAGTCTTGCCCTGCTTGTTTATTTTTCTTCCAAAATTTAGGGTATATAGACCACGAGTCACCACTATCCTAAGAGCCACCCTATGTCTTTCCTAGTAGTGATTTTAGAAGATAGTATCTGGGAATATTTTTAAAAAATCAACTCACATCAATTCCTCCTTATCATCATTTTTAAAATGTTTATTTAATTTTTAAGAAAGAGAGAGACAGAGCATGAGCAGGGGAGGGGCAGAGGGAGACGGAGATATAGAATCCAAGGCAGGCTGCAGGCTCCAAGCTGTCAGAACAGAGCCGGATGTGGGGCTCAAACCCACAAGCCATGATCATGACCTGAGCTGAAGTCAGATGCTTAACTGACTGAGCCGCCCAGGAGGCCCCATTTTTACTTTCTGTTTGAAGAAATAAAGGTTAAAGCCATGAGTTTCTGATTTTATATTGTTTTCTTGTACTATATATATATATATATATAAATAAATGTTACTATATTTATATTTGTAATTATAACAGGTTATGTTAATATTTTTATATTTGTTACTGATAAAGCATATAACTGTATTTTCAAATCTACACAGTTTAGGTATAAGATGTTCCTGTCTCTCAATAGAGTTTCACAATCCCCGTCAATTCTCCTCTCCTGGATCACTCAATCTCTTTCAGTTAACTATTGAAGTGATATTTTCAGTCAATATCCTTGCTTTCATTCTTACCTTTTTGCAATACATTTTTTATAGAATGACCCTATATAAAATTCAGATCTTATAACTCCATGTATAAAACACTTTAATGGATTCTTATTTATTTATTTTAGGATAAGATCAAAAGTCCTTAACCCTGCTCTCAAGTCCTTATACAATCTTTTCTTTCAGTATTATGTCAAACCATCATCTCCTTTTCTCTAGCATATTTTTTGATGCATTGTCAGGTCAATAGTAGCCTAATGTTACACCACAATAACTATGTCATTCACCTCATTTCATCTCATCATGCACGCATTTTGTCACCTCACATCATCACAAGAAGGGTGGGTACAGTGGATATTTTGAGAGACAAAGACCACATTAACATAACTTTTATTATACTAGAGTGTTATAGTATATGTCTATTTTATTATTAGTTATATCTGTTACTTTAAATTTACCATAGGTAATGCATATGTATAGGAAAACATATGGTATATATAGAATTCGGTACTATCCATGGTTCCAGGCATCTACTGGAGTCTCAGAATATACCCACCACGGATAGGGGAGACTACTATAACATCAAAAAACTTAAAGTGATTTTTTTAACTTAAAAATATGATTCAACAGGGACACATGGGTCGCTCAGTTGGTTAAGCGTCCAATTTCAGCTCAGGTCATGATCTCACAGCTTGTGGGTTCGAGTCCCANATCAATTCCTCCTTATCATCATTTTTAAAATGTTTATTTAATTTTTAAGAAAGAGAGAGACAGAGCATGAGCAGGGGAGGGGCAGAGGGAGACGGAGATATAGAATCCAAGGCAGGCTGCAGGCTCCAAGCTGTCAGAACAGAGCCGGATGTGGGGCTCAAACCCACAAGCCATGATCATGACCTGAGCTGAAGTCAGATGCTTAACTGACTGAGCCGCCCAGGAGGCCCCATTTTTACTTTCTGTTTGAAGAAATAAAGGTTAAAGCCATGAGTTTCTGATTTTATATAGTTTTCTTGTACTATATATATATATATATATAAATAAATGTTACTATATTTATATTTGTAATTATAACAGGTTATGTTAATATTTTTATATTTGTTACTGATAAAGCATATAACTGTATTTTCAAATCTACACAGTTTAGGTATAAGATGTTCCTGTCTCTCAATAGAGTTTCACAATCCCCGTCAATTCTCCTCTCCTGGATCACTCAATCTCTTTCAGTTAACTATTGAAGTGATATTTTCAGTCAATATCCTTGCTTTCATTCTTACCTTTTTGCAATACATTTTTTATAGAATGACCCTATATAAAATTCAGATCTTATAACTCCATGTATAAAACACTTTAATGGATTCTTATTTATTTATTTTAGGATAAGATCAAAAGTCCTTAACCCTGCTCTCAAGTCCTTATACAATCTTTTCTTTCAGTATTATGTCAAACCATCATCTCCTTTTCTCTAGCATATTTTTTGATGCATTGTCAGGTCAATAGTAGCCTAATGTTACACCACAATAACTATGTCATTCACCTCATTTCATCTCATCATGCACGCATTTTGTCACCTCACATCATCACAAGAAGGGTGGGTACAGTGGATATTTTGAGAGACAAAGACCACATTAACATAACTTTTATTATACTAGAGTGTTATAGTATATGTCTATTTTATTATTAGTTATATCTGTTACTTTAAATTTACCATAGGTAATGCATATGTATAGGAAAACATATGGTATATATAGAATTCGGTACTATCCATGGTTCCAGGCATCTACTGGAGTCTCAGAATATACCCACCACGGATAGGGGAGACTACTATAACATCAAAAAACTTAAAGTGATTTTTTTAACTTAAAAATATGATTCAACAGGGACACATGGGTCGCTCAGTTGGTTAAGCGTCCAATTTCAGCTCAGGTCATGATCTCACAGCTTGTGGGTTCGAGTCCCATGTGGGGCTTTGTGCTGACAGCTCAGAGCCTGTAGCCTCCTTCTGATTCTCTCTTTCTCTCTCTCTCTCTCTCTCTCTGGCCTTCTCCCACTCATGATCTCTCTCTCTCAAAAATAAATAAAATATAATTTAAAAAAATATGATTCAACAAAGATAAAATGATAGTATCTACACATTTTAAAACAGTCAATCTTTAAATTTTTTTGAAATATTCTGTTTTTTCTTTATATATAATATGAGTATTGGAAAAATCTGTGATATTAAACTTCTCCTATAATGTACACAAAGATTTTAATTAACCACAGGGTTTTATTAAATAAATGGATTCAAAATTAATGATGCTTTCAGTGAAGCTTATCTAATGATGGCAATTGTCTAATGAAAGTTCATTGTGTGACAAATGTTAATTGGAGATAAAAGACCAGGAAATATACACAAATAATTACAAGCCACTTAGTCTGAATGCATGTTTTCAAAAATAGGATGTAATTTGATATGATTTCCTAACAGGGATTAGGAAATTTCTGAAAACTCAAAAGAAGTTTAAGTGTCACTATTACAAAAAATTCAGAGATGAAAACAGCTCACTTCAGTAAGTGAGTGTTGGACTACATACTATAATAATGCAAATGACGTCTGAGAAACAGCTTCTGCCTTCAAAGATAACAAAACCCTGCCAAGCAGACAAGCCTTTATAGAGAACTCCAGAGAACATAAATAAGAGAAGGGAGAGAAAGCCTTCAGATTTTGTTGACAATCAAACACTTCTGTTCTGAAGGCTGGGCAGAGTTTTGGTCCATGTGCCCTGAGTCAACATGACTGCTAGATTGTGAAAAGCAGGAGGAAAGGATTCCTACAGTGGGTCATGCTTAAAAACCCTTATCATATACTATTTCAATAATCTCTTAGGCATTTTTTTAGGCTTGCAGTGAAAAGACAGGTCACCTTTAGACATGTTTTCTGAGGTCTAACATCTCTTAGAGGATTTGGAACTGTTTTCCAGGTCGGCATTTTCTAAACGATATGACTCAATCTGCAAAAACTCAAGGAAAAACAAATAAAAAAATAGTCTGTAAACTTAATTATAAATTCCTAGGATATCATCAACTAAAGCTGAAAATAAAGTATGACATATCTTCTCTTTGATATTTCTATGCCTCCAATTAAATATCTGGATTTGATTGACCTTTATTGAATAACATCTATATTCTAAATTGGTGTATTCATGATAAATACTTTTCCTTCTCCAAATATTCTCTCCATTTTAAAGTTTTTCTGAATCCTTTGCCAAGAATGTAAACTCACTTACATATTCAGTCATATATGAACTTCTGGAATATGAAGATGATAGACTAATTATTTAAATGCCAATTAACCATTTTTAAATCATTTCTCTTTTTTGTTTTATTGCTTTTAATGTGATCCATCTATTGATTTTATTGATGTAGGAAAATTTACATTCTCAGTAGAGTCAATTTAAAATATTTATTATATAATAGAATGTCTGAAAAAATAAAACAATCTTTAAAGATATATTTTATACAAACAATATATTATTATAAAGTAAAATTATAAATATGACCTAATGGCATGATACAATGATAGAAATCTAATATCAGAAAAATATAAGTAAAAATGATGAACACAGCTTTAGAAGCATGGAAGTTATAGCTAACCAAAAGCCTTCTGAGCATATTTAACATTCCTTCAGTTGAGGAAGGAAAATCCTATTGCCTTAAATATTTTAAAGGTTACTGAATAAATAATAAACCATAGAGAAACATGGCCTATATAGGTATGCTAAGAGGAAATAAAAAACAGATGAGATATTCACTTTCACATCTCTGCTTCATAAAATGACTCGCATATGATTCTGGTGGGTGAAACAGCTCCCAAAGTGTAAGAGAGACAATCATGATTTCTTGATGCCCTTAGTATCCAGTTAATCAACAAAAAAGGGTTGTATTAAATGGTCCTCTAAAGGAGAAAGAGAGAAGTTTCTTTAAAGTGACTACTTTATAAATAAATTCTAAATGTGCATGAGAAAGATTTGATTAAATGTTATGGTATTGCCAGACTGATGTCATGTATTTTTAGGACCATTCAAAGATTGTATAATAAGAGCCAGGTAGTTTGCTAAATGTGGTATGATAATAAAAATGAGATTAAAATAAATAATTTAACAGAAGAACAAAACTGAATTATTTTCTGGTGATACATCATAACCTCTTACTTAATATTTTCAGTTGACTACTTAAAACTTAAACTGTGTGTGTGTGTGTGTGTGTGTGTGTGTGTTAATATTTCCTCATTTCTATCCCACCTCAGTAAAATCCTCCAGCCACAAAACTGGGTGCCATCTATGATACAAATTCTCTCTCATACTCACATCCAGTTCATTATAAAGTCCTATTAGTTTCCACATCAAAGTATTTCTCAGGTAGTCCACTTATTTCCCCTATTAAAACTACATCAGTCTAAGCTACCATTATATGTTATTGAGCCTTCAGATCTAGAATATTAACTGGTATCTGTGCTTCTGTATCCTCAACCTTGTTTTTCATGATAGCAAAATGAACATGATTTAAAATATATATAATAATAAGTTACTTTACCCCTGTACTTGAACCCCTTAATAATTTTTCCCTTATGATTACAATAAAAAATAATTCCATTGTATGGTCTAAAGACCCATATGATTTGGACACTGATTTTTACACATCTGCACTTCCTATTTCCTTCTACAAACTTTATGTTTTGCTTATTTGTGTCTTGAAACACATCTCAAAATCATTCTTTATACAAAAAAACACTTACTTTTTTTACTTGTCTTCCTAGAATGCTTTTCCCTTTGCTTTCACATGATTGACTTCTTTAGCTATCAGTTCCATTATCACCTTCTCAGAAAGTTTTTTCCTATTGAATTCACCTATCTCTAAACTAATATTTATTATATAATTTTTTTACTTCCATTACAGTGTTTACCATAATCTGAATATTCTTAGCTTGTATATTTCTGTATTTTCTATCTCCATATCTTGTAATTTATGCTCCTGGAGAACAGAGAGATGTTTATGTTTGCAACTTATAAATATCCCCAGCACATGGTAGTCTATCAATCACTGGATTTTGAGGGGAGCCTGGGTGGCTCAGTCAGTTAAGTGTCCGACTTCAGCTCAGGTCAGATCTCACGGTTCGTGGGTTCAAGCCCCAGATCTGGATCTGTGCTGACAGCTCAGAGCCTGGAGCCTGTTTCAGATTCTGTGTCTCTCTCTCTCTCTGCCCCTTCCCCTCTCGTGCTCTGTCTCTCTCTGTCTCAAAAATAAATAAATTATTTAAAAAAAATAACTGGATTTTGAGCATATGAATACATTCTGATAAAGTAACCAGCATTCTAAGATGAAAAATATGGAGTCTTTAGAATATTTCTGTATCTTCAAACCATTTTATTAACCTGTCTAGATCAACTCAAACAAATTTCCCACCCTTAAAAGAGTTCATTAGAAGTTATATCATTTTTGCACTTCTCCAAATTTATTTTTGTTTGCTTTCTCAAAAGCAATAGTGCCAGTTTAGCTCTAAATTTTTCACATGAATGGATAAATCCAGTATAACTAAAAAAAAGAGAATTTTGCCATTGGATAGTGGGTGAGGTCATGAGAACTTAACCTCCCATTTGGCAAAATCTCCTTTTGATTGACCCATGATTAGTATTAAGAACTCTAAAGGGCGCCGGGGTGGCTCAGTTGGTTAAGCGTCCAACTTTGACTCAGGTCATGATCTCATTCATGGTTTGTGGGTTCGAGTACCATGTCGGGCTCTGTGCTGACAGCTCAGACCCTGAAACCTGCTTCAGATTCTGTGTGTGTCTTTCTTTCTCTGCCCCTTCTCTCTCTCTCTCAAAAATAAATAAACATAAAAAATGTAAAAAAAAAAAAAATAAAGAACTCTGGGTTCCAATTGAGAAATAAGGATTTGACATACCCTTCTGCTGTAAACACATATAAATCTTGCAAAATATGTAAAGCAACTCTTTTCATTTGAACTACAAATTGTTCAGAGCTGTGAATTGTTTCCTTCCTGTTCAGGGAGATGACCTTCACATTCAAACCAACTTTCTACCTAGGGGTAGATGTTAAGACTAATATGGAGAGCAGTGGTGTTGTAGAACAGAGGAAATAAACATCAGTAGTTGGGGCTGATATGGGGGATAAGATTTGTATGGCAGAGTATTAGCAAGGAGGTTATCAGTTCCTTTGCATTCAACAATTCTAGTACAAAAATCCAGTACCCAGGAGAGATTCAAAACATATAAATGTCAGGATTCATGCCCAGATTATTTAATCAGAATCTCTAAGTTTGTAACCTAGGTGTTGTTCTTAAAAATCTCCCATGTGATTTTAATGCTTGTAGGTTGATTGATACTAGAGAAATGCACTTTTTCTTAATAAACACATTTTTAAAAAACTTAATAACACATTCCTAGAATGAGGGATACAGGACTTGCTTAAGTCTGAGGTTAGACCAGGACAAAGAAACCTCCATCCCCCACCACAAATATAGTAGCAAGTATACAATGGAGAAGGGAAAAGAGTGCATAGAAAGTCACCTGTGGTGCAGACATACAGAAATAACCAAAAGCTGTTGATGGTACAGTGGGAAGAGTCCTTCAGCCCACCAACCCCCAAATAAGGCACGAGGCAGTGGAAGCCAAATGCTTGACAAATGTGAAGCGTGTGATATAAGAACAAAAGCCAAGTCAAAATAGCTTTTAAGTAGATTGACTCAACTGCTCATACTAAGAGGAGTCATGGCCATATCCAGTCATAAATAGTATTCCACTTGGCCTCTACCACTCTATGCCAATGTCTGTTATTCAATTTTAAAAAAGACAAAGTGTACAAAAAGATCGATTAAAAAAAGTTTGTCAAGAGGCAGAGTAATCAATAGAACCAGACTCAGAAATGACCTTAAGTGCTGGAATTGCAAACAACATATTTGATATTGATATTAAACTGTGGAACATTAAGATTTAGAATAAGTATTATTAATATGTTAGGATTAGTATGCTAGTGGAAATGGATACTCTGATAAACGAGTAGATGGACAATTATACCAGACACATAGAAATAAGAAAAAGTTATATGGAAGGTCTAGAATTATTAAGCAACTTCAGGAATTTTGGTATCTTCTCTGACATGTAGTAACCTTGGAAGTAATCACTCCAGTCTTCAAAACATCACAACCACCACCACCAACAACAAACTGAAAAACTGAGAAACAACTCTTCTTATATACTGACTGTATGTGTGGCACTGTGCTGGGTTTGGGTGTTAGAGCAAGAGAATGTCTTCTCCTTTCTTATTAGTTTTGATGTGGCTGGATTTTTTCTCATCCAGGGTATAGGAGCCTTTCAACTAGTTTTTGGATTTCTCACAGTATTGATCCAGGTGTTCATGTTAAATCAGTGTATCTATGGTAAGATGGAGAGTCTGGAGTTTCCTATTCTGCCATCCCATTTCAGATATTTGTAGTGTCTTACTCATTGGTATTCTTTCACTATTTTCTTATCAGTAGTATTCATCAATTACATTATGGTCTTCTTTGGTGTGATATTCCTTTTTGTTTATTCTTTGGGTAAGGGTTTGATGAGCTCACAGGATCATTTTTGTGTAGATTTAATCAAATTTTGAAAAAAATCTACATATTATTTATTCACCAAAATATTTTTGTTTTCTGCTTTGTTCTAGCAATCCTAATATAAGAGCACATGTGTTAGACACTTGTTGTCTTCCCACAGGTTCCAAAACTATGTTATCTTTTTTATATTTTTCCTATTCTGTGCTCATATTTTTTCTACACTCAGCATAGTTGTATAGTTCTTACTGCTGTATCTTCAAGCTCAATGTCTACCTTTGTGGATGAAATATGTACATTTTGAGGGACTGTATATATAGTATTGTTGGATATAATGTTCTGTATAATTTCAGTTGGAACAATTTGGTTGATACATTATTCAAATCTGCTCTAGTCATACTGATATTATCACCTATTTTTCTTTCAATTTGAAAAACGGGCTTTAAAATCTCCAATTGTGAATGTATATTTGCCTTTTAAGAAATTTTAGTTCTACCAACTTATGATTATTTTTTAATGTTTTGTTTATGTTTGAGAGAAAGAGAGTACAAGCAGGGTAAGAGCAGAGAGACAAAGAGACACAGAATCTGAAGCAGACTCCAGACTCTGAGCTGTCAGCACAGAGCCCGACTGGGGCTCAAACTTGTGAACCATGAGATCATGACCTGAGCTGAAGTCAGATGCTCAACTGACTGAGCCACCCAGATGCCCCTTAATTCTTGTATTTTAAATGGATAACTATAAACTAGAAAGACTGATAGTGTTCAGGGAAAAACAATTAAAATTTGAAAAACACCTTCTGGATGAGAAAATAGATTGGAGTAATTCAACTAAATAAATGAACAGTTCTACACTTAGATTCAAACCTAAATGTATACTCTATATATAAATAAATATGTATTATATATATGATGTATGTATTATTTATATTATTTATTTTCATGTAGTATATATTATAATATATATTACATATAAATATATATGATATAATATAAAATGTCTTATATTAGAAGCACACATGAAGTAGAATTAAGAGTTGAAATTGGACTATCCATTTAAATATGGCATAATAGAATGATAGAATGATAGACTGAATTGTTTCTGCAAATTTCATAATTAGTTTTACATGGAGTTTATGAGAGCCCCACCCTTATGAAGGACTTGGGCCTTATAAGAGACACCAGCAAGCTTGATCTCTCTCTCTCTCTTTCTCTCTCTCTCTCTCTGCCATGTGAGGGCACAGCAAAAAAGGTGACAGTCTGCAAGCCTGGAAGAGCATTTCACCAGAACCCTACCAGGCTGGCATCCTGATTTCACACTTACAAACTCCAGAAAAGTGGGAAAATAAATTTCTGCTATTCAAGCCACTCAATTTATGGTATTTTGTTATGCCAGCCTGAACAGACAGACTTTGACATGAAATAATATGGCTTCTTTACAAAGGCATTATTAATAAAGGAAAATGTTTCAAAGGGAAGAATATTGTTTGTCAAAGAAAGAGGCTCAGTGACAGAGTCAAGTGCATCCAGAGTTTAAAAGTCAAGATAATGTGAGTACTTGAAAACATTATATGAGAGATTCTTTAGATTTAGAAGGGATATAATACAATCAGCCGAACTCAAAGCACTGGTATAAAATACCTTTGTGTCTCTCTCATTCTAAATAATGTAAACATGCAAGAAACAAAAATCCTTTCATTTATCTGTACAGGTCTACTGTATCATAAATCCGTGGTAATGTCCTAGAGCTGCTGTCACAGTGCCACAGATGGGTGATTTGAAACAACAGACATCTTATTTTTCTCTTACTGTTCTTATAGCTAGAAATCTGAAAACAAGGTTTCAGGATGGCTGTGTTTTCTGAACGTTCTAGGAAAGAATCTCTTCCATGCCTCTCTCCTAGTTTCTGGTGATTGCCAGCAGTCTTTGGCTTCAACCACTATTTCTCTCATGAAACAATTCTCCCAAATGTTACCAATTTACCTCCTTCTGAAAAATGTTCTGAGTATTTTTAAATCTTCATCTTACTTGGTCATTTGACTATTCTCTCTTCGTGGATTTTTTTTTCTTTTTACCTCATTATTACCTCTATTCCACTCAGCCATTTTCTGGACCTGTCTGCTCCTTTATAGGCTCAATTACCTCTTCCTTATTATTAACTAGTAAAGTCCCTTTAGGCATTACCCTATGCCTGTTTCCTTGTTCATTCTTATCCATCCACAGTTTTCATCTGTGGGTGGTTATTTGTGTGTTACTGTCTCAAGTCTTTGACTCTTTTCTGAATACAAAACCCTGGTGAATAGCCTAACTGGTATATCTCCTTTTGGGTGTTGCCAAATCACCTCAATATCAAAAAGTTAAAAACTGTTGAACTTTGAACTTGAAACAGTGAAAGTCACAGAAATTATCCATTGTGTCAACCAGGAATCTTAAAGATATCCCTAATACCCTCTTTATCCCCCTGCCCCACCATTTCCAATTCACAACAAAATTATATTGATTGATAACCTAGATATCTCAAAACAAATCATGCCCTGCCATCTCTTCCATCACCAACCTTGTCTGATATTCTATTGTAGACTTAGTCTTTTTAATTACTGTCAAGCTCATTTAGCTTTTCCTGCGTAGTAACTAGAGCAATTTTATTTTCACAGCTAGTCTCTATTATGATATCTCTGTACTCATAAACCTTAAAAGCTTTCAATTTTTCTGTCTATCACAATTTCTACAATGGTTCTGAATATCTTTGCAATATAATCTTCAGCATCTTTCCTCTGAGTTTATGTCCTCCAGCTATTTTTATCTTATTTCTGTCTCTTATAGACCTATGCTTATTTCTGAAAAGCTCATTTATCTCCTATTCAGCTTCTGCCAGGTCTCCTTTTAAGTTACTTCTTCAGGGAAGTCTCTCTCCTGACCTCTAAGAATTACTATAATAGATGCTTTCATAGCATTAATTATCTTACCTTCATGGTATTTTATTCATTATTTTAATTATATGTATATATATATGATATATATATTTGTGTAATTCATTGATTAATGTGTAACTTCAGATTAGAATGTGATCTTAAGGAAGGCAGGGAGATGATGTTTTTGTTCACTAAGTAGAGTGCCTGGCATGGAATAGGGTTGCCATTAATGCTGATTCAGTGTCATACAATGAATGAATATGAGTGGATATTTTCACATAATCTATTTGGCTTCAAAAGTAGGGGTAAATTTTAGGCAAATTGATTTTATATTAATATAGAAAGAATGTTCAACATATATTCTTGTTTAAAAATGAAATATGCCTCCTTGAGAGTTGGATATTTACTGAAATAAATTATCAGGTGATTTTAAATATTGGCTCTTTTATTACTGGCAAATATCATGCATGAGACATAAACTCATTTTTTGAAGATAAAAAAACCCTCTTGTGTGATAGGAATAATTTTAAGAATGACTTTCTATAAATGCCTTAGTATAATCTCCTCTCCTTTGAATGTGAGGAAAACCTATGAAAATGATGAGATGTCAGTTCTATGATTGTGTTAAATTATATGGAGAAAGGGAGATTATCTGGACAGACCTAATTTATTACGTGAACATTTTAAGAGCAGAACGTTTTCTCTAGCTGGTGAGTAAAATGGGAAGTCAAAGAGATTCAAAGCATGGAAAAGACTAAACCGGCCCCTACTGGCATTTAAAATGCAGGGGTCTAACCTTAGAAGTTATTTAGTTTACCTTCTAAAGAAGGTCTGTGACTGGGGCACCTGAGTGGCTTAGTTGGTTAACCATTGGACTCTTGATCTCAGTTCAGGTAGGTCATCATCTATCAGTTTGTGAAATTGAGCCACATGTGGGCAGAGCCTGCTTCTGATTCTCTCTCTCTGCCCCCTCCCCCATACACTTACACTAGCTTTCTCAATTGCTCTTTTTCTTTCAATATAAATAAATAAACTTTAAAAAAAAATGAATGCCCATGGCTGACACAAGGAAATGGAGATATTGCACCTACAGTGGAAGGTAGATCCTTCCTACCTTCATTCTATCAACAAAATGAATGAGTTTAGAAGCCAGTTTCTCCCCAGGCCTTCCAGATAAGAACTTAGTCTGGTCAGTACCTGATTTCAGTCTTTTGAGACTTTAAGGAGAAAAACCACTTAGCCTGCCCAGACTTATATCCTATAGTGCTGTGAACTAATAAATGGGTGCTGCTTTAAGCTGTTAAATTTGTGGTGATTTGTTATGCAACAATAGCAAATTAATACATCTACTGAAGGATAGATGACTCCCCAGACATCTTATATGTAAAATGTGACATATAAGATGTCTAATCTCTTAACAGCTTTTGCACCTCATACCTCACATATCCACACCTCACTATACAAAAAAGACAATATAGGTAGAATAAAATTGTATATTCTTTCTTGAGTTATAGACAATGTAGTACAGTTTTCAAGAGTTGTTCAGGTGGCAGTTAGGAGATTCAAGTTCTAATCCTGCTATAATCATTAGCTTTATTATTTTTTATATCTGATTTTTTTCTTAATTTAAAGGAGATCCCTTCCATTTCTAGTTCCTATTAATTCTCTGGATTGGTTATCTTGTCTTCAAACAAGATAGCCTTAAAATATAGGAACCATCCTGACTTATTTTTTTATTATCCCGAGTGTGTAGCCATCTGGCTATCAGTACATATCTCATCATTATAGATGGATGGTAGCTTTCCTACAGCTACCTGAGTTCTTCCTTAGTAACTATGAAGCAGTGAACAGAACTTCTGAAATGTAAAAGTGATCCTTTTCAGTGCACATTACTGTAAACCTTGAAGCTAAATTTCCTCTAGGATGCTGATGAGAAAAAAAAAAAGGAATCCCTTGGACAAAATCCATTTCATCATCTACACCTCATAGTTACTGAACCTAGATGTGTGATTACATCAGGAACACTTCTTAGGATGAAATTAAATTGATAATTGTACTTACGAGTACATTGCATACCTTATTTGACAGTTCACTGCCACTGCCTGCATAGTAAGGAAGATTATGAAAGAAACACTCTTTAAATGAAAGAGTCACTTATTTTATATCTTTAAGTTTTTAGCATGGTTTTTCTTTCTCACTGGTTCATCTTCCTGGCACACAGGCTCCTTATATTGCTCTTCATCACTCCTTTCTGATGTTCTCAAGAGCAAGGTCTGAATCAGTAGCAGCATTATACTTGATAAATATGTTCTATTTTTCACTCCATTTCTTCTGATTATAACCTGATAGAATCTAGTTTGATCTATTTGAGTAGGAGTGTATAATATAACAATTGTATTTTTCTAAGAATTTCAGCAGTTTAAAAATAATAGCAATTTTAAAAATTATAAATACAGAAACATAAGTTAAGAGTAATTTGAACACCCTGAAGCAGGCTGGTTTTTATTGGCTATATCAATGCCAATGCATTACTGTTTAACATGATATAAATGTATTGTGACCCCAGCTTGTTGTCTAAATGATATTCAGTTTCTGTGTATGTCCCATTTGAAGTGGATAATCATATTTTAATGGCAAATGAAATCATTAAAACAAATAGTGTACAGGGATGATTTTATAAGCCTGACTACCTTTGTGTCCATGAATACTATTTGCAGATCTGCCAGTGAAATATATTATAAAAGTATTCAAACTGCAAGATTCAAGATGTTCAATGATTACATATGGGTCTGATACCGAAATTTCTCACCTGATAAATAGCATTGAATAAGTTGCCTAGGAACAGTCTGTGAGCTTTCATCTTCTTTGGGGACATTAAATATTGGTTATTGCCATAGGAAGAATTTTACGCTGAATGGACTCACACTATGATCCACAGTGGCAATCTCTAAATTTATCATCCTCTCCTTCGCTTTTTCTGTGTACTATTATCCAGGTCATGCTATTTACACCAGCTGTATTCTCATGTTCTGTGCAGCTAAGACATTTCTCCTCCAGCTCATACACCTGATCTCTTACACTCCCTCCCTCCATTCCCACTGGAAACAAGCTATTTGTCATAATTTTGTCTCCCGGGCCTGTTGATTGTTTGAAAACATCAACCCATCATTATAAATCTCTCTCTTCAATCTCCTAGCAATGCTGTTAACTGAAAAGACTTCCCCAGAAGTGCTTCTTGCTTTTACAAGCTTTACTATAAAAGCAGTTTTAACTTCTTATATGCATTTTTCAAACCTCTGAGCCATTGCCGTTTACCTTGTCTACAACTCAAGAATAACTACTAAAATGTGTGTGAACAACTGCTTTTTGAATGATTAAGGCAGAGCCATGGTCACTAAAAATTATTTTTAAATAATGATATGATCATTCTTAACATTTATGAAGAAATAAATAGTTTTAAAGAAAGTTACCTAAGAAATTACTCAATCATCTAAAAATTATTATAATAAAAATCATTTTCTCCATATACAGTAAGGTGTAATTGACAAGCATTTATATTAGGTACTAGATCTGCATGAACGAAGTTTTAACTAGCTCAGAAATGAATAATTAGCCTCATTGTGGCAACTATACAGACTATATATACTATCTTTATGAAGATAAAGGAAGAAACTATCTACTCTAATGCACCAGAAAATTATCGAAAGATAATGTGGCATATGAGTTTAGATTCAAAGGAAAATGCACCTTAACATTTGGAGAAGTTAGGAAAAGGTAATTTAAATTATTAAAATGGGGTGTCTCCAATGAGTGTCAAGAGGTATGATTAGAGTTGCATTCTGTAAATGATTCACAGTAAGCTAAGAAGGTTTTTCATGGAAAATTTATTGAAAGTTACCAAGCAGAAAACATATAAAATATTATTAGTGTTTAAAAAAAATTGATGTGGTAGAAGTTAGCATAAATCCAAAAAGGATGTTGTTGAAATAATGTCCTTTTTAAAAAAAAAAAAATAATAATGTCTTTAAAACACAGTTGAGACATAGTGAAACTGAGTCAAGGCGGTTGCAAGGGAAATAGAAAAATAGACCTAGAAGGCATTATTATTAAAAAGCTGGGTATGAGATGGGGTGCCTGCGTGGCTCAGTCAGTTAAGCATCCAATTTCAGCTCAGGTCATGATCTCATGGCTTGGCCTAGGAGTTCAAGCCCTGCATGGGGCTCTGTGCTGACAGGTCAATGCCTGGAGCCCACTTTCAGATTCTGTGTCTCCCTCTTTCTCTGCCCCTATTCATTCATGATCTCTCTCTCTCTCTGAAAAATAAAAAATCATTTAAAAATATTTTTTAAAAGTTAAGAATGGGACAGAAGAATTCATGGAAGACTCAGACTTCTCTAATTTGTGCTTCTAAGAGAATCAATAGTAACTAAGTAAAATAGTTTCTTACCAGTATAGTTATATAAGTAGAGTAATCACATTTGTTAAAATTCTTATAGATAAATAAATTTTTCTGAGCAGGAGATTTTTCCAGTTTTATTGAGATATAATCATATGGCACTGTGTAAGCTCAGGGTGTACAGCATAATGACTTATATATTATTTAATGGTTACCAAAGTAAGTTTACTTAACATTTATCATGTCATTTGGTTGTCAAAAAGAAAAAAGGAAAAAACATGTGTTTTCCCCTGTGATGAGAACTCTTAAGATTTATTCCTTCAACAGTTTTCAAATATACTTTAGAGCAGTGTTAGCAATAGTCATCATGTTGTACATTACATCCTCAGTAGTTACTTATCTTATAACTGATTGTTTGCATATTTTGACCACATTTACCCAATTCCTCCACGTCTACCCCTCCCCATCTCTGGTTACCACAAGCCTGATCTCTTTTTCTATGAGTTTTTGTTACTGTTGTTTGGTTGGTTAATTGACTTTGTAGATTCCACATGTAAGTGACATATCACACAGTATTTTGTCTTTGACTAGTTCACTAGAATAATATCCTTAAGGTCCCTTCATGTTGTTGCAAATGGAAATATTTCCTACTTTTTTATGGCTGAAGAGCACTCCATTTATATATGTGTATAATATCTAAATATTATATAAATATTCCTATATTTATATATAATAAATAGTAATATATGGTTATAAATATATGTTTTATATCTATCCCACAACTTCTCTCTCCATTCATTCATTGATGGGCACTTGGGTTGTTTCCATGTCTTGGCTATTATAGATAATGCTGCTATGAACATGGGAATGCAGATGTCTCTTTGATTTAGTGCTTTTGTTTCCTTTGGAATATACCCAGAAGTAGATTTGCTAGATCATATGATATTTTTAATTTTTTATCTAATTTCTTTTATTTCTCATAATACATGAATTTTTTATTTCTATTAATATTTGACTATATTTTGCTTTTTGAATAAAGTAATAGAAAACTATAATACTAATACACATTAGTTGCATACAGAAAAATCTAATCCTTCCCTCAAATATACTACATTACCACATTAAGTTAATATAATTATGTTAATCTTAAAATCAACAGTGACAAGGGGCCCTTGGGTGGCTCAGTCAGTTAAGCGTCCGACTTCGGCTCAGGTCATGATCTCACGGTTTGTGGGTTTGAGCCCCACATCAACCTCTATGCTGACAGCTAGCTCAGAGCCAGGATCCTGCTTCAGATTCCCTGTCTCTGACCCCCTCCCCCCTGCTCTCTCTCTCTCTCTCTCTCAGAAATAAATAAAAAACATTAACTTTTTTTAAAAAGTCAACACTGACATCTCAATTTAGATTTCAAAAATTCTTATCAATGAAATATTAGATATTACTTTGATAAAATAGCTGGTAGTAAAGCTATGAAATGTCTCTGCATTTCTATTGAGGATAACATTATATCATCTTTCATATACAAACTGGAAATTCAAATTGTGAAAAGTCCTATAGGACTAAATTTTTTCATACCCATGCAAAGCATGGCCCCAAATTGTTCTTTCCAATCCCCATTGCTAAACTCCAAAATTGTCTAACCAACACCTACTAACCTATAACCCCAGACTGGCTGCTCCACATCCTGTTCTGTGACTAACACATCCCCATTTTCCCTACACCTTCTGAAAATGTGAACAGTGTTCAATTCTAGGAACAACTTGAACTTTGAATAATTTTCATCAACCTTTAGTTTTCTTCCAGAACACATATCTGAGAGCTTTTCTTTGATATCCCACTGTTTTAATAAAAGTTTCGAGACAATTGTTCTTTTTTCTTCTTCTTCTGCTGCTGCTGCTGCTGCTGCTTCTTCTTCTTCTTTCTTCTTCTCCTCTCCTCCTTCTCCTTCTCCTTCTTCTAGAAACCTCATTGTTGGATACATTTTGACTTAATTTCAGTACTAGTCAAAAATAAGAAATATGGAATCTGTACTTTAACTCTTCATAACAGTCTTAAAGCAATAGAGTAATGATGTAGTAATTGCCTCTTTAAGACAATCGATTTAAATATTCTGTGAAGCACAGATTGAGTTGAAGAGAAAAAAAATCTCTTATATGAGTTTAAATATAAGTAAACAGAGATCTGACTTAGACTGGTGAAAGTGGAAATGGAAAGGATTGGATAACTCCCTAACGCAGCAGACTTATAAAAAGATAAGAAATTGAATTACTTCTACACCTCTGAGCCTTGGATAATTATACAAGTAAGGAAGTTCAGAAAACTGGAGGGCTGTCTGCTCTTTTGGGTGGACAGAGTGGGATGTTGATAAGGAAGAACTGATGGAGGCAAGTTTATTTTTTTCAATGTTTTATTTATTTCTGAGAGAGAGAGACTATGTGAGCAGGGGAGGGTTAGAGAGAGAGGGAGACACAGAATCTGAAACAGGCTCCAGGCTCTGATCTGGATGTCAGCACAGAGCCGGACGTGGGGCTCAAACCCACGAACCGTGAGATCATGACCTGAGCCGAAGTCAAACGCTTAACTGACTGAGCCATCCAGGTGCCCCACAAGTTTTGTTTTAAACTTGAAAGTTATAAAATCATAGGGATTTCAGGTAAGTCATCAAGAATGAGGCTAATGAGGATTAAGAGAAGAAATGATGACAGGAGGAAATTTGTGAGTTATCTGTATAAAAAGAATGTGGAGTCAATATATCCCTGAAGGGGTTGAGAGGGAAGAGAAAGGAGTGACGAAGGAAAGGATTAAAAGTGGGCAGAAATGAAGGAAAGAGAACGAGATTGGACTGTTGTCAGAAGCTTGAATAAAATCTACTGTGTTTTACCAAATCTAAGTTGCTATCAATTATATGGCTCAGCATGATTTTACACATTATAAAGATAAGGGAAAGATTCTAAGACCAATATGTACATCTTAGAATAAAAGAAATACAGTATATTTAGGATACAAAAGGGATATGAACCAAGATTCAAGAATGGTTTTTAGTTATAAAGATATGATTAGACGTTTTGTAGAGAAGAATTTACAATGCTGAGTCCCATAAAGTGTGCATCTGTGTGTATTTGGAGAGTTGATAGCTGTAATAGCAGTAATTGAAAAATTATCTGAAGTGAAAGAAGTTGAAAATTTGCTGTACAAGTTGCCCCAAATACTGGCTGTTGAAAGAACCATGCAGTTGGGGCATGTGGATGACTCAGTCGGTTAAGCCTATGACTCTTGGTTTCAGCTCAGGTCATGATCTTCCAGTTTGTGACTTTGAGCCTTGCCTCAGGCTCTGTACTGACCTTGCAGAGTCTGCTTGTGGATTGTGCCCTTCTCTCTCTCTCTCTCTCTCTCTCTCTCTCCTCTACCCTATTTGTGTTATCTCTCTTTAAAAATAAATAAACTTTTTTAAAATTTAAAAACGAAAGAAACATGCAAGAAAGTTGGGAGAAATTGCATTAACCTAAAGGGAAATAATATTAAATAATTGTGTTAGAATAAAGGTCTGAAAGTGGGACAGGATCTCTGCTAGCCCCTTCTACTGTTTCTCTAAGTCTGTCTGAAAGAAAGGATAGCCACCTTTGGAGAGAGTTGCAAAAAATTTGGTGTGATCAGGAGAAAGCTAAGCAGACTTATAAGAGGTTTCTGTTAGAATTAGTGAGAGAAAGGAGGGTCCAAGGAAAAGTGTAAATATGGAGGAAAGATGGTTCTCATGGAGAGGAAGAAGATTTACCTTCTCAGAAATGGCTTAAAACCTGGTATCACCACAAAACTTCTTCTGGGGATTATCTTTCCTAGTTGATGTTATTTGGAAAATATTTTGACAGATGATTCACTTTTGAGTATTAAGCACTGAACCTATAGTGTCACTCAATAGCAACAACAATCATAAAACATTAAAATTTTAAAGTACATTATTCACAGAGTACATTTATTGTTACTCGTTTCTCACAGTGCTAGATGTTGGGAAAGATACTATTTGGGGGAAAATTAGAAATAATCATCATTATATACACAAAACTATTATACCCTAATGTGTGGTGTTCTCATGATATGTGGAGACCAACGGGCACCAGTATAATTACCTACATCATGTTAGAAAACTTCAGTTTAGTAGAAAAAGGACAATAATGACATGACCATTAACCTCTTATGTTTATTTTCCTTGACATTTTACTGTCCCAGAGCAGGAAAATTTGTACTAGTGCTTAAGTAAATAATGTGCTCCTCACAAATTTGCTTATCTTCATGAAGGTTAACTCAGTGTCAAATGTAAGACAAACACTATTAGCATTAATGCACTGTATGGTAGTCCTACTGATAGAATAATAGCTGCAAATTTTAATGATGCTTGCTGCCAAACATTGTTAAACACCGACTTATTGAAAGTTGCCTCATCAATTCCTGGGATCTATGGAGAAATTCTGGGTTTGATTTTGCCATATCAGCCAGTTCCTTATTTTCTAAAGATTTAAGATCTTTGGAATTAGAATAATTTGGCATAGGAGGTTAATCTTAATCATTTTAATAAAGTATTTGACAGTGATACATTGGCAAATGTGTAACAACTAGATCTGAGGGAAAAATCAAATTCCTAATTCACAAGTTATTTTTTTCTGATTTCTGAGATACACATATGACCACCATGGCTAATTTCAAGCTACCAATATTGTAATATGAACTGGTTTACAAAACTTAAAACTTTTACGATTGGCTAATGTGGCTCAGGTGTCAGCTGGAACTAGTATATCACTTCATCTTCTCGTATTAAAACACTATTTACTAGGGGCGCCTGGGTGGCTTAGTCTGTTAAGCGTCCGACTTTCGCTTGGGTCGTGATCTCGCAGTTCGTGGGTTCGAGCCCCGCGTCGGGCTCTGTGCTGACTGCCAGCTCAGAGCCTGGAGCCTGTTTCAGTCTGTGACTCCCTCTCTCTCTGACCCTCCCCTGCTCACGCTGTCTCTCTCTCTCTCCTAGAAATAAAAACAAACAAACAAACAAAAAACAAAAACAAAAACAAAAAAACACTATTTACTATAAAGGGTGAAAGATCTAGATAGCAGTCTTATCTTTACCTTCCACTAGTCTATCTGATCTGAAGAGCAGGATCTATATTATTTCCTTCTGCTACTTAGTATCTACTGTACTTTCTACTTACTGAAAGATACACACACGAAATATAGTAGGAAAATAGATAGCAAGGTAGCTACTATTACTATTATTTTATAGTTAGCACAAAAAATAGTTCAAAAGTTTTCAAGGTAAATAATTTGACTTTAGTATTAATAGAGCAATAGAATAATGGAGATTATTTTTAAAATTTACTTCGTTTCAACATATTCACTTTAATACAATTATTTGCATGTTCAGGAAGGTAAATAACTGGTTCATAGAATTTTTAAATGTGAATGAACATACAGTGAAATTCTGTTCTTCCCTTTATGGCATTAGTCTGTGGGTGAATTTTTTCTTTCCATAAGTCTACACCATGCCTTCTCAATGAATGTGAAGGATCTTACTCTTCTGTGTGTAAGACATAGGTGCATAAAACATATATCTCTGGCATTAAAATTTCATAGTGTGGATGATTAAGGGGGAAAAAGTCTCAAAATACTATAGGGATTTTGTTTTCAAGGTGAGAACACTGGTTTATATCAATGTTGTCTAATAGAACATTCTATGATGATGGGTATGGTCTATTCTATGATGTATATGACTGTAGTCATGAGATACATGTAGCTATTAAGCAGTTGAAATGTGCCTTGTGTGACTGGAGAACTGAATTTTAAATTAAATTTACCTTTAATTAAATTTAAATAACCACATGTACCTATGACAATATTGGACAGTTCAATATTCTAATGAAAAAAACCTGATTTGAAGTCACATGTGTCAATTATAAAACCTAAATGATTTAAGCAATTATCTAACAGTTGCTACTAACTAGATTTTTTTCTTTACATGACAATATTTAATATCAGTTGTTTCATGATTCTATATCATATTGATTTGTTTTCAGTTCTCAAAAGACAGTAGGATCCTAACTAATCCCAAGAAATGAGTCACAAATTTGAGGGCTTATTCATTAGTCAGAAAGTCTCTTACATTTTCTTTTTCCTTTGGAAATTGAAAATATTCTGGATATGAACAAATCCAAGATGAGTTCCGCCCATCAGGCAGGCCCCACTTAGGGACCAACCCACTAATTCAAGTATGGAGAAGAGGCAATTCTCAAAGCCCATCTTATAATATTTACTTTCATAACATCCTCACTTAGAATTTTAAAACATTCTGAAATCAAAGACGGCAAATTAATTTTTTTTCTTTCAGTTTGTAATGATTTATCTTATAGCATATGTTCCAAGATGGGCCACAAATAATCTTTTTTAACCAATTCCAACCTACTAATATTTGTTAACATTCTACAATAATAACAATAAGCTTGACCATTTTTTCACCTTATTAATTGATCTTATAACAACAATATGTTTAGTAAATATTATGACAGGTTTATAGATAAGGTCTAGCAAAATTAAGGTCACATATCCAGTGAGTAGCAGAGATAAGATTCTGAGTCAAGCCTACATGATGCCAAATTTGTGCTCATAACCAAAGCTATGTAATGTTAGTCATCATGCAAGAAATAGTAAAATGTACTATTTGGAATGATCTTGACATGTGAGCATATGTCCATATGTGTATGTGAGTACAAAAAGAACTAGTCAAATGGTCTAAGATCCTAAAATATGGTAAATCAAATTATCTAAGGGGAAAATTATTTAAATTTTAACTTTATCATACTTAAATTTACCTTAAATTTTACTATAAATAACATTGCTTTAAATGGTATAATGTACTATAGCCACAGTGCCCAAAATTTAAAAGATAATTTTTAAATTTACTTTAAATTTAAGTTACATATTGAAATTAAAATTTTTAAAAATCATTATATAACTGATTGGGTCTACAAAAGAAACATATGTGGGGTCACTAATTATTTAATGAATAATGAAATTTATGTATCCAATCTAACTTTTCAAAATGAAATAATGGGTTTTCATTGTATTTATAGTGAACTACTCAAGCAAAAATTAATTCAATATGATTGTGTTGGATCAATGCAGCAGAAATAAGGGCAGATCTAAAAAGCATAGCAAAATGTTTTTAATTACTAGATGTTAATCATCAAGAATAATGACAGAATTTTTCTTATGAATAGACTATATAATTGGTAAGATCAAGGAAGGAGGTAAAATTAATTCCAGTACCTTAAATTATATACATGTCATAGATTTTTCTGAACTCTTTCTTAATATTGAAGTTCTTCAAGTACAGATTACAATTTACCATGGAGCTGTAGCTCCTCCTAGTTGCTTAGGTTTTACATGTAAATGCAGAGGAATGTATTATACATGTAGAGTCACAATTAACCATGTCAAGTATGAAGGAAAGTTATCATAAGTGGGGTATAAGGAAACAAATGTGTGACTGTCACTTCTCTTACCCCATACATATCCATAGAAAGTCTAGGGGAATGTGAAATATATCAATTCTGATAGCATTTACTTAACGAATTAAAGACTGAACATAGTGTCTTTTGATGTACATATCAAAAACAGTTTTATATGTATACACATACACAATCACACAGAGACAGACACAAAGAGAGAAACTCGCTACATAATAGCTGATATTTTTATATATTATTAATTCTTACAAAACATTCAAATTCATTTTTGAAAGGAAGATAATGACTAATGAAAGAAATTGCTACTATATCTGCAAGTCTGATGATGATAGGTGTAATATGTTATCTGCATTTAATCAGCACCTTTAAGCAAATGAATTTATAGAATTAACCACCACTTGAAAAGCTGTCCTCATAAGCTTCTGGACCTAGATATTCAGACATAAGAAATCAGTGTAAAAGCATTTGCCCATCAGGGTCAAGTTTGGCAGAAATTTCTCCTGTTTTCTTGTTCTAAGTCAGTTCTTAGTTTTTGTTTCCATCAATTTGTGATTGATTTTGATGAGAAATTAGATGAGGAATGAGAATATATTCTTATATATATCATCAGCTCGCACCAGAATTTCTCTGGATGGGCATGATTTCAGAAGAGTTAAATTCATCATGCCTTTATGTTTTCTCCCCCTCTTCAATAACAGATAAAAGACAATGATGTGAGAGTCACAGAGGACCCTAAACTGACATTTCTCTGAAAAGACCATACAAAGGCATTTTCAGATTTATGTTCTCAAATAACATGTTAACTAAGTGTCTTTCTTCCCTGCAAAACAAATTTCACAATGTACCAGAAACATATAGAAAACCACTAACAGGTAAAACACCAGGGAGAATTCTTAAATTTGAAAGTTGTAGTGAAAAAGAACTCTGGGTTAAGCCTACTAGAGTTATTGATACATGTAAATACATCATAAAACAAAAATTGTATGGAGAAATTTAACTATTTCCTTATTTTGAAAGAAGTATAAGACAATGTAATACTTTAGAGAATGAAATGGGGTTTTAGATCAAAAGTTAAATAATCTGTGTATAGAGAGAATGAAAGAACAAATCTCTATTTGATTTCTATATGTCTTGAATCATAATTATATATATAAGTATAATATATGTAATTATATCCACATTCACTTGGTTTAATGTGAATGTGAATGAAGTTTAAGATAATTCTATTTGTGTGACTGAACTGTCAATTCTGTATTTGGATTCTTAGATCATTCATTCATTCATTCATTCAGAAATCATAAACTTTCTGCACTTGTGTTTGGTACAGAGATAAAAGACAAATCACAGAAGTGCCTCTGTGGCTAAGTCTGTTAAGTGTCAGACTCTTGATTTTAGTTTGGGTCATGATTTCAAGGTCATAGGATCTAGCCTGTGCTGAGAATGGCCCCACTTGGGATTCTCTCTCCCTCTCTCTCTACTCTCTTTCTCTTTCAAATTAAATAAATAATCTTAAAAAAGATAAATCATGCATATTAGTGAAAGAACTCGACAGCAGGAGAGGGGGCAAGATGGCGGAGAAGTAGAGAGCTCCGTACATTGCACTTTCCCCCATATCTCACACAGAGAAGGTCTGAAGCCATAGGAAACCTTATAGTATACAAGAGATTGAGAGAAAAAGGACGCAGAGTCCACTGAGAAAGCCTTCTAACATGAGTGCGAATTGGGGAAGATAAAATCAGGTAGGGATCGGAGACTGGAGGGACAGGGGCGATCCCCATCTGCATGAAACTGCTCAAGACACGGTCCCTGTCACTGGGGAACAGCAAAACCTCCGCTCTGGGCACAGAAGGACCCGGTCTCCGGCTCTCCAGCTAACCCAAACAATCCCCGGGAAAACAATTGCATGCGTGCCAAATCCCTGTGCTCCAAAAACCCGCGCCCCAACTCGTCCTGGAAGGGCTGCACGCCGACCATGCCTTCGTGCTTCTGGCTCGGCTGGATCCCTAGAGGGGAGGCGAAGGGCTTAAAACTGGGGGATTTGCCCGCGAGTTCATGTTTCGGGTGATGAGATACAGAGGGACCCGGTTTCCTCCTCTCCAGTGGATCTGAGGCACCCTCCAGGCGAACCCCTGTCCTTGCTCGCCAACCGGACCTGGAGGAGACGGGAGCAGCAGCGATTCTGACTCAATCCCCAGGGCTAGGCAAGAGGCTTGGAATTGCCCTGAGGGAATCGCCTGTGAGGTTGTGTCTATGGCAATTTCAGTGGGGCACGCGGACTGAGATTTGGAAACGATGCCTGGCCTGGGATATAGAGCGCGACCCACCTTGGTTGTGCCTTCGGCATGGGGAGTTTACACATACAAAAAAGTGGGGTGCAGCGCTTGGTTCAAGAAGGAAATGGAGCACCACCAGTCTTCTCCCCACAACCGCCAAGACAGAATTCCCACCTGAAGCATTGGATCAAACCATGCCAATCACTGCTAGATAGCCGCCCTCCTCCTTTTTTTTCCCTTTTTTCCAGAACACTGACCTGATTAATTCTGCATACTGGCCTTCTTAAAGAGTCACATTTAGTCCATTCTGTAGATATAATTCTAGACCTACCTACCTTTTCATCTCTTTCTCTCAGGAGTAATTAGACTATATAGTTTCTATGGATAACACCAACGTCTTTCTCTCACCTCTTCAACCATATTCCACCCATTAGCTCTTTAAAAAAAGCTTCTTATCCCTTCTACCTGTTCATTATATTTCCAATTTTGCTTCATCCCCACCCTGTCATCTCTCTCTTTCTCTATGCTCTTCAACTAGCACTTCATACACCTGGCTACTTAAGTGTAGCTGGGAAATCTGGTTATATGCTTTAAACCATTCTTTGTCTATTGGATTTCTTCTTTTCTCCTTTTCTTTTCTTCTTTTTGACTTCTTTATGTATTTTTATTTTCTATTATTCGCCTTTCCTTCTCCGTCTTTTCTCTTTACTTTTTCATTTTCCCTCTTGGTTTGCATGTTTCTTGGATTTGTCTGTGCGTTTGTGTGCCTGTTTTCCCCGTGTGTCTCTCTGTCTGTTTTCTTCTCCAGGGCTACCTCAAGAAACAAGCCAAAGTACACATGGTGGAGAGTCCCGAGAAGGAAAATAAAATAACCAAGGTCTCAACAAGAGATACCAAGATATACCATTCAAAGAACTCTTTCTGAAAGGATAGACCCTGGACAGTCAAAGAGCCTTCTTGGGTACAGCAGCGCTCACAGGTGCAAACAGCATAACAAGTCTTTAAAACTAACAAGAGAAAGAAAGCTAACCAAAATAACAAAACGAAAGAGCTTTCCTCCAAAGAAATTCCAAGAAGAATTGACAACTAAAGAACTGCTCAAAACAGATATAAGCAGCATTACTGAACAAGATTTTAGAACAATAATCATAAAATTAATCACTGGGCTTGAAAAAGGCATAGAGGACATCAAAGAAACTATGGCTACAAATAACATGGAGCATAAAAATAGGCATGATGAATTAAAAAATGCGAGTAATGAGATAACATAATAAACTGGAGGCATCCAATGCACGAATTGAAGAGGCAGAAAGGAGAATAAGTGATTTAGAAGACACCATTATAGAAAAAGAAGCTGAGAAAAAAAAAAGACAAACTGATACAGGAACATGAAAGAAGAGTTCGAGAGCTCAGTGATACAGTCAAACACAACAATATCCATATCATAGGAATCCCAGAAGAGGAAGAAAGAGGGAAAGGTGCTGAAGGAGTCCTGGAACAAATTATAGCAGAGAACTTCCCCAACCAAGAGAAGGAAGTAAATGTTGAAATACAAGAGACACAGAGAACTCCCCTCAGACGTAATTTGAATCAATCTTCTGCACGGCATATCATAGTACAAATGGCAAAACATAAGGACAAAGAGAGAATTTTGAAAGCAGGTAGGGAGAAAAGGGCCCTAACATACGAATAGAAACCTATCAGAGTGGTGACAGACCTATCTACTAAAACTTACAGGTCAGAAAGGAATGGCAGGAGATCTTCAATGTGATGAACAGAAAAAATATGCAGCCATATACCTCTATCCAGCAAGCCTATCATTCAGAATAGAAGGAGAGATAAAAGTCTTTGCAAATAAACAAAATTGAAAGAATTTGTCACCACTAAGCCAGCCCTACAAGATATCCTAAGGGGGATGCTCTGAGGGAAGTGTTGCAAAGAACGAAGACACCAGAGACACCACCACAAGCATGAATCCCAAAAAGGACACAATGACTCTAAACCCACATATTTAAATAATAACACAGAATGTAAATGGGCT
>NW_027530197.1:0-839 GCF_008692635.1 Crocuta crocuta | reverse complement strand
GCTTTGGGTAGTAATGACACTTTAACTATATTTATTCTTCCAATCTGTGAGCATGGACTGTTTTTCCATTTCTTTGTGTCTTCTTCAATTTCCTTCATAAGTTTTCTATAGTCTTCATCATACAGATCTCCTATATCTTTGGTTAGGTTTATTCCTAGGTATTTTATGTTTTTTTGTGCAACTGTGAATGGGATCAGTTTCTTGATTTCTCTTTCTGTTGCTTCATTATTGCTGATAAAAATGCCACCAATTTCTGTACATTGATTTTGTCCCCTGCCACTTTGCTGAATTCATGGATCAGTTCTAGTAGGCTTCTGGTGGAGTCTGTCGGATTTTCTATGTAGAGTATCATGTTGTCTGCGAAAAGTGAAAGTTTGACTTGTGGTGGTGTCTCTGTTACCTTGCATTCCTTGCAACATTTCCCTCAGCGAGTCCCCCTCAGGATTTCTTGTAGGGCTGGCTTAGTGGTGACAAATTCTTTCAATTTTGGTTAATTTGGAAAGACTTTTATCTCTCCTTCTATTTTGAATGACNGACAGGCTTGCTGGATAGAGGATTCTTGGCTGCATATTTTTTCTGTTCATCACATTGAAGATTTCCTGCCATTCCTTTCTGGCCTGGCAAGTTTCAGTAGATAGGTCTCTCACCACTCTGATAGGTTTCCCTTTGTATGTTAGGGCCCTTTTATCCCTAGCTACTTTCAGAATTCTCTCTTTGTCCTTATACTTTGCCAGTTTCTCTATGAGAGGTCGTGCAGAAGATGGATTCAAGTTGCATCTGAGGGGAGTTCTTTTTGCCTCTTGGATTTCAGTGTCTGTTTCCTTCCCCTGATTGGGGAA
>NW_027530196.1:0-558 GCF_008692635.1 Crocuta crocuta | reverse complement strand
TTTGGGGGACTTAAGACTCCTCCACCCCAAGGAAAGCCTGAGTTTTCCGGAGCAGGGCTCCTACAGAAAGGCCCAGAGCTGACGCAGGCTGACTTGGAATAAGGAAATGCTTCCTGCCTCTTGGTACCTCTTCCCCTCTCCTCAAAGGAGATACAAAGAGGACTCATCTCCCTAGCACTAGGCTCAGGGCGTGGTCTAGTGACATACCCTAGCTGGGACAGTCCCTTCCTAGCACAGGCTTAGGTTGCGTTGTTGCTGATTTTGTTTTGCCTGTTTACTGCCACTGTGTTGTTTTTGTTTTCGGATATGGCTCTTGTGATTCCCTATAAGGAAAATGGAAGAGAGTTAATACTCTTCTGGGGACATATCTGTGTGCAAGAGCACTTTCCTGAATACCTCCCCTGCTTCTGCCATCCATCTCCTTTACAAACTAGGCTCAGAGACACCCTCAGGGCTCTAGCTGGAGCAGAGAGGCTCTCACTCCCTCAGGGCAATTCTTCATCATGCCCAGGGTTCCCAATGGGCAGCAAACCAGACCAACTTTTCTGGAGCTACTAC
>NW_027530195.1:192410-204888 GCF_008692635.1 Crocuta crocuta | reverse complement strand
CTTGTTTATGCTTAGATCCCTTTTATGATAGGGAAACTTGACAGCTCTGTCTCTCAAAAGTAAAAATAAATGTACAAAAAATAAAATTGTTAAGGAGTTTTTCTCATTTTGTGCCAACATACCCAATAATTCTGGGTATTTGGATTTCGAAAGTGTGTTTCTGGGTTTTACCTTTATCGAATTCCCTGACACTCCTATTTAGACCCTGCTCCAATGTTCTCAAAACCAGCTCAGTATCTTATATCTTCTGGGGTTTTTTTAAATGTTTTTTTTTCTTTTTAATTTATTTCTACGAGAGAGAGACAGCATGAGCCAGGGAGGGTCAGAGAGAGAGGGAGATACAGAATCTGAAACAGGCTCCAGGCTCTGCGCTGTCAGCACAGAGCCTGACATGGGGCTCAAACCCATGAACTGTGAGATCATGACCTGAGCCCAAGTCAGACGTTAACCGAATGAGCCACCCAGGCGCCCCTTCTTCTTTCATTCCCAGATGCCCCAAGTGAGGGGGCAGGTCTGGATCTGATCCAGTATTGCCAATCCTGCCTTACACATTTTGACCTGTTGCCCCACCCCCACCTACAGTTCCACAGACACACCCTGAATATGTGGTTCGGATTTACAGCTGAGCAAACTGGAACCGGGGTTGGAGCTTCGGCTAGTCCACACGGCAGGTGGACGGGCTCGGGCACCTGCCTCTGCTTTAAAGTCTAGAATTCCCACAAGCACCCCAGCCAAGCCACACACCCTTGTAAGCCCGGCTTTAGATATGCTGGGCAGCGGTCAGAGCAGTGGGAGGCCCTGGGCAGGTGGAAAGATCACCCAAGGAGCTGTGGGGGAAGGGAGCAGTTGGAGGCACCGCAGGAGCTGGAGATGCAATAAATATGCTTGTTGTTCATTCATTTGTTCCTTTTTTAGAGCAGGCTTGGAATAAAAGAGACCCAACTCACCCCCCAATGGTAAGTACAGGATTACTGGCTCAGAGCAGATTTTTCTTTGAAGAGT
Source organism: Crocuta crocuta (assembly GCF_008692635.1). Lineage (NCBI taxonomy): Eukaryota > Metazoa > Chordata > Mammalia > Carnivora > Hyaenidae > Crocuta > Crocuta crocuta. Next base: position 203,886 of record NW_027530195.1, on the reverse strand, counting down.
GAGTGTCTTAAGGCAGGGAGAGCCCGTCTCTGGATCATGCCAGATCCAGTGGAAAGACCTAGAGCTGACTGAACTCACTTGTTTATTGAGCAAATATTTCTTGGGCTCATTGTATGTGCAGGACTCCCCAGAACTGGGCAAGACAAGGCAGAGAGGAAGGAAAGGCCAGCTCAGGCAGGAGAGGTTGGTTCTGGGACAAACCACTTTTTTTTTTAAATGTTTATTTATTTTTGAGAGAGAGAAGCAGCAGCAGAGCACAAGTGGGGAAGGTACAGGGAGACACCAAATATGAAGCAGGCTCCAGGCTTTGAGCTGTCAGCACAAAGCCTGATGCGGGGCTTGAACTTGTAAACCGGGAGATCATGACCTGAGCTGAAGTTGGACGCTTAACTGACCCAATCGCCCAGGTGCCCCTGGGGTAAATTGCCGGAGGCCGGAGCCGGCTCCAGCAGGTCCAGGGGTCCCTGAAGGATGGACAGTGTCGACTAGAGAGAGAGAGAGTGAGAGATGCCCCGGAGATTCTTTCTCATCACCAGGCAGGCATCTCTGTCCTGTCGGTTTTTGTGTCTTTATTTAAAGGTTCAGCAACAAGATGAAGTCATAGAAAGGAATATCTTACAATGGGAGGTCTTTTGTGATAACAATAGTGGAATTATTCTGACCAAGGAAATAACAGAATGTTCTTAGTGAAAAATAGGATAACATATAGGTCAAAAAGTATATAGATAAGTTAGGAGTATTTTGTCTGGCTCTCAAGAGGATAAATCTTTCTTTTTTTTTTTTTTTACCTTAGATAGCAGACTTTATTGCCCAGCAATTAAAAGTATTCAAAAGCATGTATTCCTCAACATAACTTATTACGAGGTGATCAATGTTAAATAAGGTATTAATTTTCATCATCTGCTTCAATTCATGTCTTCTTGACCAGTTCTTCACTTTTTCCTCCAATTGCATGCGTCTGAAGCAATGACGAATTTTTAACCATGATAGTTATGGACTTGAACATTCATCTGCAGCTACCTATGTGCTCATTACATGTAGTTCTGCTCCTAGTGGTTTTACCACAGACATCTTCTCATGTGTTTTTGGAAAGCATCACAACGTTCATTCATCTTCACCTCACAGGCTCGGTTTCACCTCGAAGGGCCCAGCAACCTGTCCGCCGGCACTGCCACCCGGCCCACATGACCGACAAGGCCTCGCAGCCTCCTCCTTCCACAGCCCAGCGGAAAAGAACACACAGCTCCCAACGTGGGGCGTTTGGGGATCGGGGCTCCGCCCCTCCCGGGCCCCGGCCCCCGAGGATGAATGTTTCTGAATTGGTTTGTTTGTGGAGACTAACATGGGGGCCCTGAATGGGTCAGTCCTTTGCCCCTGGGTTATGTTTTAGCTACACTTATCTATCCTCATCCCAGCTGCCAGTGTAAGAGAGGGTGTTTGTGGAAAGTAGGCCTTGAGGAAGGGACTGTTATGTTTCACAATTAGCAAAGATCGATGTGGTAACTATGTTTTGCTCTTAAGCCCAAAATAGGCCCTTGGTCTCAGGGCCAGGCTCAGTTGTAATTCTTGTGTTCTTAACCCCCTAAGTCTCGGATCTGCAAGGCCCATAGGAAGAGCCTTTTGACAATCACCCATAAAGCTTTCATCTAAAATCTCTTTTGCAAAGGCAGGAATATGCTTTTCCTTATGAGGTATCTGTATTCAGAATATGGGTCTGATATGGAATATTGTGAGGCCTGGTCAATACCAGCAGGGTTATATCCAACATGAGCCAATAGTAGCAGAAGGAGATCCCAGTTTTCATTTCTCATGGCAGGAGCTGCAAACATTGTCACTTCCTTGCTGTGACTGCCATCCAAAGAGGCCGGTGCGGCTCCCGGCAGTAAATGACTTTAGAATGCCAGCTCTGCCCCACTTTTACTATGTGACCCTGGACGAATAACTTCACGTCTCTGGGCCCCTCCATGACTATCTGTAAAATGGGGGTACTCACCTCATGAAGTTGGATTCCTAGACTCCTAATGCCCACCTGGGAACCTGGGGTCCAGGAGGGGCTTCCCTGGGCTGACCTCAATGAGATGGCCAAGAAGAAGAGCAGACAGGAGGTCTTCTGCACAGGTCTTCAGAACATAAATGTTCCGGTCTGGAATTGGTGTCTGCTGGAGGGAGGCCTGAAGTATCTGCCTGAAGCCCAGAGTGGGAGAAGCAAGTGTATGGGGGACTAAAGAGGACTGGCCTGTCCATCCATCCATCATTTATTCAAGTTATTCAAGAGCAGATACTGGTGCCAGGCTCAGTGCTTGCAGCTGAGGATGCAGCAGGGAATAAGCCAGACAGACTACCATCACAGAGCAGTTAGACAAACAAGGTATAGAGATGATCAGGGCAGGTCAGCCCAGAGTGAACACGATGCACCAGGAAGTGAGGTGGACTCTGCAGAGACTTTCCACCCTTCAGCCTGAAGAACACAGTGCCAACATCGATAGACCTGTGGGGCCAGGCTTCAGATCTCTTCCACTGTGTCCTGGACACCTAGGCAGGCTGAACCACCTCAGGCCTGGTGTCATAGCTCCCTCCCCTGTTTATAAACAGTACATAAAGAACTAGAAGATTAGAACACTGTGTGCACAGCAAGCTAGCCTCATCCTTGCAAGGTAAGTTTCTCAAGAACTGCACCAGAAAGTTAGGCAGGAAGCCCAAGGTGAGCACAATAACTGAGCTGTCTGCCTCTGTAGCCTGCTTGCCACATAGGCGATATTCGTATCTTAGAGAAACAGGTCCCAGTCACGCAGAAGCCTGGGAAGCTAGTCCAGCCTGATAAGCTCAAGAATATAAGCTCTCCCCTGCTGCTATTCGGGGCTGCTCGGTTTGGGTGCTCCCCAAGCATGCCCAGCGCTGAATAAAGAAGTATGTGTGATGCCAATCTGTGTTCCTGTATTCTGTTCACTGATCTCAGCTCGAGTGGCTACAACACTGTAGCCCCATGGGGTTTAGTGGCAGGACCTCCCTCCTGCTCTCCAATTCATAGCAGGTCACTCTTTCAAGGTCTATATAGATGTCCATTATCAAGTAACCACCGGGGGCCCAGGGCACAGGATACAAACTGGCCTTCTCTGATTCTGTTCTCATTTCTATGCTGAAGGGGGAAACTGAGGTTCAGGGGGTGGTGCCTTCTCAGCTTTTGAGGAGAAAGGGGCAGGGTTGGGAGCCTTCCCCTGGATCCTGCTGAGTGTGAGGGTAACTGGTGCCTCTGCCTTTCAGCCCCCATTCTTTCCCCAGCTTAGCACCTCTCCAGAAACCTCCCCCAGGACAAGGTAGGGCCCCCAAGGATCAGAGAGCATTCTTCCAGGACCAGGAAGGAGTTCACTTACCCCTCCTCATCCCTCACAGACCCCAGTGGGAGGCCCAAGACTGCTGTTTGAACATACCAGGGCAGGGCAGGGCTAAAGGCCAGAGGCTACAGGGGCTGGGGGCCTTGGTGCCCCCACTGCAGCCTGGGATCTAATCCCCTGCTTAGGCCACCTTCAGGGTGTGTCCTTCTGAACAATGGCATGTGCTGTGACCGACAACAATCCAAGGAGGCTCAGAGTCTCTGGTCTAAAACACTCCTGAAATTGGGGGAAGGGCAGGGGCGGGAACCCTTATAATCAGTTAAACAAACAGCTACTGAGCCCATACTATAAGCATGCTCAGAGGGTGGGCAAGTGGGTCACTGGAGATCTATCGATGGAGGATTGCTTGGTCAAGTGGCTGGGCCCCTGGGGTCTGGCTAGAGGGACCATCCCCTTGGAGACAGAGGCCTCATCAGGAGGTGAGGAGCTCCATGCCCCTCTGGAGACAAACTCCACCAGACACTGCCCCATTATCCTCCCACTAGCCAGCGTGGGTGAGCAACCAGAGTGCTTGCTGCCTCCGGCAAGCCAACCCAAACAGGTCCATGTCCCAAGCTCAACTCCAGGACCTAGGTTTAGGAGGCCACAAACAGCTGGGGGATGCGTAGGGTGCGCACAAGATCTTCCAGATGGCCACATGGTCAATGGGTGGGGCTGCAGAGTGGCCAGGGCACCCACTACCCGTGCAGACCCCCTGCACCCGTCCATTGACCTCGCATCAACATAGGGCTCACATGCATCTAAAAGAGTGGGGGCTGTTCCCCCAGACCACCTGCTGGGCGCTGCATCTGGCCCCACTTCCAGAGCTCCTCCCCAACCCCTGCCCTCAAACGATGAAGAGGCTGCAGGAGCTGCAGGGGTCGAAGAGAGATGATGGGGGTACGCTGGCATGGGGTGAAGAGAGGTCAAGCCGGAAAGGGTCCCCTCTAGGAGGCTCAGGCCCGCAGCAATCCCTAACCTGCGAGCGTGGGGGAGGCCGACCTGGGAGAGGGGCTCCCGCACGCACGTGGGGGCCAGGATCAGCGGAGGGCGATCGTGACCACCAGGCCCACTCTTCCTTCCCGAACTGCACAGCGCGCGTGCCTGTGAAGCAGCTGTGACCTGGACGAGGCGCGAGAGGGGTACCGAACTGGATGCCCTACTCAAAACCGGCGGCAGGTGGGGCATGGAGTCCGCGGCGGAACACGGCGAAGAGCGCGAGCCTGACTTCTGCCCTCATTAGACATGCCGGCCTTGGTCTCAGAGAGATCTCTGCGCTTGTGCAAGGGCGCCGCAGAACGGGCAAGCGCTGAATGTTAGAACGTCCGCCAGGCACGCTTGCGGGGCCGCTTCTGCAAGCGCGCGTGCGCAAGGGATTTACGCGTTCCGTTTGGCCCAGAGGGCGCCTTTACATTCTTGTTCCGGATTGGTCCTTGAACATACCGTGTCTTTTTGCGCACGCGTTGTCCCCGTTGACCCGGAAGTTTTCACTTAGTTAAAAGCGTCCGCCCGGGACTCGCGGTCTCTTCCTGTCTGTGCCAGAGCGGCGCGTGGTGCACGCTGAGCGATTGTGACTCCTCAGCTCGCCCTTAGGTGAGGCGGCCGCGGGGTCGGGGATCCGAGGGACGGGTCAGGATTTTTTGGGGGGGGGCCTGACCGATCTTCCAGGCCCGGGACTTCCCTTGGGGGGGGGGCTCTTTGCTTTTTCCGGAAAATGTGCTGAGAAAACACAGAGGCGTAGGAAAGTTATTCTTTCCTTGGTCTTCCGCTACTTCCGTAGCTTTACCCTGCAGCAGGGCTCGTGAATAGTGGTTTGGCCCCTGCAGTCGTACATTGAGATAGGAAGTTCCCGTTATTCTTAGATGCATGATGCACCCTTTGGTCTCTACATGGTTTTCTTTTTAGTAGCAGCCCCTAATGTCCTCTTGGTGTCGGACATGAACCGTAGACTTTGCCTTGGTTATGCACAGACTTCGTGTAGTGATCCTTAATGACAGATAAACGGTCCCACTTTATTGAAGAGGAAGCAGAGTCTAAAGCAGTTTGACTTTCCCAGCGTGGCAAAGCTCGTTAATGACGTGTCTGGGATTTGAACTCGGGAGGGTGTAATGTTCTGGTATTTGGCATCTCCCGTCCAGATACCGTCTGCGCAGCAGCTGTTGACCCGGGCCTGCCAGCTCTCGGCCCCCGGGAGTTTGGGCGAGACAGATGCTTCTCTTGGCAGCGAAGTGGTTCTTCTAAGACTCAGAAAGATGGACCCAGATGTTTACAGCCTTTCTTGGTTTCACATAACTTAACCACCTTACAAGGTGTGGATAGTGTCACAGTGGTGGCTGTGCCTGGGCTCTGACAGTGTCTGTTCCTAGGATGACGGAGTGGGAGACAGCCGCACCTGCAGTGGCGGAGACCCCTGATATCAAGCTCTTTGGGAAATGGAGCACTGATGATGTGCAGATCAATGATATTTCCTTGCAGGTGAGGGAGCCGTTTGGTGGTTGGGTGCCCCGGTTGGGTTTTGGGGTACATGTGGATTTTTTCAGGAGGGGTCCCTTGAAACTTGAAGCTTTAAAGTTGAAGGTCTGACAGGGTAAAGGAGACTCCCTGGACCACCACACTCACTGGTCCATTTTTCCTTGTGTTCTTTTCATCTACACAGATGATGGTTCCTTTCTCAGAGGTCACATCACATCCCCTAGGGTTTTTGTGTGGGTGTTTTGGTTCTGTTTTGTTTTGTTTTGGATCAGACTTTTGCATGTGAAGATCCAGTTGTCCCAACACTATTTGGTTTTTGTTTTTAGAGTGTATTTTACTTAGCAAATTTATAAACTGGTTAACTTAAATCTCTTATACATTATAATGTATTTTATCTGAATGCCACCTTTTGTTGAAAGAAATATGTATCCTATTGAATGGTTTTGGCATTGTTGAATTCTTTTCCATTGTTCTCTAAATCTGTCCTTAAGCCGGTACCACCCTGTCTTGATCATTGTAGTTTTGTAGTATATTTTGAAATCAGGAAATCAGTGTGAGTCCTCCCAGTTTATCTTAACCCCTATACTGTTTTACACTGGGCTTTATTAGGACATTTGTGGGCCCTTCGTTAAAAAAAGTTATATTTTGTAACTGCATTGGTATAAAGACAAAATTTGGGTTGTATTTTTTCCCATTTTATTTTTATTTTTTTATTTATTACTGTTTATTTTTGAGACAGAGAGAGAGCATGAGCAGAAGAGGGGCAGAGAGAGAGAGACACAGTATCCGAAGCAGGCTTCAGGCTCTGAGCTGTCAGCACAGCTGACGAACCGCGAGATCATGACCTGAGCTAAAGTCAGAAGCTTAACCAACTGAGCCACCTAAGCGCCCCTTCCCTTTTCTTTTTAAAAGAAACTGAAACATTTTTTGTCATTTCTGAATATATCATGGGACCTAGGCACTGTGCCTAGTGGAGGATTCAGTCCTATTTTTCAGTCTGGATGTTTTATATTTCTGTTTTCCTTCATTGCTTTGTTGTGCGAGGGCCAGATAGTGAATATTTTCATGCTTGGGGGTCGTGTGGTAGATATGTGTTGCAAGTGTAACTGATAGAATGATTTGGGGGTGGATTTCATAGTGGAACAGTTGATAGTAGTCATCTTCACGTGCACATAGTTCTTCTGATTCCAATGCCCCTGAACATTTTGTGGTGTTTTCTAGACATTTTTTTGGGAAATGATATATGAGACACTGATGAATAATTTGTGGAGTTTTTTTTGTTTTTGTTTTTTTTTAATTCGTTTTTTAGAGCAGGGCAAGTGGCAGAGAAAGAGGGAGACACAGAATCCAAAGCAGGCTCCACAGACTCTGAGCTGTCAGCACAGAGCCCAGCGTGGGGCTTGAACTGGTGAGCCACGAGTTCATGACCTGAGCTGAAGTCAGACGCTTAACCAACTGAGCTCCCCAGGCGCCCCAATAATTGTTTTAAAACAGTGGTTCTCTGGAGTGGTTTCCCACCACCTCTTTTAGGGGACACTTGGCAACATCTGCATATATTTTTGGGTGTCGAAACTGAGAAGACTGTTACTAGCATCCTGGATGCTGCTACACACCTTGCAGTGCGCAGGGCAGCCCCTACACAGAGTATTCTGATTTAACAAGTCCATGCTGCAGAGTGTGAGAAACACTTTTTGTTTTGAGAGAGGAGACAGAATTCGAAGCAGCTCCAGGCTCTGAACTGTTAACACAGAGCCCAACATGGGGCTCAGACTCAACCACCAGATCATGACGTGAGCCGAAGTCAGACGCTCAATTGACAGAGTCACCCAGGTATCCCAAGGAACACTTTAAAATGAGATCATGAGCTGTAATCTTGGTTTTCCATCTTCCTCCCTCCTATTGTAAAGGAAGTGCTCTTTTTAGTGACCTGGTAAAGTCACTTGGGGTTTTACTTTTTTTGTGGCAGAGAGGGGCCTCACAGTCAAGACCCCATAAGTGGTTGGGGGCTTACCAGAGTGAGTGCTCAGTCTCTCTGGTTTCTGGCCATCCTGCTCCTGACCATGGTCCCTCCATCCTCTCTCTCTGCTGCCCCAGGATTACATTGCGGTGAAGGAGAAGTATGCCAAGTACCTGCCCCACAGTGCAGGACGCTACGCAGCCAAGCGCTTCCGCAAGGCACAGTGCCCCATTGTGGAGCGCCTCACCAACTCGATGATGATGCATGGCCGTAACAATGGCAAGAAGCTCATGACTGTGCGCATCGTCAAGCATGCCTTTGAGATCATCCATCTGCTCACTGGTGAGGTAGGGCTCTGAGGCCTGATGAGGCAGAGAGTACCCTTAGTAGACCATGAAGCCAACAGCTGCCCCATGGCATGCATGCCAGGGTCTGCCAGGTTTTAGAGGTGAGGACACCAGGGTGGGATGTAGGTTGGATGACAGGTTCATGGCTGCTTTCTCTTAGAACCCCCTGCAGGTCCTGGTGAATGCGATTATTAACAGCGGTCCCCGGGAGGATTCAACCCGCATTGGACGAGCTGGAACAGTGAGGCGTCAAGCTGTCGACGTGTCTCCCCTGCGCCGTGTGAATCAGGTGGGCATTCTTAACACTTCAGGGAGTGTCTCCTAGGAACAAGGATATTTTGTCCCTACCATCATCCTCAAGGAGTTTAATGGCAGTAGAATTATCACCCGTCACTGCAGCTGTCCTCAACAATAGTTGTCCATTTATTTTCTTCTCTTTTTAAATGTTTATGTATTTTAATCTCTTTAACGTTTATTTTGGAGCGAAAGCGTGCATGAGTTGGGGTGGGAGAGCACAGAGATGGAGACACAGAATCTGAAGCAGGTTCCAGGCTCTAAGCTGTGAGCACCAAGTGCCCCAATGTTTGCTTATTTTAGAGAGAATTCTAGCAGGGGAGAGGCAGAGAGAGGGATACAGAGGATTAGAAATGGGCTCTGTCCTTACAGCAGAGAGCCTGATGCGAGGTTCTAACTCACAAACCACAACATCATGACTTGAGCTGAAGTAAGATACTTATCAAGCTGAGCCACCTAGGCACTTGCGTTAATGTTTGTTTTTGAGAGAGTGCATGCATGAGGCGGGGAAGAGGATCCGAAGCTGGGCTCTGCACTGATAGCAGAGAGCCCAAAGTGGGGCATGTACTTGTGAACTGTGAACCCCAGTCAGATGTCTATCCAACTGAGCCACCCAGGTGCCCCTATAGCTATCCGTTTTCACTCCGAGGTCCAAGTCAGGAGTACATACTGCATTGCATTTCCCTGTGGTGGTGGGTCTCACATCTCCTGTAATCAGGGACCCTACTTCATTCAGCCTTTGTGCCTATACTTCTTTTTGTGGCCCTTGGTCTCATCCCAGATAGGCAGCATGCCACCTGGGCAGCCTATGGGCTCCTTCTGTGGCTTGACTCGGTGGGCCAATGGATGGCAGCATGGTAATTGACATTTGTTAGAAGCACAGAGTATTGGAGGACAGTGGTCCTATCTACTTTGGGGGCACCCCCGCCCCCCAGGCTTAACTGACCTCTGTGCTTCCTAGGCCATCTGGCTGCTGTGCACAGGTGCCCGTGAGGCTGCCTTCCGGAACATCAAGACCATTGCCGAGTGCCTAGCAGATGAGCTCATCAATGCAGCCAAGGTGAGTGAGGACACTGGGGTGGGGGCCAGTTCAAGGGAAGGCTCCTCCGACGTTCCAGACTAACCATCTACCTCCTTGCAGGGCTCTTCCAATTCCTATGCTATCAAGAAGAAGGACGAGCTGGAACGTGTGGCCAAGTCCAACCGTTGAGCTCCTGACTGTGGCTCCAATAAACCTGCCTGCCCTTGGGGCAGCCTCACCCACCTGTGCCAGTGTCTGTCCTTGTGGGGTTCTGGGAACTGGAGTGGGGATGGCAGTGTCCTGAGGAGCTGCCCACATTTCTGGCATGTTTTTTGGTCTGTGGGGACCTGGGATCACCAGGGAAACATTCTGTTCATGAAGCATCACTGACTCAGAACCATGGCACCCCGGGGTGCAGGCCTGGCCACTTGGGGTGTTCAGCGGATGTAGAAATGAGACGGGTGGGGTTGTCCTGGCAGAGATACCACTCTAGTCTGGGGAGGGGTTTCGTGGTTGCCCATGAGATGAGGGTGGCAGCCCATCATCCTTAGGCCTGTTCCCTTGAAGGAGCTCCGGGGAGAGGAATCTAAAGCCACCACCATTTCCAGCCTGCTTGTCTGGAAGGTGCCTGCCCTGTCCAGTCCACTGTGGTGTGTGCCCACCTTCCACCCCAGGACTCCAGGGTTCCCCGCTGCGTCCCCAGTTATGCTGGGCGGTCAGGACTGCAGGACCCTAGGCACCGCTGCCACGCTAGGTTCCTCTGATTGTACTAGGTGGCTGGGAAGGTGTTGAAGGCTTGGTTGCCAGGGGTGTTAGGGGGGATTTATTGCCCACCCAGGCAGGCTGTGCCTGCCCAGTCAGTCTGTGCCATCCATCAACTGCCGCCCCCAACATCCGGCCAAAGTCAGCTTGGTGTTCATCCTGGAGGGACCTGTCTGGGAGGCGGGGCGGGCAGTCAGACAGGTCTGGTTGGTACCTTGGGAACCTGGGATCTAGAGGGAGTGGTACTAAGACAGCACCCTCCTGCAGGGAGGGGCACCTAGTATGCAGTTGCTGGTAGGCAGAGGACGGGTCAGAACTGGAAGGGACGTGCCAGCCAGAGGGAGGAGGCATCAACAGGTAAGAAGAACCCAAAGGCCACCTGGGGTCTGTCATTGTCTGGTTGGGATCCTTTGGCACCTGTTGTGGGCTTCCCGCATTGCTCTGTGCTGCTGGGCTCCTCTTCCCTCTGCTTCTCCTGGAGTCATGGGGACTCCTCAGTCCATCTGTCTAGCTTTCTTGAGTTGAGGGTGGAGTGGGGGTTGCGGTCTTTGCTTCTCTTGGTGTTGGGTCCTCCCCAGTGTTTGCCTGGGGTCCTGACCAGTGACTCGGGTACTCTTTGCTATCCTCTCTGGAGTCTGTAGCTTAGGACCTGCGGGGCCCCTGGGTCTGTCTCTGCCCTCCTCTTGCCTGCCGTCTTCTTCCCTGGTCCTCATCCTGTTTCCTACCTCGGACGCCCATTTCCTCTGCTCCTACCCTGGGAGTTGCTTGCTTTGCCCATCCTCTGCTCCTCGCCTCTCGCTACCCCTTTGAATGCCCCTGCTCTAAGCTGGGCGATCCCTTGCAGGGTCCAGCCCCGGATCCTAGGTCCTTCCACCGCCTCCTCCCCCGGCTGACCGCCTCTCCCCTCAGGTCCTGTCTGGATGCCCTGCCCTCGGCCACCCTGGCTCCGCCGCTCCCGAGCCCCTCAAGGCTCAGGCTCTTGCTCCCTGGGCTCACTCTCTGCTCCCGGCTCCCCGGGCAGGGGGGAGGGTGAGGACGACGACGACGACGGCGGCGAGGAGGAGGAAGGGGATGGCAGCCCGGGCTCGAGCCCCATCCTGTCCCCTGCGTCTCCCGTGGAGTGCCTCATTTGTGTCTCCCCCTTCAACGGCGTGTTCAAGCTGCCCAAGCGACTGGACTGCGGCCACGTCTTCTGCCTCGAGTGCCTGGCTCGCCTGTCCCTAGCCACGGCGGGCGGCGGCGACGCGGTGGC
>NW_027530195.1:143717-192332 GCF_008692635.1 Crocuta crocuta | reverse complement strand
GCCCCCGCCGCGGCCCACGCCGGGGGCGCCCTGGAGCCCTGCCTGGACGCCGCGCCCCACGGGCCGTGACCTGGACACTGCCCTGCCGGGGGCCGCGGAGGAGCCGCTGGAGCCCGAAGGGGACTCCGAGGACACAGTGGAGGCCGAGGGGACGCTGGACAGGGCCCCGAACCGCATGTGGGGGCCAGGGGCTGGTCCCGCTTGGGCCCCACGGGGACGGGGCGTCAGGAGGGTGTGGGGGCCTCAGTAAACGCAACTGTGCTGCAGGTCATATCTTCAGGCCTGGGGACTGCCGTGTCACTCTGGTGGGATCTTGCCAGGACTCCTTGCCATGATCCCTGTGGAGGCCTTAGTAAGGTGCATCCCAAGCGCCCACTTCTCCAGAGGGAGGCCTGGTGGGATCATTCAAGGCATCATCACCACGAAGCAGGGACCCTCTCAAGGAATACATACCCCTTGCCTTCATTCCTGCAAGAGCCCTCTGAGAGCGCCCATGACCCCTATCCCTGCGGACATCCAGCAGCCGATGCCACCCTGATCCCCGTCTTTATAAAGGTCCTGCTGAGAGGCACTCCTAAGCCTGGTCTCCACTGGGGTCCAGTGGGAAGTACTCTCGATCCCCATCCCTCATGGGAGTCCGGAGCCCCTCTGACCGATATCGTGCAGGTACCCTGTTAGGGGCACCATCAGCCCTGATCACAGGGTTGGATTAAGTGTGCCCCCAGTCAGCAGACCCCTGGGGGAGCATCCTCAGCAAGCAGCTACCCATCCTTTGGATTCACTGCAGGCTGTGGGAGTCCCCATCTTCCAGGGGCAAAGTTGCTGCTGCGTTAGTCTCTGGCCATGGCCTCCTGCCCAGCCCATTGCATTCCTCCCCATCCCCCACGCTCCCCCGCCGACTCCTACCCAGGCTGTGGAGTTTTCCACTCTGCTGCAGACCCAGGCTGGGTCTGGGTGGGATCCAGCTGTTTCCATGCTGGTCCTGAGTTGCCTCTCTGCACACATAGCTGGGACTTGAGCTTGGAGGAGCAGATGTCCTGGTCAGGGTTTAGGAGGGACAGATAGACCCTGAGCCTCAAAGACTAGCTCCCACTTGGTCCTGAGTACAAACTTACAATGGGAGCCTCCACTACTCCAATGGGTCGTGGCTTCTGGGATCCTCCTGAAATGCTGTGAGGGCAGCTGTGGTCACCAAGGCGTAAAGAGGCTAAGAGCGGGTGTTCCTGGATCTCCGTGGCCTGATGGCAGGCCTCGCACCCTAGGCATAGAACCTCCATCACCCCCACCTGCACTCGGTTATTGCACCTCTTCCTCCAGGGCTTTATCAACCTTTTTGACATCCCTGCTGTTCCCCTAGGTGAAGCTCCCTGTGGACGGCAGCCTGCAGGGTTCCTGTTTTCCTCCTCTCAGAAGCCTTCCTGGGTTAGTCACCTCAGGGCAGATGGCAGCCACCCTCTACACAAACTGAACATAGGCCTTCCGTTTCCCCCCAGGCCCTAGAGCCCGCATCCTGTCTCACTTCGTCCAGAGTTGGGGTTCTGTGTTTTGTGGGTGGGAATCCAACATTCTCCAGAGAGCAATATGACTGCTATGGGGATGGAGGCTCCCGCTTGACTTTTTTACACATGTGTCTGGAGTGCCCGGCATACAGAGGGGGGCCAAATAGTATTCTGGGGATTGACAGCATCGCAGGTGACAAAAGAGGCAGCCTGGGAGTGGCTGTGGGCACTCTCGGCTCAACTGTCTCCCAGCCACTCTGATCTAGGCATGTTGGCAGGGCTCCTTTTGATACGAGCTGCTCCTTCCAGGTGGGAAGCCAGAGGGGCAACATCAGGACATCCAAGGGAGTGTTTTCCCAGACCAGTTCTTGTCGCACACCCAGGTGTCAATGTCACCCACAGGGGCTGGACCCAGTGTGCTGGGTCACTGGGCAGCCATAGCCTAGCCCACTCGGTGGGGGGGGGCAGGGGGGACTTGGTCAAGCAGGAACAGGTTGGTGGTCTGTATTAGTTTTCTCTGGTTGCTGCAACAAATTACCACCAACTGAGTTCCTTAGAACAACACACATTAAGCATTTTATAGTTCTGCAGGCCAGGAGTCTTGAAATCATTGTTGCCTAGATAAAATCCAGTGTCCTCAGGGCTCCAGGAGAGAATGCCCTTAGCTTTTCCATCTTCTAGAGCTGCATTCCTTGGCTTCTAACTCTATCTTCATATTTTATTTTATTTTGGTTTTTAAGTAATTACATCCCACGTGGGGCTTAAAATCACAAACCCAAAATCAAGAGTCCTGTGGTTTACTAACTGAACCAGTCAAGCGCCTCATCTTCCTCTATCTTCAAAGGCAGCGGCCTTCAGATCTCTCGCTGACCTACCTGCCTCCCTCTTCCACTTATAAGGACACTGTGGTTGTATTGAGCCCGCCTGGATAATCCCAATTTCCTCAGCTCAGCATCCGCATCTGCAAAGTCCATTTCGCCATGTAAGGTAACAGATTCACAGATTCTGGGGACTAGATGTGGCTATCTTTGGGGCACATTATTCAGCTTACCATAGAGTCTCAGATCTCCCTTTTCTCACTCCTTCCCTCCTTCACTCCAGGCTGGGAGAGTAGGCAGGAATTGGGCCCAGCTGCGGTATCAGAATGGGGCCCTTAGCCGGTGGTGCACAGAAGAGGGAGAGACAATACCCTCTGCCTGGAAGGAGACCTTAGAGCTGTATCTTCAAAACAGCTGGCATCAAGGTAGAGAGATCTGGAGCAGGAAGGTGGTGACTGAGGGCCGTGGGCAGGGCTGGCCCCTCCCCCCTGCCCTAACCAGCTTCCTCTTAGGGGCGAGGGAGAGTATGGCTTCTCCACTTTCCCAAAAGGAAGCCAGAGGCCTCAGTCTCTCCTCCCTTTAAATGAGGCTGATGACACATCCCAGGGGACCTGAGGGTTCCTGCCTGCCAATTATTTATTACCTTGATGCCTGCCCACCCACTGCCCACAAACAAAAGCAGCTGCTCCAAACCGCCCTGGGTGACTCCCATCCTTGTCTATCAGCCTCTGTGGCCACCCAGAGCTGTGCCCTCTCGGCCCTCTCTCTGCCCACTTGATCACTGCTGCATAGCCACCCCTCACCAGCCCCGGCTTGCTGCTCCTTCTAGGTCCTGGTGCCTGTGAGTACCCGGGACGGGGTGTGTATGTGTGTGTGTGTGTGTGTGCCAACCTCAATGCTTTGCATGGTGCCCGAGATGCCAGACTTTGGTTCTCTCCTCTGTAAAATGGACAATAAACATTTTACTTGCAGGAAAAATTTGTTAATCAACAAGTATTTATTTGGCATTTGCTGTGTACCAAGGTCACCCTGGGGACACTGAAGGAACAAAGAGGATTCTCACAAGGCAGATGACATCCAGAAAGTTGAGCAGAGAGGCTGTCATCTTGGCCACTGCCTTCGATGTCAATCCTGTGGACCCCCAACTCCCCAAACCTTTCCCAGGTCATTCCCCAGCTCTCCCTCCCATGCTCCCTGGAGGGCCCCCAGGGAGCCTCCATGCTACAGGAATCCCGCCAGTCTCTTCTCATGGGAGTCAAGGAGGCTCCTGCTTACTCCAAACCCGACCCTGGCCATCAGGCATCCTCCTGTGTTGAGGCCAAGGGAATGAAGGCCGCAGAGGGCCCTCACTGGACCCTGAGAGCAGCAGTATCCAGATGACATATGGGAAAACTGAGGCTGATGGGCTGGGCAGGGTGTGGATTTGAACAGGAACCACAGAGCTTTTGCAAAACACATTCTCCCCTCAACTCCATGCCCTGGCAGGGTAGCCTTGGTTTTTCCCCTTACCCGGTGGTGCAGCGGAAGTTCTCTCTCTGTGCTTGGAGTCTTCCCTCCTCACTAAGACCTGCAGCAGACAAGCGGAGCTTGAGGGAGCTTCTAGCATTCCTGGCTGGGGGCCACAGGACAAGGGAGAAGTGAACAACAAACAAAAGATCCAGACACCTCAAACCCCTTAACGTGAAAAGGGGCAGATATTGCAATTGCCTTTATGGCGCTTCTGCTGTGTGCCAGGCCTAGCACTCTGGACGCGCGGGCCTCTGCCCTCTCAGGGCAAACGCTGGACACAAGACGATGGACGGGACTAAACTAGATTTGAACAGAGTTCATACAGTTATGGATCAATTTTAATGCAGACAAATGTGAACGCAGGCAGATTAGATCATGTGGTTTCCATGGAGGTAAGTGCTAGAGGAAGAGCCCACATGCATGTGTAGCAGGTGGCCTGCCTGCCTGCCTCTGAGGTGCTCTCCCTAAAACTAAGGGCACATTCAGATCAGACCCTGCAAGTGCTAAGATCCTCCCATCCTAGGGGCACCTGGGTGGCTTAGCCGGTTAAGCGTCCAACTTTCGCTTAGGTCATGATCTCGCGGTTCGTGGGTTCGAGCCCCGCATCGGGCTCTGTGCTGACTGCCAGCTCAGAGCCTGGAGCCTGTTGCAGTCTGTGACTCCCTCTCTCCCTGACCCTCCCCTGCTCACGCTGTCTCTCTCTCTCTCTCCTAGAAATAAATACAAAAAATTAAAAAATAAATAAATAATTAAAAAAAAAAAGATCCTCCCCTCCCAGAAGGGAGACTGAGGCTGGGATGGGAACGATACTGGGCATCTCCTCCAAGCTGGCTGCCGCCTCCTCCTTGGGGTCACAGTGGCCTGGAGCGAGCTGCAGCCTGATTTCCCCCTCCCTGGGGCATGGATGCTTCACCTTTAAATGGCCTTCGGAAAACTCCACATTGGGTATGGGACTTTTTCAAAGAATCTTCTAGAAATCTACTCTTTCTTTTTTAATTTTTATTTTTTAGAGAGAAGGAGAGAGAGTATGTGTGAGCAGGGGAGAGAGTCAGAGACAGAGAATGAGGATCTTAAGCAGGCTTCATGCTCAGTGTAGAGCCTGATGCAGGGCTTGATCCCACAACCCTGGGATCATGACATGGGCCAAAATCAAGGCTCCGCTGCTCAACAAACTGAACCAGCCAGGCGCCTCAGTTCTGTAACTTCTTAATCAGGACCCAGCAAACTTTTTGTGTAAAGGGCCAGATCATAAATATTTTCTCCTTTGTGGGCTGTGCAGTTTCTAGTCACTACTCAACTCTGTCATTGTAGTGTGAAAGGAGCCATAGACAATATGTAAATGCATGACTGTGACTGTGTTCTAAAAAAATTTTATTATCACCTTCTACCATCCAGAATGACTAGTATCAAAAAGACAAGAAATAACAAGTATTGGCAAGGATGTCAAGAAAAAGGAACCCTCATGCACTGTTGATAGGAATGTAAACTGGTGCAGCCACTGTGGAAAAGTGTGGAGGTGCCTCAAAAAATTAAAAATAGAAGGGACACCTGGCTGGCTCAGTCGGTGGAGCATGCGACTCTTGATTTCAGGGTTGTGAGTTCAAGTCCTGTGTTGGGTGTAGAGATTACTTAAAAAATAAAAATCTTTGTGGTGCCTGGATGGCTCAGTCAGTTAAGCCTCTGACTCGATCTCAGCTCAGGTCTTGATCTCAAGGTGATGAGTTCAAGCTCCATGTTGGGTTCTGGACTGGGCCTGGAGCCTACTTTAAAATAAATAAAAAATAAATAAATAAATAAAATTTTAAAATCTTAAAACAATTAAAAATAGAAATACCACACAATTCAGTAATTTACTGAGGAAAATGAAAACAGTTTGAAAATATATGCACCCCTATGTTTATTGCACCATTATTTACAATAGCCAAGATATGAAAGTAACCCAAATGTCCATCAATACATGCATGGATAAAAAAGATGTGGTGTAAATATGATGGAATATTACTCAACCATAAAAACGAATGAGATCTTGCCTTTTGCAAAAACATGGATGGACCTAGAGGATATTACGCTAAGTGAAACAAGTCAGAGAAAGACAAATACCAGGTGATTTCACTTGTGTGTAGAATCTAAAAACAAAACAATTGAACAAACCAAAAAAGCAGAAATAAACCCATGAATACAGAGAACAAACTAGTGGTTGCCATGAGGAGAGGGGACAGAGGATGAGCAAAATGGGTAAAGGGGAAATGGGAGGTACAGGCTTCCAGCATGGAATTAATAAGTCATAGGAATAAAAGGTACAACATAGGAAATATAGTCAAGAGTATTTTAATAGCTTTGTATGGTGACAGACGGTGGCTACACTTGTGGTGAGCATAGAGTAATATATAGATGTGCTGAATGGCTCTGTTGTACATCTGAAACTAATGTAACATTATGCGTCAACTATACTCAATAGAAACTATTTATGGATGCTAAAATCTGAATTTCATATAATTTTCACATGTTACAAAATGGTGTTCTTTTGATTTTTTCCAACTACAAAAAAATGTGTCTTTCTTATCTTGAAGGTAGTGCAAAAACAGGCAATGAGCTGCATTTGGACCACAAACTATAGTCTGCTCTCACCTGTCTTAAATTACTCATGACTCTTGATTTTGATACTCCGTAAACCACAGAAGCGAGTGCCGTTCCTTGAGCGGCCATGTGTATGTGCTCTGAGGAGCATTCTTTCTCTCTAAACCAGGACCGAGTATGGTTTTTCTGAGCCAGGTGGCTCTGGCTGGTCCCTACTCCATGGGTTGCAGGCTTGGTTCATCATCACAGGTGGCCCCTCCCTTGCCAAGATGCCAGCTCAGAGCTCATTGCTTCCACCCGTTCTGGACTCCATCCCAGGCTAAGTGAAGAGCAGTTTCTGGTGTTTCTTGTAAATTATATGGAAGGCATCAGCTAAGTCACTGGCTGCATGCCCAGTGCCAGGGGTTCTGTTAATTTGTTGTAGTAATGATTTTACCTCTGGAAGAGCAGCTACAATCATAGCCACCACCAGATTAAATTTAGGATGGATGGTCCACAGTCATTCTCCAAGACCCACTTGACTTCTGCTCAGGCCAAACGAGTGAGTTAAATGGGACGTAACGGGTACCACCACCTCTGCTTCTTTCCTAAGTTTGGCAGTGGCATTAATCTCTGCATTTCCTCCAGAGATACAGTATTATTTTCGGTTTACTGTCTTGGCAAGGAGTGGAAGCTTCAGGGGCTTGCATTTAGCCCTTCTTAGCATAATGACCTATGCCCCAGATATTTCTTTCTGAGGAATGCTGTATTCAGTTACCCACTGTCCAAGCCCTCTGTAAGCCAAGGCTTTCTGGTTGCCTGTACACCACTGTTGCCTGTTATGGTCAATGTGTCCACCTTGTATTTGGTAATTAAGTGCTGCCACTTGGCCTCTGTTACTCAAGGGATCATACCATGGAAAACATCCCATTTCAATGGCACCATCTTCTACAGTCATAGCTGGCTTACAAGAGAGCAATCACAGAGATTTCAATCCTCTAATATATTTCTTAGTTATCTTAGTGAAAGGAATGTCTTCTGGGTCTTTTTGTGGAACACGGTTGGGAGATGGTGGTGTAATTTTTCCTGCTGCTATAACAAATTATTACAAATCTCACAGCTTAACTGGGTGTTATATGGAAACTAACTTGACAATAAACTATGAAAAAAATAAAATTAAAAAAAGTGTATACAGAACCTAAAAAAAAAAACCCAACCAATTTCACAGCTTAACGCAGCACAAATACACTCAAAGTTTCATTGTCACATTCTTTTTTTTTTTAACATTTTATTTATTTTTTGAGAGAGTGCAAGCAGGGGAGGGGCAGAGAGAGAGGGATAGAGGATCTGAAGTGGGCTTAATGATGACAGCAGCGAGCCCAATGTGGAGCTTGAACTCACGAACCGTGAGATTATGTCCTGAGCCAAAGTCGGACACTCAGCTGACTAAGCCAGCCAGGCATCTTGATGGTGACAGGCCCAAGGAGACTTATACGATGAACTTAAGAGCTGTACTGTTTTGAAAGGAAACTGCCTAACAATAGGCACTACTGGAAATAATTAGGGTCTCTCCATTAAAAAATGTTGGCACCAAACATCATTATATTTATAATCAGCAAATATACTTCTGAACAGTCTTGGATAATCAGAACACATCATGTGCTTGTTAAAGAGTAGACAGTCTCAGGGGCGCCTGGGTGGCTTAGTCGGTTAAGCGTCCGACTTTCGCTTAGGTCATGATCTCGCGGTTCGTGGGTTCGAGCCCCGTGTCGGGCTCTGTGCTGACTGCCAGCTCAGAGCCTGGAGCCTATTTCAGAGTCTGTATCTCCCTCTCTCTCTGACCCTCCCCTGCTCATGCTGTCTCTCTCTCTCCCTCCTAGAAAAAAAAAAAAAAATTCCAGTTAGAAAATGGGCAAAAACTAGAGAAGATATTTCACTAAAGCAGATATATTATCCATATACGTGCATGGAAAGATGTTCAATAGCAATTACTGATGTGAAGGTAAAATAGTATAGCTACTCTGGAAAACAATCTGGCAGTTTAGTATACACTTACTGTTCAACTCTGCAATTGCGTTCTTGGGCATTTATCACCTCCCTGACACAATGAAAACTCAGGTCCACACAAAGATGAAAACAGAGAACCGAATACAAATGTTCATGGCAATGTTATTTGTAATAGCAAATAATAACAATAATAACGTACACATCCCAGATGTACCTCAATAGGTCAATAGCTAAACAAATTGGTTTATCTACACTATTCAGCAATTAAAAAGCAACAAGCTGCTGATACACACAACGTTGGTGGATCTCAAGTGCGTTATGATGAATGGTGAAAGCCCAAAGTATATACCAACTGTACTATAGGATTTCATTTATATGACATTCGTGAAGTGGCACAAATACAGTGATGGGGAACAGATCAGTGGTTGTCAGGACTGGGAGAAGGTGTGACCTAAGGGTTGGTTAGAAGAACTTCCTTGTAGGGCACTTGTGGGGATGAGCACTGGGTGTTATATGGAAACCAACTTGACAGGGGAGCCTGGGTGGCTTAGTCGGTTGGGCGTCCGACTTTCGCTTAGGTCATGATCTCGCGGTTCGTGGGTTCGAGCCCCGCGTCGGGCTCTGTGCTGACTGCCAGCTCAGAGCCTGGAGCCTGTTTCGGTCTGTGGGTCCCTCTCTCTCTGACCCTCCCCTGCTCATGCTGTCTCTCTCTCTCTCCTAGAAATAATTTAAAAAAAAGAAAGAAATGAGTGAGTCTTTAAAAAAAAAAAAGAAACCAACTTGACAATAAACTACTTGTAAAAAAAATAAATATTAAAATTTAATCTTAAAAAAAAAGAACTTCCTTGTGAAATGGAGCAGCTCTGTACTGGACAGTGGTGGTGGCGGTAATATGAATTTACACACTGGATACCTTCCAAGGCCCCCTGACTGCTGGTCCTCAGCTCACTCAACTCAGGCTGGAGAGCCTTTTCTTTAAAAAATTTTTTTAATGTTTATTTTTTTGAGAGAGAGAATGACAGACAGCGTGAGCAGGGGAGGGTCAGAGAGAGGAGGACACAGAATCAGAAGCAGGCTCCAGGCTCTGAGCTAGCTGTCAACACAGAGCCCGAGGCGGGGCTCGAACCCAAGAACCGTGAGATCATGACCTGAGCCGAAGTCGGACGCTTAACCGACTGAACGACCCAGGCGCCCCTGGAGAGGCTTTTCTGAGCTCTGTCTCCCGCTCCGTGAAGCAGACATCGCGTCCAGGGCGACAACTCCGGGGCGGCGGCGGCGGGTACGGGCCGGCTTTGACGGAAGTGGCGCCCGACGGCAACGCCTCTCTACGGGCAAGGACCCTTGCGCGCTCACGCCGCGTGCACAGTGCAGTGCCACCTCTCCGCTTCCCTCTTCCAGTTTCCACGGCTCTAAGGAGTCTCCGCGTAGCTACACCGACCTCCGGCTCTACGTGGTTCCAAAGCAGGGGGACGATGCCGGAAGTCCCCCCTCCACAGAACGCGGAAACGCTCCTCTCTGGGACCGTCATTGGCTACGTCGGTACGAGCGCACAGTAGAGACCGCCCCTGTCGCCTTGGCAACGAGCAAGCGGCACCGCGAGGGGAGGTGGGAAATAAGGCCCTTCAGCGACGCGGGATCTAAGTTAATGAGCGCGTCTGGAGGCGGCGGGACTTCCGGCGTTGCCTCAGTGGTGCTCCTCTTGCAGCCGTGGGTCGGCGCCAACACCTGGAGAGCCGCATCGCGGAGGAGGGGGCCAGGGACCCTCGTCGCGCCTGTGCACGTCGTGACCCTCGGGAATGACTCCGTCTTCCTGAGACTTGGTGTCGCCCACTGCGGAACGGGCGCCGGAGGGTCAGGGCCTCCCGCAGGCGGCTCCTTGGGCTTTGCGCACGTTGGAAACAGGGGGAGACCTGGCTTCCCAGTTTCCACAGTCGGCCGGAGGTTCCTGCGCCCAAGAAGGGGTGGCAGGTACGGATTTGAGCTGAGTAGGCCGAAATTCGGCGCCTTTCGCGGCGAAGCTCCGCCAACAGTTTCCGATGGCCGAGGAGGCGCTGGTAAGTGGAAGGTTCCCGAGGCTTTGACGGCCCTGATCCCCACCCAGTGGGTCGGGTTCTGAAGGAGCTCAGGAGAAGCGGGGAAGTCTGTGCAGGTGAAGGGGCAGCTTGGTCAAAGGCAGAGGTGGAAGAGGGGCCTTGGAGATCCATGTGTGGCCTGCCAGGCTGAGAGTTGAAGCGAGGGGCAGGTCTGGGTGGGGAGGTCTTCAGCGCAGAGTCGGCGGGGCCGGGGGTGGGGTATGGGGGAGTTCAAGTCTCTAACTTTAACTTAGCAGTGAGCCGCGGAGGAGTGGGGCTGGATGGTGCTGTGGTTGCTCTCAGTGGTGTCACTGGAGACATTGTGTGCAGGTGGGCATGTAGGCAAGTCCAGCGAGTTGCCAATGGGCTGAACCGGTGAGATTGTGCTGTTGGTGTGGAGCTGTAACAAGCGGTGGTACCGAGAGTTCTGTGCATGTCAGACTGGAGGGCAAACTGGAAGATCTGAGACCTAAGACAGAAGGGTGAGCACAGGGTTGGCTGTCCCTGGAAGGTGATCTCTGGGACGTAGAGGGAATTGGCTGGCAGGGAGAGCGCGTCCTGTGTGTCCGGCTGGGTACATAGATGGTATATACCATATACCGACGACAGCCTGTCGTTGCTGTGGGCAGGATGCAGAGTCCGAGAGTAACGTGAGGGGAGAGGCGCCAGTGGAACTGGGGGGACTGGCAGTCCTCTGAGGTAAGTGTCTTAGGAGGGGGAGGTAGAGGGTATGTGTCCAGTGGGAGTAGGGGTTTGGGGCTCAAAGGGAAAGATGATGTCAGTGAGAGATGAGGCAGGACCCTGCGACATTGATCAAGGGCCTGGGTGTGTTCCTCTGTCCGTGTTGTGGTTGGCTTGTCTGCCCACTATTGACCCCTAAGGCTCAGTTCAATCCATCATTACAGGGGCTGGTGACCTTTGAGGATGTGGCTGTGTATTTCTCCCGGGAGGAGTGGGGGCTTCTTAATCTGACCCAGAGAAGCCTGTACCGTGATGTGATGCTACAGAACTTTGCACTTATTGGCTCGCTGGGTAAGTCTCTCACTCCACCTCTGCCTTTTACCCATAGGAAGTTGTGTTCATCCTAGAGCCCCGCCACAGAGGCTGTTCCTTCCCAGGCTCCCTGTGGTTGGTGCTGTGAGGACTGGCAACGGGCTGTGTGTTCTTCCCCTGCCTCTCTGAGCAGCCTTCTTAGCAGCCTCAATAGCTGTTGCCGCACGGCCTCCTGGAGTAGGGCTTCCGGTTCAGATGTTTACAGTTTGCCCAAAAAATCCCACTCAGCCCTTCCCGTCTCTATGACTCTGCTGAAGTCATGGCCTCTCTGTGCTCTGGGTTTTGCCTTTTTCCTTCTAAAGAAATTTTATGGGGTCCTCTCCGGTCCTAATCAGTTAGGGGAGTTTTGCCACTTAATACCTTTCAATTCAGAACATGAGATATCTTTCCACTTATTTAGTTGTCTTTAACTTTTTTCAACAGTGTTTTGCAGTTTTCAGCGTACAAGATTAAAGTTATTCCTAGGCATTTTATTCTTTTTGATGATATTTTAAGTGGATTTGTTTTCATAATTTCAATTTAGATTGTGCAGCGCTAGTACATAGAAATATAGATTTTTGTATACTGATTTTGTGTCTTGTGCCTTACTAAACTCATTTATTACTTCTAATAGTTTTTTTAGTGGACTCCTTGATATTTTCCATATGTATGATATAATGTCATTTGCAAATAGAGAGATTTTTATTCTTCCTTTGTTTAACTGACCTACCTAGAACCTCCAGTACTTTATTTAATAGAATTAGTGAGAGTAAATATCCTTGCCTCATTCCCAATTTTACGGGAAAAGCATTTAGTCCTTCACTAATAATCACTGTAGGTTTTTTACAGCTCACCTCTTCCAGTGAGGAACTTTCCTTATTTTCTCAGGGTTTTTTTTTAGTGCATTTATCATGAAAGGTCATTAGAATTTGTCTAGTACTTTGCCATGTGTATTGAAATGTAGGTGCCTGGATGTCTCAGTGTTGGGGTCTTGGTTTTGGTTCAGGTCATGACCTCACTGTTCAGGAGATCAAGACCTAAGTTGGGCTTTGTGCTGTGGTGGAGCTTGCTTGGGATTCTCTCTACCGCTCTCTCTCTGCCCCTCCCCTGCTTGCATGTGGTTTTTTTTCTCTCTCTCAAAACAAACAAGCATAAAAAAAAAAAAGAAATGATTGTGTGATTTTTATTCTCTTCTTTTAACACAGAGTATTGGAGTAATTGACTTTCTTTTTTTTTTTTAATGTTTTTTATTTATTTCTGAGAGCGAGAGAGAGAGACAACGTGAGCAGGGGAGGGTCTCTGGAGGGTCAGAGACGGAGGGAGACACAGAATCTGAAACAGGCTCCGGGCTCTGAGCTGGCTGGCAGCACAGAGCCCAACGTGGGGCTCGAACCCACGAACCGCAAGATCATGACCTGAGCGAAGTCGGACACTTACCGACTGAGCCACCCAGGCGCCCCTGGAGTAATTGATTTTCACATGTTTAGCCTTGTGTTACTAGCATGTGTTTCACTCTGTCATAGTTTATAATCCTTTTATATGCTTCTGGATTTGCTTTGCTGGTATTTTGTTGAAGAGTTTTGCATCTTTATTCGTAAGTTATCAATGTATAGTTTTCTCATATATCTTTTATTGAGTATGAGGGTAATTTTGGTCTCAATAGAGGAGTTGGGAAATGTTCCCTTTTTTACTGTTTTCTGGAAGAATGTGTCAAGTATTGGTGGTAGTTCTTATTTCAGTGTTAATATTCATCAGTGAAGCCCTCTGGCCAATGTTTTTTTTCCCTACGGCAGAAGTTTTGTTGTTGCTGCTGTTCTTGTTAAGTATAATCAGACTTTTTATTTCTTCTTGAGTCAGTTTTGGTAGTTTGTGTCTTTTTTAGGAATTTGTCCATTTTATCTAAGTTATCTAATTTGTGACATACAATACAGTGGTTCACAGTATTTCCTTAAAACTCTTTCTAGGGGCGCCTGGGGGGTTCAGTTGGTTAAGTATTCTGCTTCGGCTCAGGTCGTGATCTCATAGTTCATGAGTTTGATCCCATGTTGAGCTCCATGCTCACAGCTCGAAGCCTGGAGCCTGCTTCAGGTTCTGTGTCTCCTTTTCTTTCTGCCCTTCCCCC
The DNA here is from genome assembly GCF_008692635.1 of Crocuta crocuta. Taxonomy (NCBI): domain Eukaryota; kingdom Metazoa; phylum Chordata; class Mammalia; order Carnivora; family Hyaenidae; genus Crocuta; species Crocuta crocuta. The sequence goes on along the minus strand of NW_027530195.1, from coordinate 178,717 downwards.
ATTCATGCTCTGTCTCTGTCTCTCTCTCAAAAATAAGTAAACATTAAACAAATTTTTTTTAAAACTCTTTCTGTTTTTTTCTTTAAAACCCTTTCTGTTTTATAATGTTAGTGATGTCCCTTTTTCATTCTTCTTTTTATTTTTATTTTTTTTTAATTTTTTTAATTTTTTTTTATTTTTATGTTTTATTTATTGCTAGGAGAGAGAGAGAGACAGTGTGAGTAGGGGAGGGTCAGAGAGAGAGAGAGTGACAGACTGAAACAGGCTCCAGGCTCTGAGCTGGCAGTCAGCACAGAGCCCGACGCGGGGCTCGAACCCACGAACCGCGAGATCATGACCTAAGCGAAAGTCGGACGCTTAACCAACTAAGCCACCCAGGCGCCCCCATTCTTCTTTTTAATAATTTGATTCTTTTATTTTTTCTTGTCAGTCTAGGTAGGAGTTTTTCAATTTTGCTGATCTTTTCAGAGATCCTAATTTTGGTTTCACAGATTCTCTTTTTCTAATCTGTATTTCATTTATCTCTGTTCTTTATCATTTCCTTTCTTATGCTAGCTTTGAGTTTCGTTGCTTTTCTTTCTCCTGTTCCTTGAGGACTAAAGTTAGGCTACTGATTTGAGATCTTTTAATTTTTTAAATTATTTTTTTAAATGTTTATTTATTTGTATTTGAGAGAGAGAGGCAGAACGAGAGAGGGAGACAGAGAATCCCAAGCAGGCTCCGCACTGTCAGCCAGGAGCCCGACATCACCGTGAGATCGTGACTTGAGCCAAAATCAGGAGTCATATGCTTAACTGACTGAGCCACCCAGGTGCCCCTGAGATCCTTTTAAATATGGGTGCTGTGACATAATAAGAAATATGTATTTTGTTTTTGTTCCCGGTTCCTAGCACTGCTCCTAAAACTCTTGGAATCTCTGAAATGAGGAGTATCTTTTGTGTGCTAACGGGATGGCTGCTGGCTGGGAGCCCCTGGATAGTTTCAGGAAAGGGGTTGGCCGCCAGAAAGACCGGGGCGTGACTGGAAGGTTACATTCTGAGCTGCACCCACCCCCGTCCTCCCAGTCCCCCAGCCCTGGTCTCCAGGGAGATTAGAGGGCCTGGAGACTGAACCAGCCCCCAGTGGCCAGTGATTTAATGAATCATACATCATAATGAAATCTCCATAGAAACTCTTAAACAATAGGATTCAGAAAGTTTCTGGGTTGCTGGGAAAAGTGGCACCGCTGGAGGGCATGGATGACTCTAACNCCCCAACCCCCCCCCCCCTGCCTCCTTTGCCCTTTTCATCTCTTCTGTTTTGCTGTTTCTAAGTTGTATATTTTATAATCAACTGGTAATGGTAAGTAAACTCTTTCCCTGAGTTCTGTGAGCCATTATAGCAAACTATTGAACCTGAGAAGGGATTAATAATCGTGGGAATCCCTGATTTATAGCCACTTGGTCAGAAATGTGGGAGGTCTGGTACTTTCAACTGTTGTCTGAAGTCCTGTGGGACTGAGCCCTTAACGTGTGGGATCTGACGCTGATTCCAGGTAGTTAATATGAGAATTTAATGGAATCCTTGGACACCACCTTGATGTCTGAGAGTTGAAGAAGTATGGAGCACCTGCCCCTCACCTACCCACTTTTGGTGTCAGAGTGTTAGGAGCGAAACAGCACAGAGGTGTTTATAGCTCTAATTTTCTAATTTTGTAAGCACTGCTATGTCCCATTACTTTGGGTATGTTGTGTTTTCATTTTCATTCATTTCAAAGTACTCTGTAGTTTTTTTGGTTATTTAGATGTATTGTATTTAAACTCCATAAATTTATGAGTTTCCCAAATTTCTGTCTGTTGTTGATTTCTATTTTAATTCCTTTGTGTTCAGAGATCACATCTTCTAAAGTCTATTTATTTGCTAGCAAATGGTCTGTTCTGGAGACCGTTCCATGTGCATATGAGCATGTGAGACTGCATTCTTCTGCTGTATCATGGCATGCTCTATAGATGTCTGTTAGGTCTAGTTGATTTTTAGTGTTGTTCAAGTGCTGTATATATGTTTTCTGCCTCGTGGTTCTGTCCCTTATTGACAGTTAGAAATGGAAGTCTCCAACTATTACTGTTTGACTATTTTTTACTTTAGTTATGTCTGTTTTACTTCATGAGAGATTCTGTTAAAAAATTCTGGTAAAACACAACATGGGGTCTTAACACATTTTTAAATGTGCAGAGGAAGTGCTTTTTCTAATACTCTGTTTTCTTCGTGGTTGCCATGGTAACGTGAGCTTCCTTTGGTGTGGGACGGGGTGGGTAAGCCTTGGCTTACGTTGGTTGGCCTCTTGCTGCTTTTCTCCCTCCCAGGCTTTGCACCTTCAAGACGCCATGCGGTTGCCCAGCTGGAGAGTGAAGAAGAGCTCCGGGTGCCAAACGTGGCAGGCCTGAGTCTGGGCAGTAGAGCCGAGGCCCCGAGGGGTCCTGGTCTTGGTGAGTAGGGCTGGGACAGGCCTTAGTTTCGGTGACGAGCTCACAGCATGCTGCTCACCTGTGTGCTTTGGCTTTTTGTGGTCAAGGTCATGCCCACACACTGTTCCCACCTTTCCTTTCTCTCGTGAACACAGTATGTGATAACCGCCCCTACCGTGACTCTCAGGACCTGGATGACCCCCTCCCTGGCCTCCACTAGTGACCTGAGATGTGCACACATCCTTAAATAACACTTCAACACCAGCTACTGTGTTACAGTTGCCTTTTCCTCTGAGCAGACACATCCTCCTCAACAGTGCTCGCTGTCACCGGTGGTTCACCGGCGGTGGAGGCCCTATTTGAAACCTATTGCAAGTGAGAGAGAGAGACAGGTCCCAAAGGTGCAGTGACGACAGAATTAAGAAGCAGGGGACTAAGACTCTCCAGGAGCTGAAGCATCGGTCTCCCTGCTCAAGCCTCCTTTATTCCGGTACTTGTCTGATACCAGCAAGCACGTACCACATAGTATTTGGCATCTTGACAGCTCCTGCGGTGTGTTCCATACTGGGTCACGAGTGAAGCAGGGTGATTGTCGAAGAGACCACCAAACGCCGAACAGAAGCGAGTCAAGATTTTATTTACGGCCGGGCCAAACCTGATCTCCTGATCTCACAGAGAAATATGCAGAGAATGGCCCCAAACAAAGGTAGCAGTGAGCTTATATAGACTTCAGCAAGGCAGAATTCGTCATTATTTAGTTAATTAATTACACTGTGACACTCAGGTGTTAGTTTTAGCAGAGACCTATCAATTTTAAGTTTTTTGTCTTGAAATGACCAACCGTAATTAGACATTTGAGAAGCCGTGGGGTGGTGACTACATGACAGACCACCAGCGTAGAATGGTGACGTGGTGTTCTGTAACCTTGCGAATAGCGTGGGTGTGGTCAGCCAGAACAGGGAAGTACAAGCTGGCTAATTGGATTTACAGAAGCAGAAATACTATGTTAGTATTTAACCGTGCTTGAGGTTAACCCACAGCAATGAGTACATCTGGCACCAGGCGAAACATTCCTGTCCTTGGCCTGGCACCGTATCATGTCCTGGAGAGAACGCGCAGGCCCCGCAGCTTTCTGGCCTAGGAATGGAACAGCTTTCGGTTCCTTGCTGCTCTGTCCCTTTCCTTCAGGCCGTTCTTACAGTGCTTCTGACTTGTTGTTCTCCAACAGCAAGGAGTGACCTGGTGACCCCACCTCTTCTCCCAGCACTGCTCCCAGCTTTGTGTCGCTGTCCCCACTGACATCTTTCCTGTTCTGTGATCTGCCAGAGCCCTGTTCTACTGGGCCAGCCCTTTCTCCACCAGACCGCTAGCAACCTCCTAGAAATTCTGTGGACTGCTTTCTGGCGTGCCTGACGTGTGTTTGTGACGGAGGTGCCTCCTCCCTCTAATTCAGCTCTCGATAACTGGCTCTTCTGTTTCAGGTTGTCCACGTAGACTGGAGGACGGGGAAGCCCCTACAGAGCAGACGGAGGGTCACAGCGTCCACCTGTCAGAGAAGCCCTTTGTGCACGGAGGGGCTGGGATGGACGTCCTTGCCACCTTGCTTCCTCTGCAGCACCGTGCCGCCCACCGCAGCGGGGGGTCTCACGGGAGCACGGCGCGCGGGGAGGCCTTCCAGCCCAGCTCCAGCTGCCGACAGCAGCAGGGAGTCCACGCCACACAGAAGGCCTTCAAGTGCAGCGACTGTGGGAAAGCTTTCCCGAAGGCCTTTGCCCTGCTTGACCACCTAGTAACCCAGCCCAAAGAGAGACCCTTGAGACGTCCAAAAGGTGGAAATCCCCCCACGGAGAAATCTACCCGTGTTAACTACCAAAAAATTCACGCTGGAGAAACATCCCGTGTGTGCACCGAGTGCGGAAAGGCCTTCAGTTATCCCTCTAAGCTGAGGAAGCACCAGAAGGTTCACACAGGCATAAAGCCTTTCAGGTGTGATGAGTGTGGCAAAACCTTTAACCGCAAAGATGCACTCGTTCTGCACCAGAGAATTCACACCGGAGAAAGGCCCTATGAGTGCAGCGAATGTGGGAAGGCGTTCAGTGTCCTGTCTACTCTCATTCGGCACCGGAAAGTTCACATTGGAGAAAGGCCCTATGAGTGCGGGGAATGTGGGAAGTTCTTTAAGTACAACCATAGCTTCATTCTTCATCAGAGAGTTCACACTGGAGAGAGGCCTTATGAGTGCGAGCAATGTGGGAAAACTTACGTGACCCGCTCTGGCCTGTATCAGCACTGGAAAGTTCACACTGGAGAACGGCCCTATGAGTGCAGCCTGTGCGGGAAGACCTTCACCACCAGGTCTTACCGCAATCGGCACCAGCAGTTCCACACTGAAAAGAGGTCCTATGGGTGTGCAGAATGTGGGAAAGCCTTCAAACATAGTTCTACCCTTCTTCAGCACAGGAAAGTGCACACTGGAGAAAGGCCGTAAGAAGACAGGACGTTGGAAAGCCTGTAGCTAGGGCTGGCACCTTGTTCAGCATGAAGGACCTCACTCCAGAAAGGAGAGGAGAGGAGCCACTTGAAAGCTAAACCTGACACCCCCCCACACGTGCCCTGGGGTGGCGGGTGTGTGGGAAGTTTCCAGGAGCCAGGTGGCACTGGGACCTGCCTAGGCTGTTGGCAGTGTCAAGTCACTGCCAGTTTCTGTGATACAAGCCATTGCACCTCCACCACCAGGCGGGCATCAGGCAGCGCAATGCGCGCTCATACAGCGAGACCTCCATGGCCCCCGTGGTGAGCGGCTGAGCCCCTGATGGGCCTCGTTTGCTCCCTCCAGCTGGTCCCGGTGTGTCTGTGACCCAGGTCTGGTCAAGAGTAGCTGAGCTGTGTCTACTGGGGGCTTCCAGAGAAGGTTGATAGTTCACATGGACGCAGTTTAGACTACGCATGGTACCTGTCATGGATTTATCCAGCCCTGGAACTGACTGTCTCACGCTTCCCTGGAATGTATGGTAATAAAAGTTCTACTATTTAAGCCAGCTTTAATATTGGGGGTTCTGATCACTATGTGGAGGGATTGAGAACAAAACTGGGCTCATGAATAGCGGGACCGACTTCTGTAGTAAGGGGTCCCCGACTTTTGTTGCCTTACTAGGGATAGCAGGATGTTCACTTCACGGCCATCGCCCTGGTCCTGAGAGAATGAAGATCCTGCAGTCCTGGGACGTGGCCAGTGTTCGTGGTGTCTCTGCATACTGTAGCATTCATTGTCTTTCTTGCCAGTGTCCCAGGGCACAAAGGAAAGATGTGGTTGAATCAACACATGGGCCCGTATCCTCAGGTTTGTAGATCTTCTGACTTAAAAAGTTTTGGAAACTAATTTCCCAAAAGGTCAATAAAATGTCAGTTCAGCGAAACTCGTATGTTGGTTGTAGCTGTGTCCCTGGTCCAAAAATTGCGCTTCCTGTCAAGAAGAGAATTTTAGTTTGAGGCAGGTTGGAGAGAGAGAGGTGCGCCTAGGCTTCAGGGGCTTTGAGCCACAGTGCTCAGCAATTACCATGTGTTGGGGCTGGAAGCCGCTGCTGCCTCCTTTAACTGGAGCGATTCTTCTCCCCCAGCCCTGATGGTGGCAGTGCTGGGGTAGAAACTCAGGCGGGCTTATAGTCAGGGGACTTTTTGGCCAGTCTGCTCAATTTCTCCCCAACACTGTGAAGTATATGGACACCTCCAGGCCTACTCAGGCCCTATTCCCTGCGTATAGTAATTGTCTGCCTCCAACATGGNGGGGAGGTCTATATTGTAGCAGTTAAAGTCCAGCTGAGGCAAGTAGGGCTCAGTTCTGGGGGTGGGGTAGACATCAGTCATTAGAGTTCAATCCTTTGTACCTTGTACAGGTGGCCTCGGTTAGATCTCAGATGGCCCTCAGCACGTGGATGAAGGGTCCTCTGAACCAGGTTTCTGGTCTCCCATTGGGGTTGCATATATAATAGCCAACTTGCTAGGGAGGGGATGGGGGTAATGTTTTCCAGGTGATGGTGGAACATCTGAGACAAATGGCTCCTGGTGGTTCTGACCCCTTGACTTGCCCAGGGTACCAGTTTGGATGAGGCTCGCTCCTTCCATCATGTTAGCCCCGACCTCGCCTGGAAGGCCAGTGCCAGCAGCCCGTCCCCGCAGCTTCTGTTTTGGTTGCCCCGAGACGGTCCTCTCCCTCAGCCAGGGGCAGCTCTCCCCCGGAGTGCACCCAGCAGTTCTGTGCCCCTGGGCATTTTTGTTTGTGCCCTCAGCCTATCAGGAATGCCTCCCCAGTCTCTCTGCCTCGGTCAAAAATACCCTGTCCCCAGTTAAACCAAGGTATCTCTTCATGAGCCCTGACACTTCTTCATTTGGAGTGACCTCCTTCCTCTTTCTCTGCCCTCCATGCTTTGATGTGTGGCCGGACACAAACCCAGTGCTACCCCTAAGTCTGTCCTCACGGTTACATCTGCTGCGCGTTTGAAATAGAGGGGTACGTTTGGGTTTGTTAAAGACTTAGCAACATACAAGGCTTCACTGAGATTGGGACTAGTGTGTTTCTTGATTTCTAAGTTCATCTGCAGAGGCATAGCACTTACTTATTTTCTCACTGTGATATGTGACGAGCTTGGTCCCCAGTCAGCAGGGCAGGTATTTGTTTATTTTCTCACAGTCGGGGCGCCTGGGTGGCTCAGTCAGTTAAGCGACCGACTTCGGCTCAAGTCACGATCTCACAGTTTGTGAGATCAAGCCCCACGTCGGGCTCTGTGCTGACAGCTAGCTCAGGGCGTGGAGCCTGCTTCAGATTCTGTGTCTCCCTCTCTCTCTGACCCTCCCTGCTCATGCTGTCTCTCTCTCTCCCTCAAATAAATAAAACCATTAAAAAAATTAAAAAATTATTTTCTCACAGTCAACAAGACAGTTTGGTGATAGGAGTAAGTGTGTGTGTCTCCATATTATTTAAGCGGGAGAGCAGGGTTGAAATTCTGAATATTCTCAGTTTGATACCTTGTCTTAAAAGACTCTGTGAAGTGGTCCATGAGACCAGACACCATCTTGCTCTGCAGATGCCCATAGAGGAACCTCCCTTATCTCTTTATGGGTGTCAGTCTGTTCGGTTGCTGTAAGAAAATACTAGAGGCTTAAGCAAGATAAATTTATTTCTCACAGTGCTAGTAACTGGGAAGTCCAGGACCCATGTGTGGACCAATTTGGTTCCTTGATGAGAGCTCTTCCTGGCTTGTAGACAGCCATCTTTTTGCTGTGTCCTTACATAGTGGAGAGAAAGGAAGTCATGGAGTCTCTATGCTTGTAAGGATGCTAATTCTGTCACGGAGGACACAGCCTCATGTAAATCTGATTTCCTCCCAAAGGCCCTATCTCAGCACCATCAGATAGTAGTTTAGGACTTCAACACATAACTTTGGGAGACGTTCAGTTCATAACGACAAATCTCCTTAGTATTGGTGATTTTCATTTTTAAAGCCAAGCTCTGGAATTTAATCATTTGGCACCCCACGCCCTAAGCAGACCAACATAGCTCACTTCCTGGGAGAAATGGAGAAGAGCCTAAAGATAAGTTTGCTTTTAACAGTGAACAAGTAAGTATGTCCAGTAATTATTTGCTCATTCACTCATTCATCAACTGTTTACTGAGTACATGCTTCAGGCCTGGTCATCAGAGCATATTCAACCCAAAGCTATAAGGATGGGGTCAAGTGGGGTCATGTGATCTGAGGTGCACTATTGAGAGGCAGTTAAAGGACTTGCAGGGAATTGTGAGGAAAGGGGAACCCTCTCATGGACCCTGGAGTTCATGGATCAGGATTTGGGAGTTGGGGCTGCCGGCAGCCACTTTCCTCTTTCAAGCAATGCCTGCCTGAAAACTAAGCCAAAAGAGGTAAATGAGTGGAGACAAGAGACAAGCCCTTTTGATCTCACTGAGCCCTGCATCCAGCTGTGCCTGCAGCTGTCCTGTGAGCTTTATGAATGAATCAATCAATTTTGTTTCAGCACAACCACTTATATTTGGGCGTAAGTGCCCTGGAAGGAAAAGAGTTCTTCCTAACATGTGGTCCTTCCCTGCAGTGGTCCCACCCCTTCCTGCCAAGGACATCACAGGGCAGAGCCTCCTGGGGTACAGTACACACCCACGGATGGATCCAACTTGAGCTTCAGACTTGAGGCTCAGATTCCACCAACCTAAAGGTTTATCAAGTGTTCACTTGCCTTCTCTGAGTTGCCCTTCTCCGTTCCGGGAGCTCCCAGCAGCATGGCACCTGCACAAAGAAACTGACCCCCTCTAACAGCGTCACCACACACAGCCCAGGCCTCCCTCAGCGGCATGTGCATCCGCGGTTCCCATTTGGCTTAGAACAAACCAAACTCCTCACCCAGCTTACAGGGCGTGCGTGACATGGTGCCCCGTGCCCTACTCCTCCAACGTGAGTTAGTCTCCTCCTCGCTCTCAAATGCACCAGCTCAGTGCTGCCTGAGGCCTCTGCACTGAAGTTGCTTCTGTCCAGAATCTTCTTCCCCTGGAGTCACCTCCTCAGGGAAGTAGTGGTTGTAGCTTTATGTCACCTCCCTATTTCGTTTCCTTTGGACTCCAACCATTCTCTGCTATGGCCCTGTTCTCTGGTCTGTTTGCACATTAAATCTCTGGATTGCACATCAGATTGAGATAAAATGTGTCTACTGCNGCATCCAGCTGTGCCTGCAGCTGTCCTGTGAGCTTTATGAATGAATCAATCAATTTTGTTTCAGCACAACCACTTATATTTGGGCGTAAGTGCCCTGGAAGGAAAAGAGTTCTTCCTAACATGTGGTCCTTCCCTGCAGTGGTCCCACCCCTTCCTGCCAAGGACATCACAGGGCAGAGCCTCCTGGGGTACAGGACACACCCACGGATGGATCCAAGCCATGTCAGACTTGAGGCTCAGATTCCACCAACCTAAAGGTTTATCAAGTGTTCACTTGCCTTCTCTGAGTTGCCCTTCTCCGTTCCGGGAGCTCCCAGCAGCATGGCACCTGCACAAAGAAACTGACCCCCTCTAACAGCGTCACCACACACAGCCCAGGCCTCCCTCAGCGGCATGTGCATCCGCGGTTCCCATTTGGCTTAGAACAAACCAAACTCCTCACCCAGCTTACAGGGCGTGCGTGACATGGTGCCCCGTGCCCTACTCCTCCAACGTGAGTTAGTCTCCTCCTCGCTCTCACTGAGCACCAGCTCAGTGCTGCCTGAGGCCCCTGCACTGAAGTTGCTTCTGTCCAGAATCTTCTTCCCCTGGAGTCACCTCCTCAGGGAAGTAGTGGTTGTAGCTNAGCCCAGGCCTCCCTCAGCGGCATGTGCATCCGCGGTTCCCATTTGGCTTAGAACAAACCAAACTCCTCACCCAGCTTACAGGGCGTGCGTGACATGGTGCCCCGTGCCCTACTCCTCCAACGTGAGTTAGTCTCCTCCTCGCTCTCAAATGCACCAGCTCAGTGCTGCCTGAGGCCTCTGCACTGAAGTTGCTTCTGTCCAGAATCTTCTTCCCCTGGAGTCACCTCCTCAGGGAAGTAGTGGTTGTAGCTTTATGTCACCTCCCTATTTCGTTTCCTTTGGACTCCAACCATTCTCTGCTATGGCCCTGTTCTCTGGTCTGTTTGCACATTAAATCTCTGGATTGCACATCAGATTGAGATAAAATGTGTCTACTGCAGGGTCCAGGCAAGGGCCTGGCACACAGTAGGACCCCAGGGAATGGAATGTTTGTGGAGCTAGTATTTGGCTGCCTTCCAGGACTGTGCTGGGCTCAGACCACAGCCCCGTCATCACAGCCGACCCTGGGAAGGGAGAGCAGGATAGGATACCATAGAAAAAGGTAGTAAATCCTTCCTTCACTCAAGTTAAGTTACTTGAGTCTGCTTACATATTTATCTTATGCTATCTGAATTGCTACTGTATGCTAGAGACTGAACCTGCCCACCAGGGAAGAAGCACACAGGGGCATGGAGCATGGCGCTGACCTTTTAGTAGGGGGTATAGACTGAAGGTTTATGTCCCCCACCCCGAATTCATACATTTAAAAAGTATTTTTTAATGTTTTATTTATTTTTGAGAGAGAGAGAGAGAGACAGCATGAGCAGGGGAGGGTCAGAGAGAGAGGGAGACACAGAATCTGAAGACAGGCTCCAGGCTCTGAGCTGTCAGCACAGAGCCCGATGCAAGGCTTGAACCCATGAACTGTGAGATCATGACCTGAGCCGAAGCTGGATGCTCAACTGACTGAGCCACCCAGGTGCCCCCCCAAATTCATAGATTAAAAACTAATCCCCAGTGTGGCATATTTGGAGGTGGGGCCTGTGGGAGGTGATTAGGTCCTGAGAGTCGAGCCCTCATGAATTAGATTAGTGCCTTCAGAAAAGAGACCCCCGAGAACGCCTCCCCTCTTTCCAGGATTCTCACCAGGTACGGAATCTCCTGCCACCCTGATCTTGGACTTCCTAGCTTCTAGTAATGCAAGAAATACATTTCTATTGTTTGTAAGCCACCGGGTTCATGGACTTTATTAGAGCAGCCCTGGTGAACTGAGACATGGGGAGACACATCCCTCAAGAAACCACACAACTGGCAACCAAGACAAGGGCTATGAAGGGACACCCTTGAGTGTATCAGCTGAGTCCCCCCTTGGTTCTCTGCATTTCAGGACGTCTGGGTTTCTCGTCATAGCTGTCTACTGGGGACTCAAGTGACTCTGCGATTGGCTTTTACCTTCTAGTGAAAGGAGGTTATCATGGCTTTTAGTCATCATGGGGGCTTTGTTTTTAATGTAATATTTAATGATTCTCCTTTTTTGTAATCCACAGAGCTTGTTCAAATTTCACCAGTTTATATATGCACACATACGTGTGTGTAGTTAGTTCTATGCCATTCTATCTCATGTAGCTTCATTGTACCATCACCTCAATCATGTTATGGAGCTGTTGAAACACCACGAAGACGTCCCTCATGCTACTCCTTAATAGCCAACCACCTTCCCTAACCCCAGAAACCACTAATCTGCTCATCTCTGTAGTTTCCTCATTTTTATAAAATGTTTAGTTATTTATTCATTTGGGGGTGGGAGAGGTAAAGCGAGAATCCTGAGTAGGTTCTGTACCTAATGTGCAGCCACATGTGGGGTTTGAACGCACTGACCGTGAGATCGTGACCTGAGTCGAAGTCAAGAGTCAGATGTTAACTAACTGAGCCACCCAGGCACTCCTGGGATTTTCTCATTTTAAAAGTGACTTAGATGAGGTCCAATTTGCCATTTTTCCTTTTATGAATCGTGCTTTTCAGGTCAAGTCTAAGCGTGTTTCACTTGATCCTAAGTCCCCCCAATTTTCTCCTTAAAATGTTTTATTTTTCTGTTTTAGATTTAAATCCGTGATTCCTTTTGAGTGAGTTTTTGCACAAGGTATGAAATTTAGGTAAGGTTTAATTTTTGTTTAGTTACTTACATGTTACCTGTGGGTGTCCATTGGCCCTGCGCCAGTTATTTGTTAAAAGGGAGATTCTTCCTCCATTTCTTTTGCACCTTTGTCAAAAATCAGTTGGGCCTGTATGTGTGGGTATTTGGTTCTCTGTTTTGTTCCACTAATCTAGGTATCCATCTCTCTACCAGTACTAACGCCTAATTTTAATATTTCCATTTCCCCATAGTTTGCACTCGGTGGAACTGGAGTCTGAGACCTAGAAGAGCAACTGGATTTGCTGTAGTGTAATGTCACCCTTCTTGGATTCCACCACGTTGAGAGGTTCATCCCCATCTCTTCTCCATGCAGCAAAGTAGAATTCCCAAAGGGAACTGCAGATCTAACCCCCTGGTTACCCATTTCCCACAGCACCTGACCCTTTCTGTCCTGGGGCCCATCTCCAACGAGGGATGGCCTGGGGACTTTCATCAGAGATTTATCTTTTTTATGGACATTGTTGACTCTCCACAGGACACTTGTGATGGATTTGTCCAGCCTTCAACTCACTCATCCCTGGAACATATCACCTTATACTGCTCTAGATGATATTTAACTTAGGTCTTTTTTTTTTTTTTTTAATTTATTGTCAAGTTGGCTAACACACAGTGTATGCAGTGTACTCTTCCCTTTGGTGGTAGATTTCCATGATTCACTGCTTACATACAACACTCAGTACTCATCCCAACAAGTGTTCTCCTCAGTGCCCATCACCCACTTTTTCCTTCCCCCATCAACCCTCAGTTTGTTCTCTGTATTTAAGAGTCGCTTGTGGTTTGCCTTCCTCTCTGTTTGAAACTAATTTTTCCCCTTCCCTTTCCCCGTGGTCTTCTGTTAAGTTTCTCAAGTTCCACATATGAGTGGAAATATATGATATCTGTCTTTCTCTGACTGAGTTATTTCACTTTGCATAATGCCCTCCAGTTCCATCCATGTTGTTGCAAATGGCAGGATTTCATTCTTTCTCATTGCCAAGTAGCATTGCATTGTATATATGAACCACATCTTCCTTATCCATTCATCAGTTGATGGACATTTAGGGTCTTTCCATAATTTGGTTACTGTTGGAAGCGCTGCTATAAGCATTGGGGTACATGTGCCCCTATGAATAAGCACTCCTATATCCTTTCGATAAATTCCTAGCAGTGCTACTGCTGGGTCATAGGGGAGTTCTATTTTTAATTTTTTGAGGAACCTCCACACTGTTTTCCACAATGGCTGCACCAGTTTGCATTCCCACCAACAGGGAAAGAGGGTTCCTGTTTCTACACATCCTCCCTAGCATCTGTTGTTTCCTGAATTGTTAATTTTAGCCACTCAGCCAGGTGTGAGGGGGTATCTCAATGTGGTTTTGATTTGTATTTCCCTAATGATGAATGATGAGCATCTTCTCAAATGTCTGTTGGCCATCTGGACATCTTCTTTGGAAAAATGTCTATCTCATGTCTTCTGCCCATTTCTTCAATGGATTATTTTTTTCAGGTGCTGAGTTTGGTTAAGTTCTTTATAAATTTTGGATATTAACCCTTTACCTGATATTTCATTTGCAAATATCTTCTCCCATTCCATCGGTTGCCTTTTTGGTTGATTGTTTCCTTTGCAGTGCAGAAGCTTTTTATCTCAAGATCCCAGTAAGCTCATTTTTTGTTTTCATTCCCCTTGCCTTTGGAGACGTGTGTAGCAAGAAATTGCTGCAGCTGAGGTCACAGAGGTTCTTGCCTGTTTTTTCCTCTAGGGTTTTGATGGTTTCCCATCTCACATTTAGGTCTTTCATCCATTTTGAGTTTATTTTTGTGTATTTTTGTGTTATTTTTATGTGTGTATTTTGTGTACCCTAAGCCAAGGGTAAAACTGCAAACATTTATGCCAATAGTCACTATGCCTTTAGGGTAACTCATGACTTTGGAATATTATGGAAACAATGTGTCCCTACTTCCAATGGGGATAAAATTAAAACTGTCTCCTATGTCCAAATTTTACTAGATGCAATACCTTTGCCAGCTGCTATGGATATTATTAAGATTTCCAGACATTCCAGACTCAACCCTCTGGAGGCCAAAAGAAAGCACCTTACTGATATTTCCACCAAAAATGCTGCTCCCAAGGGAGCCAGTAGCCAAACCTCTGTCTTGGTCCAAAGAGATGTTATCCCAAGTGGTAATTTGGGTGGTGAGGAATCACCAGAGACATCCAAAGGAAAAACAATATTGAAAGTCTAGTAATTGTTGGTTCAATAATAATAGAGAACTTTGGTTTGGAGCAAATAACGATCCAGGGGATTGTTTTAGAAATTCTAAAATACCCCCTACTTACTACCGTACATGCATCAAACCACTGGTTTACTGAGAAAGTGTCAGCAGTCATGAACCAATTTTGGTTGGGAAGTATTGATAAGGTCTCAAAAAGTACCTACCTCACTCATCCCATCTGTCCTAAATATAACCCAGGGAAGCCTGTTTAAAAAATGGACTTCATACAGCTCCCCCATCTTATGGATATTAATATATTTGAGTCATGGTTTGTATGTTTTCTCACTGGATCAAAGCTTTCCCTTGTAGACAGGCCAATCATTCTACCGTGGCTAAAATTCTTTCAGATTATCCCTACCTGGGAAAAATCTCTCTCCAACTTTATAGTACCAGGGGAATNTGCTTAACCGACTAAGCCACCCAGGCGCCCCCTGTTTAGCTACTTTTACAACACTTTGATTATGCATACCATCCTCAATCTTCAGGGTTAGAATGCACTCACAGGATGGTTAATACTCAATTAGCAGGGAGCCTGAGTGGCTCAGTTCATTAAGCCTCTGACTTGATTTCGGCTCAGGTCATGATCTCATGATGTGTGGGTTGAGCCCCATGTCGAGCTGAGTGCTGACAGTGCTCTCGCTCTCTCAAAATGAACAAATATGCTTTAAAAAGTTTTAATTGGCAAAATTTGTAGAGATCTTCCAAATACTTTGGCTGCAAGCATAGTTGCTAGTCCTTCTAAACCTCAGACCCACCTTTTCAAACACAGACTCTCACCCTTTGTGACAGTCACAGGATGGCCAATGCATTTGGCCATGCCTCCTTTGATCCACAGTTGATAAAACAACAAAGAACACATACTTGAATATTGTAAAATCCCAGTTGCTTCTGTTAAAAGTAACCATGCTTTGGTAGAGCAATCTTTTCACAGTGTGCTCCTGGAAGACAATAACCTTAAGCATCACACCTTACAACCAGGAAAAGACAGCTCCAGAAGACTCTACTGCCTCACTGGAAAGGCCCTTATCAGGAACTTCAAACCAAGCCTTATGCAACAGTCTCTTGGATTTACATGATGCATCTAAAGAAAGAACCAAACAGTGACTGGACCTGCACACCACCTGTTAATTTGAAAGTATAAAGATTTTCCAAGCTGACAACATAATGAGACAACTCTTCCAAGATGTTTGGATCAGGTCTGTGTACCTTTTTTCTCACTGCTGCTGCTTCTCTCTCTTTTATGGAAGACAGGGCCCCTGTCTGCATTTTCCAAGCCCTTGCAAACGGGGAAACCTCTTCTTTTGACTATGGGCTTTTGGGAACAGCCTTATCGTGATCCTGTGACAAATTAATTTTTCACTTGCTTTTTCTAAGGGTTAGAAGATTTAGAATCACAAAAATCTATCTTTATGAGATTTAGTTTTATAGTTTAAAGCTAGTTTGTAGATTTTAGTTTTTTATTTTGAGGGGGGGAGGGGCAGAGGAGAAAGGGAGACAGAATCCCAAACAGGTCTTGTGCTGGCAGCACAGAGCCCAATGCAGGGCTCGAACTCATGAGCTGTAAGATCATGACCTGAACTGATATCTGAAGCTAGAGGCTTAGCTGACCGAGCCACCCAGGAGCCCCTTCACACAAAAAATATTTCTTTAATCTGAACTATTAACCGAGATTCAGAGATTCTTACTGAAATTCCTGGTTCCTGAATTTAAAATTTATAGGCTGTATTATCAGTAACATATTTGGTTCCACACAGTTCTTTTGAGATAACAAGACTGTTTTAAAATATCTTTGAAGTGGGGCACCTGGGTGGCTCAGTCAGTTAAGCATCCAACTTCAGCTCAGGTCATGATCTCACGGTTCGTGGGTTCGAGCCCCACGTCAGGCTCTGTGCTGACAGCTAGCTCAGAGCCTGGAGCCTGTTTCAGATTCTGTATCTCCCTCTCTCTCTCTGACCCTACCCCGCTCATGCTGTCTCTCTCTCTCTCAGAAATAAATAAAACATTAAAAAAAATTTTTTTTAAACATCTTTGAAGTTTCGCTGTTTTTCAAAAAGTTGATCAGCTATTGCTTCATGTTTATACTTAAGACTGTATCCTCCCAAATGCACTTGGTTATTTTTTTAAATTTTAATGTTTATTTATCTTTGGGGGTGGGAGGAGAGAAACAGAACATGAGTGGGAGAGGGTCAGAGAGGGAGTCACAGAATCCAAAGCAGGCTCCAGGCTCCACTCTGTCAATACAGAGCCTGACATGGGGCTCAAACTCATGAACTATGAGATTGTGACCTGAGCCAAAGTCAGATGCTCAACCGACTAAGCCACCCAGGCGCCCCTTGGTTAATTCTTCCAGCGTGCTCCGGCAGTGTTCCCTCTCCTGTTTTCATGGCCTCGTTTAATTGGAGACTTCCCGGAGGGTACCTACTCCAGGTATGCCTCCCTAGGGAGAACTTTTCCTCCCTGAGTCAGAAAGAGTGCCGACAAATATTTCAATTGACTACTTTCAGACCTAAGGTCCTGGTTTAGAACTATCATACAATTTGGAATCATCACGTTACTTTCTCTGTTCTGTATAATAAACTTTTGTTTGTCTGGTTAAACTTTTGTAAGAATGACGTACCTTTAGAACAGCAAAGTTCCCTCTAGTTTACTAGTCCTCTTCTCCACAGCCAGTGTTTCTCTACTACCGATGGCCTCCCCAAATGGTCCCTGTGGGTCTGAGATTAAGTTATACTTGCCTCACCCTGCAGAGCCACACTTAATGGAGGACAGTGGTTACTCCTTTGTCCCCAATGGCATGGGCCTATAGTTTCCTAGTCTCCCCAACTCCCTATTACTTCGCACCGTGTTTCTCTATCCACATATATTATCCACTAGGCCTTTACTGGCCTCCCAGGGTCATATCTCCTTATTAGGAACCAGAAGGCAGCTTCTCCTCACATGGAGAAACCCAGAGTTCTCTCTTTGAACTTGGGACCTGCCCCGTAATCCAACAGACCATTCTAATGTTGCAGACTAACATTTTTCTTCTTCCCGGCGAGCTCTGGGCCCTCAGGTAACTCTGAAACACAGGCCGCTATGTTCACTTTATGAACCATTCAGTTTTTCCCAGTCTTTGAAATGCAATGCAAAGAAAGCCGCAACAGATCATAGAGCAGTTCCCTATGTTCCTTTTATACCCTGAGGTAGATATTGTTGGGTGCCCTGTATCAGCCATCCTCCACTCTATCTGCTTTTTTCAACCTACCCCACTACAACCCCCAAGATCAATCTGGGTTGATCAATAAGATCTTTATTATCATGCTGCATAGATAAGACCAGGGTAAGTGGTTCCAGGGGAGGGTAACGTGTGGGCTCAGTGGACACATTATTGGGATTACATGCAGACATGACAACATCCATGAGGAACGTGCGTCTTCCTGAGAAGCCCAAACTGGACATCCCTCAAGGCCCCTCAACCAGACTGGGTCTGTTCATTTCCTAACCCTCTCAGAGGCAATGGGAATGAAGGCATTCTAATGGGCCAGGACAAGTCTGATTCCCTCCAGGAAAGTGGAAAGGAGGAACAGAGAGCTGTTTTCTCCATGCGTATGTACATGACTGCTGCAAATATTTGGATCCAGGTAGACTCGAAAGGGATTTTTGCTCCAGAGGGGAGATAGCTCAGCCCTGGGCTGCTGACAAAGGCCAGAGTAGCTTTAAGGCTTCTCCAAATTAGTAGTACATATAGGTAACTTTTCTGTGGATGTTCTGCCACCTAAAGTTTGACTTGGCTTAAGATCTTCTCAGAAGGACCATTTCCATAAGACTCCACTCAGGTATGAATCCTTTTATGCTGAGCAAGATTGCAGAGACGGCTAAAGATTTTTCCACAGTGGCCACACTCATAAGTCCTTTCTCTGGTGTGTACTACTTGGTGTCGAACAAGTGTGGATCGTTCACTAAAGGCTTTCCCACATTGGCTGCACTCATAGGGTCTTTCCTGTGTGTGAACTCTCTGGTGACGAACCAGGTGAGAGTTATTGCTGAAGGCTCTCCCGCATTCACTGCACTCATAAGGCCTTTCTCCAGTGTGAACTCTCCAGTGATAAATGAGGCTGGACTTTCGGCTAAAGAACTTCCCACATTCGCTACACTGATAAGGCCTTTCTCCAGTGTGAACTTTCTGATGTTTAATGAGAATGGAGTTCTGGCTAAAGAATTTCCCACATTCACTGCACTCATAAGGCCTTTCTCTTGTGTGAACTCTCCAGTGCTCTATGAGACTGGAACTGTGAGCAAAGGCTTTCCCACATTCACTGCACTCAAAAGGCCTTTCCCCAGTGTGAGTTCTCCAGTGTTGAATCAGGCTGGAGCTGCGGCTAAAGGCCTTTCTGCATTCACTGCATTCATAAGGCCTTTGGCCGGTATGCACTTTCTGGTGCTGAATTAGGGTGGAGCTATTGCTGAAGGCTTGTCCACATTCACTGCACTCAAAAGGCCGTTCTCCAGTGTGAACTTTCTGATGTCGAAGGAGGTGGGAGCTCTGGCTGAAGTCTCGTCCACATTCACTGCACTCAAAAGGCCGTTCTCCAGTGTGAACTTTCCGGTGCTGAGCAAGGTTGGAGTTATTGTTAAAAGCTCTTCCACACTCACTGCACTCATAAGGCCTTTCTCCAGTGTGAACTCTCCAGTGTTGAATGAGAGCAGAGCTGCGGCTGAAGGCTTTACCACATTGATTGCACTCATATGGTCTTACTTGGGTGTGAACTTTCTGGTGCCGAAGGAAATTAGAGCTTTGGCTGAAGGCTCTTCCACATTTGCTGCACTCAAAAGGCCTTTCTCCAGTGTGAATTTTCTCATGTCGAGTGAGGTGCGACTTGTTATTAAAGGCTTTCCCACATTCGCTGCACTCATAAGGTCTTTCTCCTGTATGAATTCGCTGGTGATGAACAAGTGTGAGTTTGTGGCTGAAGGTTTTCCCACAGTCATTACACTCACAATGTTTTCCTCCAGTGTGAAACTTCTGGTGCTTCCTCAGTTTAGAAGAGTGACAGAAGGTCTTCCCATACTCTTTACACACATGACCTGTCTTCTCACTATGACATTTTTGGTGATTAACAAGGGTTGATTTCTCCCCTAAGGAATTTTCAACTGTTGGGTACCTAAATGGTGTCTCTTCAGAGTGAATTCTCAGGTGGTTGAGGAGGGTGCAACTCTTCTGAAAGGCTTTTCCACAGTCACGGCACTTGGGGAGCTCCTGTGCAGTATGACCTTCTGAGAGCTGCTCAAGATTAGAACTGTGGGGGAAGGCCTTCCTGCACTCCGTGCCTCTCTGTGGCTTCCCACTGCTATCAATGGCTGGATGCTGGAAGAGATCATGGCTGTCCAAGGCATCCTCACCACCTTCCCCACGAGTGAAACGCTTCTCTGATAGATGGACCATGGAGCTTTCCACAAATGAGCCCTTGTCCTTGTTCCATCTGAAGGGCTTTTCTCTACTGTGCTGCTCCTGATGCGGGTGAAGAGTCACACTGAACCAAAACTCTCTTCCACATGCTCCACACGTGTAGAGGGTCTCCTCAGGATATGTTCTTTGATGTTCACCCAGGTGCAAAATGTCTTTCAAGAATGGGCCACACGTATCACAAGTGTCAGCCTTCTGGGTGGAAGGATTTGCAATGGGGATCCTGCCCTGTAACATCCCTTGTATAGAAGCACTCTGCTTGGAATGGGCCCCTTCATCTTCCACTCCATGCCAACAACCTAAAAGCAGAAAAATTTCTGGTAAACTGAGTGGTCCACTTGATGGAAAGCGTTACTTCATTAGAAATGTGTGGCTAGACATATACAAGAATGGGTCCAAGGGATGGTGACAGGTCAAGGGGGCCAGAAGAAGAATGAAGGGCCCACTGTGTAGGTCAGGGATAGCCAAGCTACAGAATAAAGGAGGCCTCACCAGAGGAAAGGACAAAGGACTTTAATAGACATTTCTTAAAAAGAGATATGTATATATCCTTACACAAAAACGGCCAACAAGCACATGAAAAGTTGCTGAACATCATTAGTCATTAGGGAAATGCAAACCAAACTACAGTGAGATATCACTTCACACCCACTAGGCTATAAGAAAACAGACAATAGCAAGTGTTGATAAGGAAGCAGAGGGGCACCTGGGTGGCTCAGTCGGTTGAGCGTCCAACTTCGGCTCAGGTCATGATCTCGTGGTTCGTGGGTTTGAGCCCTGCGTCAGGCTCTGTGCTGACAGCCAGCTCAGAGCCTGGAGCCTGTTTCAGATTCTGTGTCTCCCCCCCTCTCTCTCTGACCCTCCCCCACTCATGCTGTCTCTCTGTGTCTCTCAGAAATAGATAAAAACATTAAAAATTAAAAAAAAAAGATGAGGAAGCAGAAAAATTGGAACATTTATACACCGTAATGGGAATATAAAATGGTGCCACCAATTTGGAAAACACCTTGGCAATTCCACTATGTATCTACCCAAGAGAAATGAAAACATACTTACACAAAGACTTGTACATGAATTTTCATAGCAACATTTTTCTTAACAGCCAAAAAGTAGAAACAAGACAATTTCCCATCAACTGATGAATTAATAAACAAGCCATTGTATATCTCCACAATGGAATATTATTTGGCCATAAAAAGGAATGAAGTACTGGTATGTGCTACAACATGGATTAACCTTACCAACATTATGCTTACTGAAACCCATACACAGAAAAACATATACTGTGTGACTCCATTTATATGAAATGTTTAAAAATAAGCAAATCTATATAGTCATAAAGTATATTAGCAGTTGTCTAAGGCTGAGGAAGAAGAGATAAGGGAAGATGGGGAATGATTATTAATGGGTACAATTTCTGTTTAGGTGATAAAAATGTTAGATTATGGTGATATTTATGCAACTGAGCAAATACACTAAAAACCACTGAATTACACATTCTGAAGTATGAATTTTATGGTATATCTCAACAAAGTTGTTTTAAAAAAAAAAAAAAGTCTCATGGGGGAATGGACAGAATCTGGGCATGGCTCCCTACTGGGTCACTCAGCCAAAAATTGGTCTAGCTTAGTGGGATCCATCAGATAGACCATATGTTCCTGATCCCCACCCTCTGTTCCCAAAAGGCCCCTGGGCAACAGCTATTAGGATTGCTTATGAGGCTTGTCTTAAAGAGAGACAAGGAGAATGCACACAGCACAGCCCCAGCATCCATAGCACCTATAACAGGAAACCTGGGAAGAACCAGTGCCAATGGTCCAGCTTTGAGATGAACAGAAAACTCTCTATGAGAAGAGGTAAAAGGGAAGAAGCTGGTCACCATGTTGGGACAGAGCAGAAAGGGCTTACCAAGTGAGGTCATGAGCTCAAAATTCTCCAGCATAACATTGTGGTACAGGTCCCTCTGGCCTGCATCAAGAAGGCCCCACTCCTCCTTGGAAAAGTACACGGCCACATCTTCAAAGGTCACTGGGCTTTGCAATGATGAGAGAGCTAAGCTGGGGCGCCAACAGATGGGCTGAAAAGCAAACAAATAGAGACACATCTAGGTCCTTGACCTATGACTCAAAGTTCTGCTACATCTACCACTGGCAGCTTCTCCTCTTGTGACTCTCTCAGTCCATCCTTCTTTCACCCACCCACAGCTCCTCCTCCTCCTCAGGCCTCACCTCAGAGGAGATAAGAGACCCTGGCACCACAGATGTCCCTTTCTCCTTGTAGTCCCACTAGTTATGTATCCAGGCCAATCCAATCCAACCCAGAAGAACAAAAAGCTGATACAGATGCTGTCTGTGCTCTGGGCTTACCAGGAACCCCCTCTCCACACTAAACAAGCTCCTTTTTATTCCCCAGATCACACCTCCCAAGTTTAAGAAAACGTGGACTCTCTTTTCTCCCTTAAGCCTCTAGTACTAGGGCCCTGGGCCCACTGATTCACATTTCCTTACATTGTACATGTCACTCTTTGGACCATACCATCTTCCTATCTACCCACTCCCCAGCTCCCACCCCCCTCCCTGTCCACACCACAGGCATATCCCAAGTCCCTATATCCCACTATGCACATGGCATACCCAACAAGGGTAATCAGGACCCAATGCTAAGCCTTTTTTGCTTGCCCCCACAGATCCAAAAATCGCCACTGCCAGAGACAGTCATCACTTCTGGTTCATGACTTCCCCCTTTGCCTTGTTGCTTCAGCATTCAGCTCCCCAGAACCATGAGTAGATCTTAAATAGCCCTGCTCTCTTCCACCTCTACCTTCTACACGCTTTCCCCTCAGCAGTCACAGCTGTGTTCACAGATAGACAAATCCCAGAACCTTGGCTTGGGGACTCTTAGCTTAGACTGACCCTTTCTGCCCCTGATTACTCCTCCAGCCTGAAAAAAAAAAAAAAAACCCCAGACCTCAAGGAGGATGGCCACAAAAACCTGGTGAGCTGTAGAGGGGTAAACCAGTCTCATCTCAGGCCCCACTGTCATCCTATCTTTGTTACTTCCATGCTTCATTTTTTTTCATCCCAGGTCTAGTCTCTAGTTAGAGGCGTGGTCACCATTTTGGTCAACCCCCAGCCACACATAATGTCGACACACAAGTTTCCATCCTTGGATGTCTCCAGCCTAGACCTGGCATAAAGCTTACTTGGCAGTCTATGGGACACCTCAAATACAATACAGCTAAAGCCCAACTCTTTATCTTCCCTCTGAAATCTATTCCTCACGCCAACTTTCACACCTGATAAACCTATCTGGGTCAACCCTGATACCTCACTGCCTCACATCAGGAAATCTAGTCCCCCCTACTTAAAAGGGAAATGCAGGAGCTAAAAATTTCTCCTACTTCTACCTCTGGTCCACCAACCAAAGCACACACACTTGAACTGTTGCAGTCACTCAGTGGAATACTCAGTGATCTTCTGCCTCCAACTTCACCTCCACTCCCTCCCCACACCAAGTCTGTCCTCTACTGGGCAACCAGAGGGAGCCTATTAAGATACAAATCAGATCACCTCTCTCCTCTGCTCTAAACTTCCCTGGATTCCCACCACTCTCAGAGTAGAGACCCAACTCCTCAGCCTGCCATTCCAGGCTGATACCTGTCCGCCTGCTTTCTGTGTCCACCAGATGAAATGCAGACCTGCACTTCCTTGAACACTTCCACCTTATACTCACCTCCAAGAAATGTCCACATGTTGGTCCCTTTGCCTGGGACACCCTTCCAGACCTTATCCCATAGGATTCCAGAAATACGAATGTTGGGGGGAGGTCATCAAGAGGAAGTGACTGCCAGTTGATCCATGAGCTGGACCTGGGCAATGGGAGGCTTGTCATCACCTCCTGTCCTTGGAATGTGTATTCTTCCCCACTCCCAGAAATTCCCCCGGAACATAGCCTTGAGACTGTTATGTGGCACCAAAACCATCTGGATGGTATACCTGATTGAACCAAGTTAAAGTCTCTGTATAAACTTTTAAGACTCAGTGGACTGGTGTGGAGATCTACTCTTCTTGTGGCTGCCGAAGGCAGGCTTCCTATGTACCTGTCCTTGCTTATTAAACCTGCATCAACCAGTCTGGAGAGACCTGCCTCTTTCTTCACTCTCTCCCTGCCCTCCACCTATGGGGTCGGTTTCGGATTATGCCAGGGCAGCTTCTGAGGAGGTTGCCGACTTACAGTGAACCCATCCATATAACGTCCAGCCTGGATTCAGGATGCTAGGAAAAGTGACCCTGGACTCCAGACTCAAGTGTAGGCGAAGAGTCCGGGATACCACCGTTCTCTGTACAGGGGCTCCAGGATCGGGAGGGCAGGGATCCCAGCGGGTGAGTGGCTGGGGCACCCTCCACTCACCTGCCCGGGGTCCATCACCGAGGTTGCTGGCCTGGTCAGAGTCTGTGGAGTGGGCGGGGCCGTGCAAGGTGGCGACAGTGACAAGCCCAGCGGGCTCATCCAAAACCCTACGCCCTCACTGCCCGGGGCGATCGCGTGCTAACGGTCGCACTCAGAGCCTTAGTCTTGCTCCGTATAAAATGCACCCAAGGGCCTGGGAGCTGTCTCCAGGGACCGTGGGACGAAGGTGGAGTACGTTACCTCCGTTCTACATCTGGGGAAACCAAGGCTCAGGAAGGAGGAGCCATTAGCCGAGGGTAAAAGTGCGTGCAATGGTGCAGTGACAGTCCCGGCACTTCCCTATGCCCATCTCTGGTCCCAGCGGCCGACTGCCAACCAGTCCACCAACCGCGCCGGAAAGACTGCAATGGCGACTACGGAAGTCCCGCCCCATCCCCTGCTGCTAGCGCAGAAACACCCACACCCTGAGCAGGCAAATGCTCTCTAGACCCGCCGCTCGCCACCACACCAGTTCCTACAGCCAGTAGCGGAGCCGCCGGGCCATAGCCCAGAGGGTCAGGACACCCACGTGTGCGCGCGCGCATGCACACGGACACGGGCACGGACAGGCGCGTGCGCGTCACTGCTCACGCGTAGCGAACTACATTCCCCAGAAAGCCTCTCACCAAGCGTCCACTCAGAGCTTCCCAGTGAGAACCCAGGCGAGGGGCGTTTCCGAGCCGCCGTCCGGACTCTGGCCAATGATAGCCTAGGGGAGGGGCGTTTCCGGAACCTCCGCGCCAGCTGGTGGTGACTTCTGGTATTCGGTTGTGTTTCTGGCAACTTGCCGTTTTGTCTGTATTGGCGGAGGCACCAAGTTGGCTGGCTGTGGCTGGTATTCGGGAGGCTCGCCGGTCCCGCGGGAACGGGTGCAGGGAAAGCTCGGGAGTCGGGGAGATCCCGCCTCCGTACCCTGTGCGCCCCTTAACCCCAGAGAATGTCCCGACTACCGGAGCCGGATATCCTTGGCTGTAGGGGGGCGACCGCGCGCGGATGTCTGCACCGACTTCGGTCGGAGCCTGCCCGGGAGTCGTCGCCCTTGGCGTTGTGTCTGCTTTATGGAGCGGGGGACGGAGCCTCAAAGCCACGCGTTCCGAGGTCATGACCAGCAAGTGGCTGGACTGCGAGCGTGGTGAGTGAGGCGATCGACTAGTCACGGCTGAAGGATTCTTCCACCCGACTGGACTCCGAGTCCCAGTGTCCTGAGTCCGCGACTGAGCTACAGGCCTCGGTGTTCTGGATGATGGAGCGTTCGCAGATGGGGAGTCTTCATCCCAGAATTCGGAATGTTAAGATGTAGAGGATACAGACAGAGGGATCTGCATGTGCAAAGATTCGGAGGTGAGACTGACCTGAGAACCATTCAGGAAAGATTTCGTTCTTCCACTGCATGAGCAGAGGAGTCCTGCCTCTATTTACTGGCTGAGGGTGCTGGGAGTCATAGAAATTTTTTTTCAGAGAAGCGATATCCATGATCTTGATTTAGGATTTTCAAAGTATCCCAATGAATGCTAAGTAAACATCCTGAGTGAACACACCCGTGGGAGATGGGTCATGGCCAGGCTGAAGACAGACTCATGAGGATGCTGCTGCACTATTCTTCCAGTTATGATGGTGGCCTGTCCAGAGTAGAAGTAGGAGAGATGAGAGAAGTGATCAGATTTCGGTTAGATTTTCAAGATGAGGTTAATGGGATTTCATGCTACATGTGGAGAGTGGATAGAAATGATGGATAAAAGACCATCCCGAATGTTTCAGAAGAATGAGGTATTGTACATGGAGATGGGAGTTTGGCAAGAGGAGGATGTTTGGGGGAAGATTAGTAGTTGGATTTTGTAGATGTGGACCTCCAAGTGGAAGTGACGTAGGTGCCCATGAACACATAGCGAGTTTTGATTTGGCCTCTGATCTCCAGGTTACAGTTCACTGGTGGCCTAGACCAAGGAAGGGCCTGGGAAGGGTATTTTGGAAGGAGAGTCTTAGGTTGTGATTACAGATAAATGGCCCTGAGGTGAGTGTGGGGTGCCCAGGCTAAGGACCAGTGGCTGGGTGGAGGAGGTGGGTACAGAAAGGAGAAGCGCTGTTCCAAGACCAATGGATCTGGGGAGAGGGCGCATGCAGGAGGAGGGCCCGCTCTTTCAGATATGGAAGGATGAGCAGGCATGTCAGGGGACAAGGCTGGCCGAAATAAAGGGAGGGGGCTGCGGGACGGAGACCTGCCCAGTGCTTGGGTTACATCCATCTGCTCCCTGGCCTGCGATAGTGAGGCCCGGTGACCTTTAAGGAAGTTACATAACTTCTTTCAGAAAAAGCGGGACTCCTTCACGAGGCAGAGTGGGGCTACTACCATGACGTGGTACCGTCCTCACCAGGTTCGGCCACTGTGCTCCCCATGGGATATGCCGCTGGGCCTGCTGCTGCCCCGTGTCTTGATAGCTCTCCTCCCAGACTGCTGTATAAACAACTCCAATATCTTTTATGGTCAAGGATTAAAAGTACCACAACTTGCCTAGCAGATCACATCCAGCGTGGTTATTATCTAGCCAAGTGACCCAGTCAAGCTGTGTTGCTTTTCTCTCCCGTCTGTCACACTTCCTCATTCCAGCAGATTTTCTGCCAGCTGCGCTTTGTCAGACCCTGCGATGGCACATGGACACCGACATGATCACAGTGGGGACAGTGAGCCTTTCCCCTGAGATCTTTCCTGGTTGTTCATTTTGTGAAGTTCAGTTCTCCAGATGCATAGGCGATCCTTACCCACCTTGGTCTGTCATGGGTGAATCATGACAGACCTGGGGCTGACCTCTCACGAACTATTTGATGCCCCGTAAGAATGACTGCCTGCACTACCCTAAATGTGGTCACCCGAGGTGAACATGGCAAGGAGACCTGGACAGGGCAGCTTGAATCAGTCCATGACCAGAGAGGCCCATGGAGGACCAGTCCTGGTCAGTGCAAGACTGGTAGGGGAGGGCCTGTGGCAGCCGTCTTGTCTCTCACCTGGTACCTGATCTGTGCCCTTTGTTACCCTGGTGCCAAAGGGAGTAGCCATACCTCTTTTCCGTTTTTCTGGAACTTCATTCTACTTTCCCTTGACTCGCATTTCTTGGCTGATCCCTCTGTGTCTTTTACCTCTCAGCCTTTCACCTTCTCCCCTCTTATGGTCAGGTCCCCTGCCCGCCCGCACCAACAACTTCACTAGAGAAAAGGCATTTTAGGAGCAGTGAATTTAGTAAAGTCTTCAGCTGCCTGCCCCCCTTTTTAACATTTTATTTGATTTATATTTTTATGTTTCATTTATTTCTGAGAGAGAGAGAGAGAGACAGCGTGAGCAGGGGAGGGTCAGAGAGAGAGAGAGGGAGATATAGAATCTGAAGCAGCCTCCAGGCTCGGAGCTAGCTGTCAGCACAGAGCCTGACACGGGGCTCGAACCCACACACTGTGAGATCATGACCTGAGCCAAAGACGCTTAACTGACTGAGCCACCCAGGTGCCCCATTAACATTTTATTTTAAATCAATCTATTTTAAAAACTTTATTGAATATAAAAGAATTAACACCTGGAAAAGACCATACATGAATAACCTTCAGCCACAAGTTATACCTTGTATAGAGGAACTTTAAAAAAAATTTTTTTAACATTTATTTATTTTTGAGGGGTGGGGAGAGGCAGATTGAAAGACAAGGATCCAAAGCAGATTATGTCCTCTGAGCACAAAGCCTGATACGGGCTCAAACCCACAACCATGAGATCATGACCTGAACCGAAGTCAAGAGTTGGCTGCTCAACCGACTAATCCACCCAGCTCCCCAGAATGTATTCCTGCAGACATACTCCATGAATGCCCTGTGTGGGGAAGCCTGTAGAGACCACACCTTACTTTGTGACCAACTGTCATGCCACTGGGTGCTATGGACGATGTCCTTCTGTGTTTCATGGTCATCTCCTATTACTCAGTGTAAGCAGCCCCTGTTCCCTGCTTGGACGGTGGTGGCCCCATTGAAGTTATGTCCTGCTGCTCGCTCATGACTGAGTTTGGCAGGGACACAACTCTTGCTCTGAGATAGTTTCCGGAGGGCTTCTAGGGAAGTTTTCCCATAGTTTATGGACCTTGTGAAATCCGCCTTTGACATCCATGACGCCTTCACTGAGTTTCTCCAGGTACTCATAACATAGATTTTATGTGTTCCTATCATTACCCAGCTCTGGTACCATGACCTCAGACTGCTCTGGACTATCTGATAATGAATACATCACCCATTCACCTTTGGTATTGGAGTCCTGTTTTCAGGAGTGGATTGAAAACAGAACAGAGGTGTTTTCAGACTGGTCGTCAGGGCCCCTATGGCACCTGACATAGGGCACAACAGTAAGGCATGGGGCATTTCTGTCCAGATGTGACCCAGTTTGCACTTCTACCCCGTGTCCTCTGACAAAGAATGAAAGCCGCTGTGTTCTGAAGGTTCTCACCTGGAGTTCACCTGGAAGAGGCAGTGGCTGGTCTGGAAGGAGCAAGATAATGGTCTCTATTTCAGGAGATGTCTCTCCCACCAAGCAGTGGGGAAAGGAAGCACTCTGAAGGCCAGACCCTGGTAAAATAGCACCCACTTGTGTTTGTACAAGGATGAATTGAGTACTGTACTGTAAATGGGTGAAGAATACTGAATGTGAGGAAATAAGGTGTGGGGAGCCTGGTGAACTGTTTTGATGTCTGGGCCTTTGCAGGATTGAGGTGTGCAGATGTTGGGGTGCCTGGGTGACTTAGTTGGTGAAGCGTCTGACTTCGGCTCAGGTCATATCGGGGTTCATGGGTTCGAGTCCTGTGTCGGGTTGTGTGCTGACAGCTCCGAGCCTGGAGCCTGCTCCGGCTTCTATGTCTTCCTCTCTGTCTGCCCCTCACCTGTTCATGCTCTGTCTCGCTCTCATAAGTAAATAAACATTAAAAAAAAAATTTAAGGTGTGCAGGTGTAGATCTGTATATCTCCCACAGCTGTACTCAACAAATTTTTTATGCATTCCTGTCCTCTGTTAGTAGGCTGGATGCTTCTGGTCATCGCCATGTGGCCAGGAACTCCAGGACCGTGAGAAGGAACAGCCCATAGTCCTTTTCGTTAAATGGCTTTATTGAGATATAATTTACATATTATAAAATACCTTCATTAGAATTGCATAATTAGGGGCCCTGGGTGGCTCAGTTAGTTAAGTGTCCGATTTTGGATCTTACGGTTTGTGAGTTTGAGCCCCACGTTGGGCTCTGTGCTGACAGCTCAGAGCCTGGAGCCTGTTTCAGATGCTTTGTCTCCCTCACCCCCTCCCCCTCCCCTGCTCATGCTCTCTCTGTCTCTGTCTCTCAAAAATAAGTAAATGTAAAAAAATTAAAATAAAAAAGAATTGCATAATTGATGGTTTTTAGTAAAATTATAGAGTTGTACAACCATTATTATCTCACCCCATTCCCATTGCCTCAAAATGTGCCTTTGAACACTTTTGAAAAAAATTTTTTATGTTTTATTTATTTCTGATTGAGAGAGAGAGAGGCAGCATGAACAGGGGAGGGTCAGAGAGAGAGGGAGACACAGAATCCGAAACTGGCTCCAGGCTCTGAGCTAGCTGTCAGCACAGACGCGGGGCTCGAACCCACAAACTGAGATCATGACCTGAGCCGAAGTCGGACACTTAACCTACTGAGCCTCCCAGGTACCCTGAACACTTTTTTTTTTTTTAAGTTTATTTATTTAATTTGAGAGAGCATGAGCCGAGGAGGAGCAGAAAGAGAGAATCCCAAGCAGCAGCGCACAGCCCGACTCGCGGGGGAACCCGCGAGATCATAACTTGAGCCAAAATCAAGAGTAGGACGCCTAACCAACTGAGGCACCCAGGTGCCCCTGGACACTTACATAGTCAAAACCACTCCCTTCCCCAGCCCCTGGCAATCACTAATCCATGTTATGTCTCTATACTTTTGCCTTTCCTTCTTTTTGGTAGCAATGAAATCATATAATATATATCCCTTTGTGTGTCATTTCTATCACTTAGCATAATGTTCTTGAGGTATATTTTGGTTTTTGGTTTCTTATTGTTGTTTTGTTTTGTTTTTGCTTTTTAAACTTTATTGTGAGGGTGCCTAACTGGCTTAGTTGGTTCTTGAGATTTATTCATGTTATGTTATATATCAGTATTTTTTCCATTTGACTGCTGAATAATAGTCCCATGTATGTATATACCACGTTTTGTTTGTGATTAATTGATAGACAACAGTTGTTGACCATTATAAATAGTGCTGCTAGGCACATCTGCTTACAAGTCTTTCTATAGATGTATGTTTTCATTTTGCTTGGGTAGATTCTGAAGGGGCCAAGGACAGGCTGCCCCAAGATGGGCCGCTTTGGCATAAAGTTTTTTTTTTAATTTTTAAAAATGTTTCTATTTTATTTTCGAGAAAGAGACAGAGAGCATGAGTGGGGGAGGAGCAGAGAGAGAGGGAGACACAGAATCTGAAGCAGGCTCCAGGTTCTGAGCTGTAAACACAGAGCCCAAAGTGGGGCTTGAACTCACAAACTGAGATCATGACCTGAGCTGAAGCCAGACACTTAAATGACTGAGCCACCCAGGTGCCCCAAAGATTATTTTGAGTTAGGGGCACCTGGGTGACTCAGTCAGTTAAGCGTCCAACTTTTGATTTCTGCTTGGGCTGTGATCTCATCGTTGGGGAATTCAACTCCTGCGTTGGGTTCCGCACTGGCAGCGCGGGGCCTGCTTGGGATTCTCTCTCTGCCTCTCTCTCTCAAAATAAATAAATATTTTTTAAAGTAATCAAAACCCAGCAGATGCTGGAAACGCTCTCTGCCTTTCCCACAACTGCCTAATTTGCATTGGAAAGGAGAGCCTGTAGTAGGAAGAGAGCTATTAACAGACTTCCCTTTGCCTTCTCTCTGTGTCTCTCCCCTCCTTGCTCCCTTGCTCTCTCAAAATAAGTACACGTAAAAAGATTTTTTTTTTTACACAGCGATAGAGCATGAGACACAGCGATAGAGCATGAGCGGATAGCGGCAGAGAGAAAGGGAGAATCCAAAGCAGGCTCCAGGCTTCAAACTGTCAGCACAGAGCCTGATGTGGGGCTCAAACCCATGAACAGTGAGGTCATGACCTGAGCCAAAGTCAGACTAACTGACTGAGCCACCTAGGCGTCCCGATAAATAAATAAACTTTAAAAAAAATTTTAGGGGCACCTGGGTGGCTCAGTCGGTTAAGTGTCCGACTTCGGCTCAGGTCATGATCTCAAAGCTCATGGGTTCGAGCCCCGGGTTGGGCTCTGTGCTGACAGCCAGCTCAGAGCCTGGAGCCTGCTTCAGATTCTGTATCTCCCTCTCTCTGACCCTCCACTGCTCTCTCGCTCTCTCTCTCTCTCTCTCAGAAATAAAGAAAACATTTTTAAAAAATTTAAGGGGTGCCTGGGTGGCTCAGTCAATCAAGTATTCGACTTCGGCTCAGGTCAGAGCCTGGAGCCTGCTTCGGATTCTGCATCTGCCTCTCTCTCTGACCCTCCCCTGCTCACGCTGCCTCCCTCTCTCTCTCTCAGAAGTAAATAAATTATTTTATTTTATTTTAAAAAAATTAAAAAATAAAAAACAATTTTATAAAGGGCATTTCCCTATTTTCATGTAGTTCATGTAGTTTCATGTAGTTCATGTGGAAAGGAAGATAAGGGGGTACTGTCGGAATCTGAAGTTTCTAGAAAAATCACATCACAAGTCTGGACTCCCAAATCTGCTCCTTCTAGCCAGAAGGTCCACCCCTGTAACACAGGTGGTTAAGTCTTCAGAGACTTTATCCTTGGAGAAGCATGGGAACAGCCCCTGGACAGAAACTGCACATGTGTGGGGCATACAGGAAATAATTTTGGTTCCACTTAAATCTTCAGCTGAAACAATTGACTTCAATATGGAGAGAAATTTCTCTCCTGTGATGAGCACATACTGCAGAGAAGCTGTGCAGCCATAACCTAACACCCATCCACCCGCAGCAGTAGGAAGTTGTGTGGGAACACCAAGCTCAGGGAGGCCTTCCCACCCAGCCCCGTTATTTGGCAGTTCCCAAAGCTCACTGCAGAGAAGCCCTTCAATTGCAGCCACTGGGGACAGCCTTCCTGAGGAGCGTCACCCTTCTTAGCCACCTGACTTACCCTGAAGAGAGACCATGTAGATGCCCAACAAATAGAAATGTCTGCCAAGAGGGGCGCCTGGGTGGCTTAGTCGGTTAAGCGTCCGACTTTCGCTTAGGTCACGATCTCGCAGTTCGTGGGTTCGAGCCCCGCGTCGGGCTCTGTGCTGACTGCCAGCTCAGAGCCTGGGGCCTGTTTCCGTCTGTGAATCCCTCTTCTTCTGGCCCTCCCCTGCTCACGCTGTCTCTCTCTCTGTCTCTCTCCTAGAAATAAATAAAACATTAAAAAAAAGAAAAGGAAAAAAAAGAAATGTCTGCCAAGAGAAATCAACCCTTGGTGATCACCAAAAAATTCACACTAGAGAAACATCCTACATGAGTAAGGAGAGTAGGAAGGCTTTCAGCCACACGTGTAAATTCAAAAGGTCATAAAATTCACTCTGGGGAAGGGCCTTATAAGTGCATGGAGTATGGAAAAGCTTTCCACCGAAGTTATAATCTAAATCAACACCAGAAGGGCCACACTGGTGAAAGGCCCTATGAGTGCAGCAGTCCTGGGAGAGCCTTTGTGAAACCCGAGCCTATGTTTAGCACCAGACTGTTGACACCAAAGAAAGGGTGTGATTTGGCGTGAGCACTTGGGCTAATCCCTCTCCCCGCCCTTTCAGGCCCAGACTGGACAGTTCCAGCTTCCTCGTCACCACCAGCCCCAGCAGTCAGCTGCCCTGAGAGTGGGGAGGGAGGGCAGGAGCAAGTGAGGTTCCGGCCCCCGCAGCTCTCAAGAATGGAACCGTCTAAACCCGCGTGCATGCGGGTGCTGGTGGCAACTTTCTGGCTCCCGGGTATGGAGGGCTGCAACACTGTTGGGGGTGTGGCCCAAGACAAGGTGTAATCTTTACCACAAGTCATGGAGGCCCCCAGCATGAATGCCAGGCTGCCTGGGCAAGAAGCTGTACGTTGATCCTCCCAACAACTGTGAGCTGGTTCTTAGTCCACTACTTTAGACGTGAGGAATTGTACATCATAGACAGGGGGCCTCGGGCCCAAGCTCACACAGCTTATAATAGGAGGAACCTGAGCAAGCTCAGGTCAGCCTGGCTTACTTTGGGCTGAAACTTTGCCTCTTCTTCCCATGTTGTATTTTGCATCCAGCTGGACATGTGCATATATTTTATGCAAGTTTGAAGCATGTGGGTTTGGAAACCAGATACAGAAGAATTACTATATCATTTGATACTGACAGTTTGAGTCAGTGTAGACGTTTCTCTTCACATAGTTGGGAGGTAATGTCTTGCATCTCCCCACTTGTGGATGGTGAGGACTGTAAGAATGCATTCCATGGTTAGAGGCTTGCCTGGATTTCACAAAAGAACCCCCAGGACAATTTGATTGTATACAGTGTGCTCCTTTGTCAAAGTGTCAGGGGTACACTGTTTGGTGTGCATTAAATTGAAAACCCAGGGAAGTGTTGAAGAACTTTTAATTACCTGTTACTAACAAGTAAGGAACCAGGGAGATAGCTCGCTTATTTNTTGGCCATCTGGATGTCCTCTTTGGAGAAGTGTCTGTTCATGTCTTCTGCCCATTTCTTCACTGGATTATTTATTTTTTGGGTGTGGAGTTTGATGTGTTCCTTATGGATTTTGGATACTAGCCCTTTCTCTGATATGTCATTTGCAACTATCTTTTCGCATTCCGTCGGCTGCCTATTAATTTTATTGATTGTTTCATTTGCCGTGCAGAAGCTTTTTATCCTGATGAGGTCCCAATAGTTCATTCTTGCTCTTGATTCTCTTGCCTTTGGGGGATGTGTTGAGTAATAAATTGCTGTGGTTGAGGTCAAGGAGGTGGTTTCCTTATTTCACCTCTAGGGTTTTGATGGTTTCCTGTCTCACATTCAGGTCCTTTATCCATTTTGAGTTTATTTTTGTGTATGGTGTGATAAAATTATCTAGTTTCATTCTTCCGCATGTTGCTGTCCAATTCTCCAAGGAGATAGCTCTTAAAGCACTGACTCCCAGGGGGGTTAGTACAGGAAGCTTGTATTTAGTGTATGAGAGAGTGGAGACAGGGAGCTTGCATATACACTAAGGAACTTACGAATATCCTATTGCTTAGGCGCCTTGGATCACTTGTGTCTTGGTTTGCTGTCTTGTTGGCATCAAATTACTCCATTGGGCTTGTGTCTTTTTTTTTTTTTTAATGTTTTTTATTTATTTCTAGGAGAGAGAGAGAGACAGCGTGAGCAGGGGAGGGCCAGAGAGAGAGGGAGTCACAGACTGAACCGGGCTCCAGGCTCCGAGCCGGCAGTCAGCACAGAGCCCGGCGCGGGGCCGGAACCCACGAACCGCGAGACCATGACCCAAGCGAAAGTCGGACGCTCAACCGACTAAGCCACCCAGGCGCCCCTGGGCTTGTGTCTTTTTATACACTGGACACTCCAGAGTGTCTTCCCACTCTCCGTTTCTCTCCTGATCCCAGTCCCTTGCTGTGCCCACCACCTGGGCCTCATATCTCACCCTCCCCTCATGCCCTCATCTCTTTCTCTCAGGTCCTCCAATGCCAGTCTCCCCTTAATGTGCTCTGACTTGGTCAAGCATCCTTAAAATGTCTTTTATATATATATATATTTTTTATTTATTTCTAGGAGAGAGAGAGAGACAGCGTGAGCAGGGGAGGGCCAGAGAGAGAGGGAGATACAGACTCTGAAACAGGCTCCAGGCTCCGAGCTGGCAGTC
>NW_027530195.1:123921-143684 GCF_008692635.1 Crocuta crocuta | reverse complement strand
GGTAGAACTAGCCCCAAGACCTGCCACCCAACATGGTGCTCTCCTGTCACCAGAGGCTAAGGCTGTACCAAATCCCCCAAACAGATAAGTGGCCAAGAGACCTACCTTGTCACTTTGTAGTCACACCTGCTCAGGGATCTCAAGTCTGAACTCTCCTGGCCTACAGTGAATCTCATCCCCATCTCCTTGGCAGTGACCCTATGGATTCCATCCTGGGCATGTCCAATATGCACTTAGTGAACTGGTATTTCTCTGATCTTCAGTTGTTAGTGATAATTGAGAAAAAAGGCAAAAGAAAGGTAGATAAAATTAAATTTCCTTGCAGCTTACAGCCCATTGACAAATAGTCAAGACAGGCAGAGTGTGACATTCCTCCAAGAACTCCCAACTGTCTTAGTGTTAATACCTTTCTAGAGAAAAAACAAAACGAAACCAACAACAATCTTAGTTTGACATTAGCTAGGCATCCAGGATCCTGTGAATCTTCTTTAGCATATGAAAACAACTTTGTAAACTTCCTTTGTCTCTACCCCCTCCACTTAAAACTATAAACCAATCACTTCCCACAATCCTGGAACAGCTCTATCTGCCCAAAGGCTCTATCTGTCCCTGTGCTTGAAGAAAACCATTTTTTTTTTGCACCAGTAAGGTCTCAAGAGTTCTTTCTTGACAGTTTGGTCTAGAACCGCACATCATATCAGTTAGCAAGGAGTGGAGAGAGGAGGTGTCCTATGGCCAGAATGATAACCCTAGTGAAATATACCCAGAACCATTTCCCTACAAAAACTAACACTTTAGGAGTAAAGACTGCTAGAGCCATTTCCAGGTGGGGAAAGGACAGTGCTCCCATTTCAGCTCCCTCTAGCCTTTTTCTCTCGCCTGAGTGGCAGAAGTATAGTCAACAGGGGTCAGGGCTTCAAGGAAGTACACTGAACATGCTGTAGCCAGGGAAGGCAGTTGGGGGTCAAGGGGAAAAAAAATAAAAAGAAAGAAAGAAACTAGCACTGGAGATATGCTCCTGAGACCCAGTCCCACTAAAGACTGAAATTTTAAAAAACCCTCCTATTGCCTAGTTCCTCTCACCAAACGTGTGTGGTGTTCAACAACAAATGACAAGGCATGTCAAAAACAAGAAAAAAACCAGTCTGAAGACACACAAAGCAATCATCAGAACGACATTCAGATATGATACAGATACTGGAATTCTCAGACAGGGGTGTAAAATAGCAATGATTAAGATGGTAAGGGCTCTAGATGAAAAAATTGACAAAATGCAGGAATAGATGGATAATGTAAGCAAAGATGGAAATTCTTATTATTTTTTTATGTTTTATTTATTTCTGAGAGAGAGAGAGAGAGATAGCATGAGCAGGGGAGGATCAGAGAAAGAGGGAGACACAGCATCCAAAGCAGGCTCCAGGCTCTGAGCTAGCTGCCAGCACAGAGCCCGACCCCACAAACCGTGTGATCATGACCTGAGCCAAAGTCGGACGCCCAACTGACTGAGCCACCCAGAAGCCCCTGGAATTTCTTAAGAAAAGGTAAAAAATTAAGGCTAGAAATAAAAAACACTATAATAGAAACAAAGAATGCCTTCAATGAGCTCATCAGTAGGCCAAACCCAGCCAAGGAAAGAATCCGTGCTCTGCACAATTTAGCCCAATGCAAGTGTTTACTACTGTTTCGCCGATATGGAAACAGGGGCTCACAGATGTCCAACCAGATTGCTTAGGGTCCAAGTTCCTGCCACAAACACCCCCATATTCCCCCACCCCCAGTACAAACTTGTTCGGGGTAGGACGGGAGCCAGGTGTATGTACTGGAGCTATTTTGTGTCCAGAGGATGATTTGTTGCTGTTCCTCATTTCCAATTCATTAAATTATGAATTTATCAAACAATGAGCATTTCTCTCACTATTAGGCATCAAGATCCCTTAATCTAACTAATTATACACCATAGAGATGATTTTCTATTTTTGCCAGATTTATTTTATTTATTTTATATTTTTTAATGTTTCTTCATTTTTAAGAGAGGGAGAGAAAGAGTGCCAGTGAGGAAGGAGCAGAGAGAGAAGAGGACCCAGAATCTGAAGCATCTACAGGCTTAGAGCTGTCAGCACAGAGCCCAAAGTGGGGTTCAAACTGACAAACCCACGGTTAAGTCGGAGACTTAACCGATTGCGCCACCTGTGCGCCCCTCAAGATTTTTTTTTAATGCCTTCTTTGTTTTTGAGAGAGACACCGAGCATGAGCAAGGGAGGGGCAGTAAGAGACAGAGACACAGAATCTGTAGCAGGTTCCAGGCTTGGAGCTGTCAGCACAGAGCCCATGAGATCATGACCTGAGCAGAAATTGGACGCTTTACCAGCTGAGCCACTCAGGGATCCCTCAAAATTTTTATTTAATTAATCTCTACACCCAACGCAGGGCTCATATTCACAACCTGAGAACAAGAGTTGCAAGCTCTACTGACTCAGCCAGCCAGGTCCTCCTATAGGGATAATTTTGAAATAAGAAATTGTCTCCAAACATTCAAAAGTTCTCGAAATGTTAACACCTCTAAGCTTTGGATAAAATTACGAATTTAATAGTTAAATTTTCCTAAATTCTTTCAAAGTGAGCAACATTTACACACAAATATTCCAAAACTGATGTGGTCTCTTGCATTGTGGTTATTTGGGCAGCACATTTCTTTATATCATGTGAATTGACATCAATTCTCACGTGAATATTTAGACACAAGTATAAAATGAAAGCACAGAAGCAGGTTATGGCTGTTTTTAAGTATCTGCCTTTGGTTTAGCTGCACCTTTACATTAGCTGCTGCCTTTCCATTGGAGGGAACAATCAGATATGAACTGTTACCTCACTTGTAGTATCATTTGACTCATTGCTAGATGTGTGTCCTATTAAAATCTATATGACCGTGCTGTCTTGCATTACGACGATTTCCAAATAGTGTTCATTCTAAGGACACTCATTGGTGAGATAGATGCATTTATAAGGACGGAAGAAGGGAGGAAGGCAGGCAGCAACAATGAACAAACTCGACACAGATTAATTCCATATTTC
This sequence comes from Crocuta crocuta, assembly GCF_008692635.1. Lineage (NCBI taxonomy): Eukaryota > Metazoa > Chordata > Mammalia > Carnivora > Hyaenidae > Crocuta > Crocuta crocuta. The sequence goes on along the minus strand of NW_027530195.1, from coordinate 140,612 downwards.
CTTCTAGCAGCTCTACGGCGGGTAACGTCATTGTACCATTTTATGTACGAAGATGAAGGACCCTGACCACAAAACCAAAAACATACCCGCACTGTAGAGCAGCAAAGAGAAAAGCCCTCATTCTCCAGCACTCGTGGGTGTGCACTTAGACTGCCCCTCCTTTTGTTTTCACGTGTGGCAGTCGGTCAGGTGGGTCCCCAGGAAACAAGACCAAGGAATCAATATCCCGATGTGCCAGCAACACCTAAACGACCCAAAGACAAGCAAGTCTGGGAAAGTACATTTTGCGCGGTCCAGTTTAGCAAGGAAAACACATGGTTCAGCCAAGTGCCAGAGAACAATTCAGACTCAAGAAACTCAGGCTTTGTCAGGGGCGCCTGGGTGGCTTAGTCGGTTAAGCGTCTGACTTTCGCTTAGGTCATGATCTCGCAGTTCATGGGTTCGAGCCCCGCGTCGGGCTCTGTGCTGACTGCCAGCTCAGAGCCTGGAGCCCGCTTCAGTCTGTGACTCCCTCTCTCTCTGACCCTCCCCTGCTCACGCTGTCTCTCTCTCTGTCTCTCTCCTAGAAATAAGTAAGACATTAAAAATTTTGAAAAAAAAAAGAAACTCAGGCTTTGTCATTATTTTTTTTAACGGTTTATTAATTATTTATTTCTGAGAGACAGAGAGAGATGGCGTGAGTAGAGGAGGGTCAGAGAGAGGAGCCTCAGGATCCGAAACGGGCCCCAGGCTCGGCGCGAGCTGAAAGTGCAGACCACGACCCGGGGCCCGAACCCACGAACCGTGAGGTCATGATCCCAGCCGAAGTCGGACGCTTAACCCACTGAGCTACTCAGGTCCCCCAGGCTTTGTCCTTAAAGCCCAGGGCAGGGATCTCCTCCTGAGACCTCAGCGATTTCCGCTTCTGCGCGTCCAGCGTTTATCCTCCTCGGCCGCGTGGACACCCGTCGAGATTCCAGGACCCGGGGCGCAAGACGCCCAATCGGGCGATCGCACACCTCACTCCCTGGCACCCACGGAAGCTGGCGAGCGCCTGCGAGACTCCATTTCCCAGCGCGCCGCGCGGGGACGCCAGGACGTTGCCGCGGATATCCGACAGGGCACAGCCCACACGGTTGCAGAGCGGGTGAGAACTACGCTTCCCAGAAGGCTCCGCGCGTGCGCCCGCAAGGAGCCCTGGGCCAATGAGGGCTTTCGGGGGCTGGACTTCCGGCGTCGGGGTCTGTCACTTTGCTGCCGGGCGTTGGGCCACCCCGGTGTTGAGGAACTGGAGCGCAGCTAGTCCCCAGGCCGGTTTTCTAGGAGGTTTTGGAGACCCGAGGCGAGGGCTGGGAGGAAGAGGCGAGCGCAGGGCCGCTTCGCGCACGCCCTGATCGCGGGCGACGGTCGCGCAGCCGAGCCCCGGTTTCTNCACGAGTATAAGGATGATGAAAGAGGTCAACAGCAATGGTATTCTGAAACTAGAAGCAGATGTGGGACCTATCTCTGATTTAGAGAAAGCTACTGATTTGGCACTGGGGGAAATGGACAGAGGTCCCCTAAGGCCTATACTGGAGAACTCCAGAAGGCTTGAGAACCAGCAGCCCCCTGGGAGACAAGACCTAAAACAGAGGACTACGAAGAGAGCTACAGAAGCTGTTATAGCACCAGTTCTCCCCCATACAGTGAATGGTGACAGAGCCATTTCTGGGGAATCCACACAGTTCCAGCGAAACGACCTAAGTCCCCACAAAACAGCCCAGTCTGAAGACATTACTTAGAAGAGTTGACAAGCCCCAGCCTTGCACATGGTCAGAGCTTCAAAAGATGTGCAAGACCAACGCTGTTTATTGAGTGCTGGCAGCTAGGGATTAGTAGGTATCACAAGAAGCAAAACACCCCTTTCCACAGTGATTTTAACAAACTAACTTTGCCTATTGAGATTTAAACTAAAGATCACTTTACTAGCTGTGGTACCCAAAGTAAAAGGTTAGCAGCATCGCATAACTAGATAAAAACCACTCCTCACTTTGCAGTACTGGCATGTGAAGCACGTCTAAGACTCTGAGGGTATAAATCATGGGACAGTTTCTTGGTGTGTAAATGAGTGCCCACCCTGGTCCTAGTTCCCGCATGTCCCCAGCAGAGGTCGAATGGAGGACCCCAGCAGGGGACTCACTGCAGTCATGCTTGGGTTTGGCAGAGAAGGACGACAGATCAGGCCAGCTTAATGGGCCGGACTCTGCTTCCTTCAGGGATCGCCTGCAGATCTCGGCCGAACTATACTACCCAGGCCATCACTTCCGGCCTCCCAGAAGGACAGGGCGACGCTCTGGCCGTTGCCTTGGAAACAGATGGAGGCGGGCGGGTGTCCTCTAGCGGTTACCAAGAGGACTGCTCCGCGATAAGAACGAAGCCTCAAGAGGGGACTGGGGAGGAGCCGAGGTGGGGTGCTATCTCTGAATGGCCATAAGGTCACGCTCCTCCCCCCCCTCACCTCACTTGCCAATAGAAGCCGGGTCCGCTGTGCACATGCGCAGGATTCTAACGTACCCTCCATCACGGCTGTTGGTGAGTCTAGGGCTCGGACGCAAAGGAAGAGCGGTCGCCAGTGAGGGGAGGGAGCTCCCAAACTCTGCGACTCTTTAGATTCCTTTAAGAGGAACAGCTCTCCTCAGTCCTGAGAGGACTTTGGAAATGAGCATCCGCTGACGGAGGCCGCGCCCGTCCTTGCTTGCTGGGTTTCACGGGAAACGTAGTCCGAAGGGAGGGGGCGGTGCTTGCCGAGCAGGCGCGTGATTGGCCAGGGGAGTCGCCATGGCAACGCGCGGATGGGAGGGGCGGGGCCCCTTACCGGAAGTGGCCTCCCGGCCAGGACACCAAGGTTGAGGTGAGCGCGGGCCTGGCTGGGCTGGGCGCGGCTTTTTCCATACCTGGGGATCCGGCCGCTCTGTCCCCTCTGCACTCCCTCCCGACGTGCCCGGCGCGCCCCACCTCCGAGCTTTGGCTCCGTCCCTTCCACCCCCAACAGGTTCCCCGTCCTCTGGCAGGACCTCTTCGCTCCTCTCCCTTTTGGAAGATAGATCCCCGGGAGTCAGGCCTGGTGTAGCTGGTCTGACAGGCCCCTCAGGTGGGCATATTTCAACCCAGAACCTCTTGAAGGCCAGGACACCGTGTTCGCCTACAACTCCAGGCAACTGCACCTCGTGGTTTGTTTTGTTTTGCCTTTCACGTGCTTGGTGCGGGCGGCGTTGAGTCATTCATACTTCGCTGTGGTTAGCGAGCACGGTGTCTCAGAGTCCACCCCTTGCCTTGATCTGTGACGCAGACGTGCCTCATACTTAGAGCCAGCCCCTCAGGGTCCCACTTCAGGCAACATGTCCTGATGTCCTGGAGTGTGTGTCCCTCGGCATCCCGCCTGACTGACCACTCCCCTCCCTTCTCTGGTGGGCACTTTCCCTGGCTCCAGAGCCAGCGCCTGGAAGCCTGTGATGACTTCTTTTACCCCTTAACCATCGTCACCTGCAGTTTCCTGGAAACTCCAGTGGACAACTTGCCTCCAAGCATTCATCTACAAGGCTTTCTTCTGCTTTCAGTTCCTGTCAGCAGCCAGGTCCTGTGACTCCTCCCTCCACGAAGTTTTCCCAGCCTGATGCATCCCTGTGGCCAGAGTCCTCTCTGAACCAGCCTCAGCCCCCTGGCCTGGGCCTGTCTGCCTTACCGTGGCCATGGCCTCTCGGCCGCGCCCTGACCCCTCCTTTCCTGCAGGTCCCCGTTGTTGGCTACAAGAAGACACCCAGTACAACAATGCCATCCCCACTGGGCCCCCCACGCCTGCCCTCTGTGGACTCCGTGGCCACTCTGGAGGAGCCCGAGGCAGCACGCCTACGTTTCCGGGGATTCTGCTACCAGGAGGTGGCAGGTCCCCGTGAGGCCCTGGCCCGGCTGCGAGAACTGTGTCGCCAGTGGCTGCGGCCGGAGGCATGCTCCAAGGAGCAGATGCTGGAGCTGCTGGTGCTGGAGCAGTTTCTGGGCACGCTGCCCCCTGAGATTCAGGCCTGGGTGCGGGGCCAGCGGCCAGGCAGCTCTGAGGAGGCAGTAGCCCTGGTCGAGGGCCTACAGCACAACCCTGGGCAGCTACTGGGCTGGGTGAGTGTGGCCAGCATTGACTTATTCGAGGGACAGAGCAAGATTAGAGCCCCTATGACTTGCCTCTCCCCCTCAGATCACAGCCCATGTCCTGAAGCAAGTGGTGCTCCCGGAGGCACAGAAGATAGAGGAGTCCTTGGGGAGACCCCACCCTTCAGGGACAGTGGAGCTTCTCAGGGCAACCTCTGGGGAGGAGCCACAGGACACCCAGATGGAAGGGTCTGCCCAGCTCAGCTGCAGTGTGAAGGAGGAGCCTGATGCTGATGGGCAGGAGATGGGTGAGAGTGGGAGCCACATTAGGTCCTGGGGGCTCCTGGATGGTACGTGGACATCCCTAGCTAGGATGGGGATCCCAGGACGGGTTGTGCTGGGGCTGGGGGTTTCCTAGAGGGAATGTGAATGTCCTCATTTGGGACTCAGGACTGACTGCAGGCTTCAGAGATGGGTCCCCAGGAGGCAGGAGGAAAGGACTGGCTGGCTCCCTGGCTGCCATGTGACTGCTGGCAGAGGAAGGCTGAAGCTGCAGCACCAACACCAGCTCACCTGCCCTGGCTCACCTGATCCTCACCTGCCTCATTTCCTAGCACCTTCCAGCCCCCCACATCCAGCCCAGTCTCGCGAGGGGTACCCAGGACACCGGGAACCAGCCTCCACATCCTTCCATCCACCCAGGATTCAGGTGAGCAGCCCCAGCTGGGAGGTGCAGGTCCCCAGTGGGAGGAGTGTGTCTTCGGTGGCCACTCTGCTCTGTCCGTTTTTCAGGCTCCTTGACCAACAGGTTTTGTGCTCTTTGCTGCCCAGAAGTGAGCAGGTATCGGGGTCTCTCCTGCAGGTCCTGGGGGATAGGGACAGGATGGTGGTCTCTAAAACTGGGAAGGATTTGAGCCTCAGGCCGTGGAATCTGGTTTATAGTGACTGAAATTAGTAGGGGTTGGTTTCCTTACTCACAAGGAAATGGGGATTTTGATGTTTCCAGGAGTCTTAAGCTGGCATCTGGGGATTTCAACCCTCATATGCAGGTGGTGAGGGGCCAAGCTGACGAACCCTGGCTGGCAAGCCTGAGCTTCACACAGCAGTCTGGCCTCCCCTGCACACCTGAGATCAGAATGGAGATACCTAGGATATTCTGAGATCAGAATAGCCCGCAGCCACCTCTTCCCTGGGGCTTTCCTCAAAGACCAACCAGCCCCGGGCTGCGGCCAGCTGGGCATGGAAGCTCGACTGAGGCTCCTACCACCTGGAGTGCTTGGTTGCTGAGTGTGGACAGCAGGGGTCCTGTGCTCTCGCAGCAACTTGGCTCCTCAGCCATTCCATTGGGGAGCGTCCCCAGTGGAAGAGCTAGTTGAGATGTGCTTGGAGGCTAAAAAGCTCCTCCAGGCCCTCCGCAGCCTGATGGCACAATGGGAAAGAGCCGGGTGGGAAGGCCACACCCTGCAGAGCCTCCTGACTTCCAGCCAGTCGCACTCCAGCAGTGGCTGCCACCTCCTTGTCTCTGGACCTGCAGTGGCCTGTCTCTCAGGAGTGTTTCCCACCCCAGCGAAGCCCCAGACGATGGGATTTGGGGAGGCAAGGATCACCTGGTAAAGCCCACAAGGGTCCTGCTTCAACTCTTAGAGCTCACCCTGTGGCAACAGGCAGGAGCCAGCCCACCTGTCCCATGTACATCGTCTGAGCCCTGAGATGCTTGGCTGCACCTCCTAATGTGAATCCTCCTGCCCTTGACCTCTCCACAGCCAGGCCCACGCATCTAGGAGTGATAGCAGCCCTCGACAGCTCCCCTAGGGAGGCTCTCTGTTACTTTTGTAACCAGAAGCTTGGTGAGAGGTGGCTGGGTCCTCTTGGGTCCCCAGGCCTTTCGGTCTCAGGGCATCACACACTGTTCAAGGCAAGGGGGTGAGGCCAGCCACACCTGTCCCCACCCAGGCTTCCCCCAACACCCATCCAGGGGTCCTCAACTCCAGTCTAGCTAGCTAGGAATGGCGTGGGGCTTCTGAGGGCGACACGTGCTGGTAGCAACCCCCCGGGGAGCTGAAGGACAGCTCCTCGCTGCCCTGTTTCCCAACCTTCATACGCCCTTCGCAGCTTCATCCTTAGGAAACAAAAGAGACTTAGGTTACCTGGCCCCTTCCCCAGGTAACTAGTAAGGTTGTGGCCAGGGGACGGGGGTAGGGTAGGGCCCTGCAGAGCAAGGCAGAGGATGGGGGGTGGATGGGCCCTAATGGTGATGGGCTGCATCCTGGCAGGAGGAGTGGGGGCTCCTGGACCGGTCCCAGAAGGAGCTGTACTGGGATGCGATGCTGGAGAAGTACGGCACGGTGGTCTCCCTGGGTGAGGACCAGCCACAACCCCTCCTGCGGTGCCTGCGTACCACCCTGGCCGTAGGGCTCCCTGCCCGGCCCTTTCCTGTGCACGCCTCCCACCGCTTACTCACTCGCATTTGCCCTCCTTACCTGGCGACACCCTGTCATCTGTCAGGACCCCCACCCCTGCCCCTAATGTCCGAGAGCCCCTTACCGGCCCCTGTGCAAGGAATGCTACCTGACTGTCCCTCACCCCAGCAGGGTTACCGGCCCCCCTACCAGAGGCACGGGTTGAGTCGGAGCCAGGGGCACTGCACCCAGGGACAGAGGGTCAAAGAAGCCTCCGCCCGGGTGAGTGCCGCTCCACACGATCTGAACCACCTGTTGTCTGGTGGAGGGGGAGCTTGTCTGCCCCCGCACACCTGGTGGGAGGGGATGGGAATGTCAAGGACGCTGGGCTACCTGGGGCTGCCACCTCTCCTTCCCTAGGAGATGAGAGTGAAAGCCACCGTGAGGGTCCGCCCCACTGCCCAGAGTCCCAGCCACCCGAGGTCCCCAGGCCTGTCATCTGGGAGGGCCCATCTGGGGCCTCCACGTCCACCAGGGCTGCGGCGGGAGCAGGGCTGGAGGCCGGCGCCCCACGGAGGAAGCCTTACACCTGTGAGCTGTGCGGCCGAGGCTTTGACTGGAAGTCAGTGTTTGTCATCCACCACCGGACGCACGCAGATGGGCAGGCCGCGCGGGCCCCAGCGCTGGCTCTCGGGGGCGCGCAGAAGCTGCCACCGGGTTCCCGGGACCCGGGCACACCACGCCACCCCCGGCGTGCACCCCTAGGCCCCCGAAGCTATGCATGTGAGGATTGCGGGCGCTGCTTCAGCTGGAAGTCTCAGTTGGTCATCCACCGCAAGAGCCACGCAGGCCAGCGGCGCCACTTCTGTGGTGATTGCGGCCGCGGCTTCGACTGGAAGTCCCAGCTGGTCATCCACAGGAAGAGCCACCGGCCAGAGGGCCCTTGAGCGGCTCCAGAAGGCAGCCTCTTCTTGGGAGCCGTGGAGCCTCCAGGGCCTGGACACAGTTCCAGCAATCTGGTTCCAGCCTCCTTGGGCTGCTTGGTCTCTTCTGTGTGGGATACTTGGAGACAGCAGAGGACATTGGTGAGTCAGTTCCCGGGCGAGTCCCCTGCCGCCGCTTCAGTGTCCCCCAAACAGCCACCTGGGTGTAAGTAAAAGAAGCCGCTGCTCCCTCAGTAGCCTGGTGAGGCCTGGACTGTGATGAACTGCCTAAGCCCGGGGACTTCCAAGCTCCGAGGTCCCCAGCTGTGACCTGATGCAGGCGGACAGGTTAAAGACTGTCCCTCCCCCTGGACCTTGTTGGCCCCAGGTGGCTGCTCAAAAACCGCCCCTTTCCACCCCTTCTGAAGCTGCTGGGCCCGATGACTTGGTGTAGACAGTACAGACAGCTGAGGGGAACGTGCCCTGCTTCTGTTTGCAGGTGGATAGAAAACTCACGGCTCTCTACGGTTTAGATTTGTAACAAATTCCATTTTTATAATGGGAAGTTTCTATATAAGAATTCTTATCTCTGATTTCTTGCTGCCTACAACATCAGCAGTGGCATTCCTGCCTGGCAGCTGGAGCCACAGAGCAGGCTGTACCCACGAGAAGGGCCAGCAGTCCTGGCCTCCCGCCCCACCTTGTTCCCGGGCCACCCACGTCACTCCCTGGCCTCCTTGTCCTTTGAGCCCCCAAGTCCCAGCCTGAGTGGACACTAAGGGGACCTCCCTTGCAGATATGGATGGACACGGAGGGTGGCCGCTGAGTAAAGGTTCCACAAACAGATGTCATATAGGCCATGTGATTTCAAAGTAAGTGGTGTTCATTTAGAAAATTTTGAAATACATAAGAGGGCAAAGATGATGGAAATGACCCCGAACTCACAGTCTCATAGTGGTGCTCACTCCAGGTGTTCGCAGGGGCGTTTCTGTTTTTTTAATGTTTATTTATTTTGAGAGAGAGCGAGCAAGTGAGCAGGGGAGGAGCAGAGAGAGAGAAGACCCCAAGCAGGCTCTGCACTGTCCACTGATTCGGGGCTCGAACTCACAACCTGTGAGATCATGACCTGAGCTGAAGTCAAGTCTGACGCTCAAGTGACCGAGTCACCTGGGCACCCCAAGGGCGTTTGTTTGATAAAGCTTCTTGTGGAGCTCCTGTATATATCATGCTCCTCTCACGCCCTCATTTCCCTGTTACTAAAAACACGTTTTTTAACGCCTGGGTGGAAATTCCGTTTTCTGTCCAACACTATCATTTCTACCAAGCCCAGATATTTCATTTTCTCCCTAATGCTATCCAGCACTGTGAATCACACTCCTGAACATATACTTTGGATGCAACTCTGGTTTTTTCTTTTTCTTTGTTTTTTTATTTTTTTAAGTACGCCCAATGTGGGGCTTGACCCTGAGGTTAAGAGTTGTGCACTCTAGCAACTGAGACAGCCAGGCACCCCAACTCTATTTATTTCCTTAGAGTAAATCTCCTAAAGTGGGATTGTTGAATTTTAGGGAGCATAGGATTTTTGTTTTGTTTTGTTTTTCCCTTAACACTGGACTCCTTGCCCCAATTCCAAGTCCTCCCCTCCCGGGCCAAAACGCCAAGAGGTTCTCCAACAAAAAATATGTTTTAACTGAAAATCAATAAGAAAATGACTACAAACCTACTAGAAAAGTGGATAAAGTCTGTGAATCAGTAATTCACATCAGAAGAAACGATGGGGCCAACCAACCAGAAATGACCTACATGCTCAGAAGTAATCAGGGAAATACCAGTGTTGTGAAGGCAGGGCCTGGCCTGCTGTGTGCATATAACCTGCTTCTGGCATTATGCTTGGTATTCATACCATGGCCAACATGAATAATTAAGAGACAAATTTTAAATAATATGACGGATTTCTCAGTCTTCACGGTAGCAAATAGGAACCCTGACAATAACAGGTATTGGTGAGGAAATTCCGAACTGACCTTAAAATATGGAAATGATCCCAGTGGGTGTGGCCTAATCACATGAACCATTTTAAAGCATTGAGTTTTCTCTGGCTGGTGGCAGAAAAGAAAGTCCAAAAGAGTTGAAGCGTGAGAAAGATTTGATGTGCCATTTCTGGCTTTGAAGATAGGGGGAGCCACATTGTGGCCCCTAGAAGGTAAGAACAACCCCTCGCTAAACAGCCAGCAAACAAAGAGACCTCAGTCCTACAACCACAAGGAACTGCAGTCTGTCAACTATCTCAATGAGTTCGGAAGCAAATAATTCCCAGGTCCTCCAGACAAAAGCCTAGCCCAAGCAACATCTTAATTTCAGCTTTGTGATCCTCTGAGCAGAGAACCCAGTCAATATCTCCCAGACTTCTGACGTACAGAACTGTGAGCTAATGAATGGATGTTGTTTTAAGCCACCAAGTTTGTGGCAATTTGTTAAACAGCATAGAAAACTAATACAATGATGTATTGTTAATGGGATTAGTACTGTCGATAGCCAAAAATATAAAATGTGCCTGTATCCAGTGATGAATGGAGTGTGGAAAGAAATGGTGATAGTGTTTTTCAATAAAATTATTAGGAATAAGAAATGAAGCAAATAATGATTTTGGAAAACTTTGGCAGTGTCTACTACAGCTAAATATATGTATTCTCTGACTCAGCAATTCCACTCCTGGGTACGCACCCAACAGAAATCAATGCTTATGAGCACCAAAACACATGTACAAAAACGTTTAGAGCAACTATCTATAAAAAGTGAAAGATCAGAAAACAGCCCCAAGCGCACTACAGTTATCAATTTATTGCCTCTCAGCTCCATATTCTTACCTGCTCTGCGGTTGTGGGCTTTTCTCCTTTGCAGGCAGCACATTGTTAAGCTTTGTCAACAGAGGGCACTAGAGGAAAGCCACAAGAAGGTGTCTTCCTGTTTCTCTTCCTGCAGCTGCACATCAGCCCCAGTACAGGTGGAAGACTCTGCCCAAAGCAGGCATTCTCCTGGCAGGCTCAAAGCCTCAGGCTGACCTAGTAACCACCTCACCACGGCCCTCCTGATGTGGATACCATGCATCCCAAGATGCCCTGCTAGCTAGGAGGTTCCCAGTGCCTCTCCCAACAGATACATCATGCTGTAGGCCTCATACCTGTAGTGGGACCTTGACTCCCTCTGCATGCCTGCTTGTAGCTTTGGCCCACTGCCACACCAAGGCGGTGTTTCCTGCTTGGCTTGGGCAACCCAGAGAATTCCTCTGCTACCCAGTGTGCTCCAAACACACCTTCCCGAACAAAAGTCTGAACCTCACCTTGGAAGTGTATTTCTTACCTTGGGCTCGCTCTCTCTCGGCCCTAGGATTTTTAGAGTTATCCCTGTTATAGTTAATAACTTTGTTTTTAAGTTTACTGACTTATTTGGGGGTGTAGGGGCCAAGGGAGAGGGAGAGAGAATCCCAAGCAGGCTCTGCATTGCCAATGCAAAGCCCGACACGGGGCTTGAACCCACAAACCAGGAGATATTACCTGAAGCAAAATCAAGAGTTGGATGCCTCACTGACTGAGCCACCCAGATGCCCCTAATTAATAACTTTTTAAATCAAATTTATCCTGTTCAGATTACTATATGGCTTCTACTTCCTGACTGGACACTCACTGATATGCCCACCAATAGAAGTGTGAATAATTACACTGGATATCCATGCAGTGAAATACTATGCACACAGCAACGTCCAAAAACAAGTGACTGCTACACGCAACATTGTTCAATCTCACACATGAATGTAAGGGAGGGACAAGGCTTGGCCTCACCCAGCAGTGCAGGGTTCTAAAGCCTCTCCAGCTTCATCTCCCAGCACGGGGTCCTCTGCGCAAGCTCCAGCTTTCTCCACTCCTTCCTGGTGAAGGCCATGACCATGTCCTCATAGGTCACAAGTCCCTGAGACTGGGGCACATCTGTCCACCCAGACCTAGGTCATCTCCTCTCCATTCTTGCTTTGAGCAGATTCAGGGGATGGAGCAGAACAGGCAGGATTCCATAGTGCCCAGAGTTGAGAGGGACCCAGGCCCAAACCTAGAGGCACTAGAAGAGTGGACACACGTTCCCAGGGAGTTCCATCTCCACCCACAAGACTGCACTTCATCCCTCACAACTTTGGGCTCCCTGCCTTGGGGACATGCTCTTCCCTCCTCTCCACTTTTGCCAGCCCTTATACCACAATCACATTAACCAGTTCCTGATTCTCCAGTCTAACTGCCCCTCCAGTCCCACCCAGAAGTCTCTAGACAACTTAGACTTTATTGGCTTAATGCTGCCTAACCCTCCAGCCACTTCCCATCTCACTCAGTGGTAACTCTATCCCTCTAGGTGCTCAGAGCTGAAACAGAGGGGACCCCATAATCTTCATCTGGGGTCCACAATATGGTCATCCTCACTCTCCCACTGCTGCCATCTTGTTCCCCATATCGTGGCACTAGTCCCTTAACTGAATTGGCTTCCCTCCCACCACCTCCTCTCCTCCATGTTCCTTTTGCCCCACGACAGCTAAAGGGATCTTGGCAAAGCTTTAATCAATAGTCCAGGTATATACAACAAATAATTGAAAACAGGTACTCAGAACAAGTACATATACAAAAATGTTCATACTTGGGGCACTTGGGTGGCTTAATCAGTTGAGTGTCCGACTCTTCATTTAGACTCAGGCCAAGATCCCAAGGTCATGGAATCGAGCCCCACATTGGGCTCTGTGCTGGGCATGGAGCCTGTTTTAAGATTCTCTCTCTCCCTCTGCCCCTCCTCCCCATTCACACTCACTCTCTCTCAAAAAATTAATGAAAAAAAAATGTTAATGTGTTAAAAGAATGTTCATACTAAAAAACACAAAAGTTCATATTCAAAATATCCAAAGGTGGAAACAACCAAAATGTCCATCAACAGAGGAATGGAAGAATAAAGTTGTGGGGTAAACATACAGTGGAATAGCATTCAGCCAAAACAAGGAATGAAGGACTGACAGATGCTACACCGGGGCAGGGGGGCACGCCAGTACTATCTACATGCTAGGCCTGCTCTGAGCACTATACTCAACACTCCCCATGCTTCCCTATTCCAGAAGCACAGCTATCGCCTTGAGAGGTAAAGAGACACAGCCCAAAGAAGGCCAGGTCTCCCGTGTGACGGCAGTGGGCTAGAAACACACTATGCCCCATACCAGTGGACCCATCTCCTTCTCCTTGGAGCATCAGCTTTGTTTGTGACATATTTTTCTTTCAAAAGATTCATACATGAATTTTAAAGCAAATTTCACATCATACAATATACAAAGAAACAGTTTCCAGTCACCTTAAAATAGATAACGTCTAATTAATAGATGTTCACCCACATAATCTTGTTTTACCACCTAAACCATGCCTGGGAAGTCGTACCCACCCATGACCGTAACCAACTCCAACTTCAAGAGGACACCATCTTTTGGGGAATCAAAGGCTTTTCTGGGATCTTCACAGGCCACAGTCTCCCCCCACAATGGCAGATGCCTCTGGGTGGACCCCTCTCCTAATGAGCCATGGGTACTCAACAAGGCAGTTCACTTTTATAGGAGACTTTCCATGTTTTCTGTGGTCACAGCAATACTAAGGGTATCTGAACAAGTGTCTGCCCATGACTATGTGCTCCACCCCGCTTCCCAGTCTGTGAAGGGCCCACCCATCCTGTCCTGACTCTGCAATGGGCTGACTGGCCCAGGTCTGCCTGTCCTACTCCCCAGCATTAACACACTCTGGAGACCTCTTTTCCTGCTACATCTGCTGTCTCCTCAGATCTGCCCTCTCGAGTCATGAATAATTCCCCATTCTTCCCCAAAGATTCCCAACTCTATACCCTTCCCAGAAGGTTTTGCCTAGTCCACCTTCCCAGAAGTCCCCGCCCCACCTCATCTTCCCAGAAGAACTTCCCACTCCACCCTTTCCAAAAGTTTCCCCCTCCACCACAGCATTCCCAGAAGTTCCTCCCTCTGGGCCTCCTGTCATCCAACCTCTCACAGCAGAGACCTGGCCCACAACTCCAACCCATGTGACTCTGCCTGACCTTCCTTGGATGGGTGGCATGTCAGGAAACACAGGAGATCCAACTCAGTGGGGTTGCACTCCAGGGCAGCCAGCAACCGTGTCTATATCTCCTCAGAACACCTTCACCGGGGACAAGCAGTACAGAGAAAAGAAGAAAGAGGGAGACAAACACGAGGTGCCTCTTGTTACCAACATTGTTTATCATCATGGCTCATACACTGAAAGAGAAAAGCTCATCTTGAATCATTAAATCTGAAAGCAGAGGTCCAAACAGGGAAAAGGGTGGGGGTGGAGCACTTAACATGAACAGTAAGGGAAAGATGGGACAAGAAGACCCTGTGGAGTTGGTAGTCTTTAAGAAACTTCATCATCCAAGCCATCATTATAGCCCCTGACTGTATTTGGAAAATTCACATGCTTATGTGCCAGGTATGATTTATTCCCTAGGCCAAGAGCTGTTGTTCATGGGATTCAAGCCCAACTACAAGGGCATCCACCACTCAGTACAGGGATCCATGCCACAGCAGCCATCCTGCAAGAACATGACAAAAGTATGGTGCCTCTAACACCTTTCACGTAACCAGTGTGGTTTTGTTGAGGGATGAAAGGAAGCACTGGGGAAGAGTTATGACATATGACCAGTACTGCTATAGACTGAATGTTTGTGTCCCCACCAAATTCATGTTGAAGACTAACCCCCAATGCGGAGGTATTGGGTGATGGGCCTTTGGGAGATGATTAGGTTATGAGCGCAGAGCTCCCCTGAATGAAATTGTGCTCTCGTGAAAGAGACCCGAGAAGGTTTCTTTTCTTCTTGTATCAGTGAAAAGATGGCCCTCTGTGAACCAGGAATCAGACTCTCACCAGACAATGAATCTGACAGTTGCCTTGATCTTGGACATTACAGTCTCCAGAACTGTTAGAAATTAATTTCTGTTGTTTATAAGCCATTGAGTTGGTGGCATTCTGTTATAGCAGCCCAAACAGACTAAGACAACTACCTAAGCATGTTTTGAAATAAAAGTAAGGATGGCGCGCCTGGGTGGCTTAGTTGTTTATGCATCCAACTCTTCATTTTGGTTCAGGTCATGATCTCATAGTTCATGAGATTGAACCCAAATTGGGCTCCTCACTCTGAGCATGGAGTCTGCTTGGGATTCTTTCCACCCTTTCTCTCTGCCTCTCTCCTGCTCACTCTCTCTGTCTCACTCTCAAAATAAATAAATAAACTTAAAAAAAAAAAAAGTAAGGAGAAGGGCGCCTGCGTCGCTCATTTTGTTGAGTGTCCAACTCTTGATTTCGACTTGGGTCATAATCCCATGGCTCATGGGGTGGATCCCCACATTGCGCTCTGCGCTGAGTGTGGAGGCTGCTGGGAATTCTCTCTCTCTGCCACTCCCTCGTGCAGGCTCTCTCTCTCTCTCTCTCAAAATAAGTAAGTAAATTTTAATACATTTTTATGGGTGCCTGGCTGACTTAGTGCGTTAGCCATCCCACTCTTGGTTTCAGCTCAGGTCATGATCTCACTATTCATGGGATCAAACCCTGCATCAAGTTCTGTGCTGGCAGTGCAGACCCTGCTTGGGATTCTCTGGCTCCCTCTGTCTCTGCCCCTCCCCCACTCACACTGTCTTTGCTGTTGTCCAAATAAATTAACTTAAAAAATTTTCTTTAATATGTTTTAAGTAAGGAGAAAATTCCTTATCAGACATTAAAACTTATTACTAAGCTTTGCTAATTAGAGTAGTGTGGAACCAAAAAACCAAGAAACTTCAATTGAATGAAATAAAAGTAAAATACGTGTATGATTAGGGTGGGGGAGAAAAAAAAAATATGTGTGTGATCTGGGCACCTGGCCGGTTCAGTCAGTGGACCAAGCAACTCTTGATCTCAGGGTCTTGAATTTGAGTCCCACATTGGGTGCAGAGTTTGCTTTTAAAAACAAAAGAAAATGTGTGTGTTATCTATCAAATAAATAATAAATCATTGTGTTTCTAGTCTGGGGTGGGAATAATAAAAGTAGACAATTATGTTTTATTCCTCGCAAATATAATAGCAAGAAGAGTGACTGCTCTAAGCTGTCTGGGCTTGGGGAAGCAGGGATTTGTATAAAGTGGTGGTAAATCTGCACATTCATAGTGCGATCATGAACTGAACCAAAATCAACAGTCGGATGCTTAACCGTCTGAGCCACCCAGGTGCCCCAGAAATTATACATATCTTATTGCTTAGGTGCTTTGCTTCAGTTGTGTCTTTCTTTGCTGTCTTGATGGGGGCCAAGTACCCCGTTAGGGCTTGTTGTGTTTTTTTATACACTGGACACTCCAGAGTGTCTTCCCAGTCTCCTTTTCTCTCCTGATCCCAGTCCCTTGCTGTGCCCACCACCTGGGCCTCCTATCTCATCCTTCCCTCTCATGCCCTCATCTCTTTCTCTCAAGTCCTCCAATGCCAGTCTCCCCTTAATGTATCCTGACTTGGTCAAGTATCTTTGAAATGTCTTATTACCATGCTGTTGGATGACAGCCCATTTGTGCTTTCCAAGGGGTTGGGGTCCACGTATAACTAGCACAAGGACCTGCCAACCAATATGGTGCTCTCCTGTCACCAGAGGCTAAGGCTGTACCAAATCCCCCAAACAGATAAGTGAGCAAGAGACCTACCATGTCACTTTGTAGTCACACGTGTTCAGGGGCTCTGAGTCTGGGCTGTTCAGGCCTGCAGTGACTTAATTCCTGGACCCTCGGCAGTGACTCCATGGACTCAATCCTCGGTATGTTCAAATGCACTCAGTGAAATGGCATTTCTCTGTTTTCAAGTTGTTAGCATGGAGCAGAGGAAAAGGAGGTGTCATATGACCAGAAATATAACCCTTGTGATACTTCCATACACTACAGGAATAAAGACTGCGAGAGCCATTTCCAGTTGGGGGTAAGACAGTGCTCCCATTCCAGGTCACACTAGCCTACTTCTCTCACCTAAATGAGAGAGGTCATGGTCAGTAGGGGCAGGGCTCCAAGGAAACACATTGAGAAATGCCGGGGAAGGCAGTTGGGGGAAAGAAAGGAAAGAAAGAAAGAAAGAAAGAAAGAAAGAAGAAAGAGAGAAAGAGAGAAAGAGAGAAAGAGAGAAAGAGAGAAAGAGAGAAAGAGAGAGAGAGAGAGAGAGAGAGAGAGAGA
>NW_027530195.1:94699-123192 GCF_008692635.1 Crocuta crocuta | reverse complement strand
CTCTCTCTCTCTCTCTCAAAATAAGTAAGTAAATTTTAATACATTTTTATGGGTGCCTGGCTGACTTAGTGCGTTAGCCATCCCACTCTTGGTTTCAGCTCAGGTCATGATCTCACTATTCATGGGATCAAACCCTGCATCAAGTTCTGTGCTGGCAGTGCAGACCCTGCTTGGGATTCTCTGGCTCCCTCTGTCTCTGCCCCTCCCCCACTCACACTGTCTTTGCTGTTGTCCAAATAAATTAACTTAAAAAATTTTCTTTAATATGTTTTAAGTAAGGAGAAAATTCCTTATCAGACATTAAAACTTATTACTAAGCTTTGCTAATTAGAGTAGTGTGGAACCAAAAAACCAAGAAACTTCAATTGAATGAAATAAAAGTAAAATACGTGTATGATTAGGGTGGGGGAGAAAAAAAAAATATGTGTGTGATCTGGGCACCTGGCCGGTTCAGTCAGTGGACCAAGCAACTCTTGATCTCAGGGTCTTGAATTTGAGTCCCACATTGGGTGCAGAGTTTGCTTTTAAAAACAAAAGAAAATGTGTGTGTTATCTATCAAATAAATAATAAATCATTGTGTTTCTAGTCTGGGGTGGGAATAATAAAAGTAGACAATTATGTTTTATTCCTCGCAAATATAATAGCAAGAAGAGTGACTGCTCTAAGCTGTCTGGGCTTGGGGAAGCAGGGATTTGTATAAAGTGGTGGTAAATCTGCACATTCATAGTGCGATCATGAACTGAACCAAAATCAACAGTCGGATGCTTAACCGTCTGAGCCACCCAGGTGCCCCAGAAATTATACATATCTTATTGCTTAGGTGCTTTGCTTCAGTTGTGTCTCTCTTTGCTGTCTTGATGGGGGCCAAGTACCCCGTTAGGGCTTGTTGTGTTTTTTTATACACTGGACACTCCAGAGTGTCTTCCCACTCTCCTTTTCTCTCCTGATCCCAGTCCCTTGCTGTGCCCACCACCTGGGCCTCCTATCTCATCCTTCCCTCTCATGCCCTCATCTCTTTCTCTCAAGTCCTCCAATGCCAGTCTCCCCTTAATGTATCCTGACTTGGTCAAGTATCTTTGAAATGTCTTATTACCATGCTGTTGGATGACAGCCCATTTGTGCTTTCCAAGGGGTTGGGGTCCACGTATAACTAGCACAAGGACCTGCCAACCAATATGGTGCTCTCCTGTCACCAGAGGCTAAGGCTGTACCAAATCCCCCAAACAGATAAGTGAGCAAGAGACCTACCATGTCACTTTGTAGTCACACGTGTTCAGGGGCTCTGAGTCTGGGCTGTTCAGGCCTGCAGTGACTTAATTCCTGGACCCTCGGCAGTGACTCCATGGACTCAATCCTCGGTATGTTCAAATGCACTCAGTGAAATGGCATTTCTCTGTTTTCAAGTTGTTAGCATGGAGCAGAGGAAAAGGAGGTGTCATATGACCAGAAATATAACCCTTGTGATACTTCCATACACTACAGGAATAAAGACTGCGAGAGCCATTTCCAGTTGGGGGTAAGACAGTGCTCCCATTCCAGGTCACACTAGCCTACTTCTCTCACCTAAATGAGAGAGGTCATGGTCAGTAGGGGCAGGGCTCCAAGGAAACACATTGAGAAATGCCGGGGAAGGCAGTTGGGGGAAAGAAAGGAAAGAAAGAAAGAAAGAAAGAAAGAAAGAAGAAAGAGAGAAAGAAGGAAAGAANAGAGAAAGAGAGAGAGAGAGAAAGAGAGAGAGAGAGAAAGAGAGAGAGAGAGAAAGAGAGAGAGAGAGAAAGAGAGAGAGAGAGAAAGAGAGAGAGAGAGAAAGAGAGAGAGAGAGAAAGAGAGAGAGAGAGAAAGAGAGAGAGAGAGAAAGAAAGAAAAAGAAAGAAAGGAAGAAAGGAAGAAAGGAAGAAGGGAAGAAGGGAAGAAGAAAGGAAGAAAGAAGAAAGGAAGAAGGGAAGAAAGGAAGAAAGAAAGAAAGAAAGAAAGGAAGGAAGGAAGGAAGGAAGGAAAGGAAAGAAAAAAAAAAAGAAACTATAGCACTGGAGATATGCTCCTGATCCAGTCCCACTAAAGACTGAGATTAAAAAAGAAAAAAAAGAAGACTGAGATTTCATTGCAAGATTAAGTATGCTCCTCTCTCCTCTCACCCACACACCACGTCAGTGTTGTTACAGTGTAACAACAGTGCATTATAGCTAAAAGAGATGTAAGATATGGACTGTCTCCAAAGAATACTTACCAATACTTACCAGAGCACAAAGTCTAGAGAAAAGACAAAAACTAGGGCAGTAGAGGAATTTGAAGCCTCCAGCACCCACGGCTACAGCAAACATTACACAGCCCTCCTCGTATCCGTATTCCCATAAATCCTCACGCAAACCTCCTGTTACCTAGTTCCTCTTACCAAACATGTGTCTGCTGGTCAACAACAAATGACAAGGCATGTCAAATGACAAAACAAAAACAAAAACAAAAAAAAACAAAGTCTGAAGACACACAAGGCAATCATCAAAATGACACTCAGATATGACACAGATGTTGGAATTCTCAGACAGGGTGTAAAATAGCAATGATTAAGATGGTAAGGGCTCTAGATGAAAAAGGTGACAAGCTGCAGGAATAGATGGATAATGTAAGCAAAGAGACGGAAACTCTTAAGAAAAGATCAAAAGATAAGGCTAGAAATAAAACACTATGATGAAAACAAAGAATGCCTTCAATGAGCTCATCAGTAGGCTCAACCCAGACAAGGAAAGAATCAGTGCTCTGCACAATTCAGCCCAATGCAAGTGTTTACTACTGTTTTACTGATATGGAAACAGGGGCTCACAGATGTCCACCGAGTTGCTTAGAGTCCAAGCACCTGCCACAGACAACACCCCCATATTCCCCCATCCCCAATGCAATTTGTTCAGGATGGGATGAGAGCCAAGTATAAGTATTGGAGCTATTTTGTGTACAGAGGAAGATTTGTTGCTGTTTTTCATTTCTAATTCATTAAATTATGAATTTATCAAACAACAAGCATTTCCCTAAATGTTAGGCAAAAGAACCCCCTAGTCTAAATAATTACACATTATAGGGATCATTTTATTTTTTCAAGATTTTATTTTTAAATAATCTCTACAACCAACATGGGCCTCAAATTCACAAACCAGAGATCTAGAGTTGCAAGCTCTACTGACTCAGCCAGCCAGGTCCTCCTATAGGGATAATTTTAAAATAAGAAATTAATTGTCTCCAAACATTCAAACACTGAATGAAAAATTAGCGCCTCTAGCTTTGGATAAAATTACGAATTTAATAGTTAAATTTTCCTAAATTCTTTCAAAGTGAGCAACATTTACACACAAATATTCCAAAACTGATGTGGTCTCTTGCATTGTGGTTATTTGGGCAGCACATTTCTTTATATCATGTGAATTGACATCAATTCTCACATGAATATTTAGACACAAGTATAAAATGAAAGCACAGAAGCAGGTTATGGCTGTTTTTAAGTATCTGCCTTTGGTTTAGCTGCACCTTTACATTAGCTGCTGCCTTTCCATTGGAGGGAACAATCAGATATGAACTGTTACCTCACTTGTAGTATCATTTGACTCATTGCTAGATGTGTGTCCTATTAAAATCTATATGACCGTGCTGTCTTGCATTACGACGATTTCCAAATAGTGTTCATTCTAAGGACACTCATTGGTGAGATAGATGCATTTATAAGGACGGAAGAAGGGAGGAAGGCAGGCAGCAACAATGAACAAACTCGACACAGATTAATTCCATATTTCCTTCTAGCAGCTCTACGGCGGGTAACGTCATTGTACCATTTTATGTACGAAGATGAAGGACCCTGACCACAAAACCAAAAACATACCCGCACTGTAGAGCAGCAAAGAGAAANTGTGACCGTGGGAAGAGGTCAGTCGGTTGGCCAGGCACCTCCCTCTCTCAGGAGAAAAAGTCCACAGGGGTGGCTGTATTTTTTGTTGATAGACTTCTAGTCCAGAGCTGTGCGAGGCTACTGTTATCCTGCAGCTGACCTTCTCACTTTGGACTCTACCGGATGGCCAACCCAGGGAGTTGGCAGTCATAGAAGCCCCCTCGCAAGGCTACCCCCCAAGGGCATCTGATAGCCAGCAGCCATACTCTTGGGATTCAGTAGAAGAGTTCTCCCATGCATCCCAGATGTCATAGTTAGTCATCCTAGGTGGGGAGGAAAAAGGCGGATGTATTGTGAGGAACCTAAGAGACTCTCTGCTGGCCACAAGCCCCCAACCTGGATCAGCTGGGCAAGACTCTCTGCATAAGCCCAGGNTTCATGGGAACAAAAAAGACCAAAAATTGTAAGTTGGAATGGACGTACAACGTGTAAATCCCTGCACAGCACTGTGGAAGCCCACAGCCTCCGTCGCTCCTCCCAGCCTCCAGGGCATGGTTCAGAAGGATTTAACAACACAGTTTTTTTTTTTTTTTTTTTTAAGTTCATTTATATATTTAAGCTCTGTACCCAACTTGGGGCTTTAAGTCATGATTCCAAGATCAAGAGCCAGTCAGGTCTCCTAACAATACAATTTAAGTATGATCATCTCAGAACTTTGTAGCCTTGGCTTCACTTCATGCATTTTCTGTTACTCTGTGAGGGGCTAGGACATATCTTCTTGGCACCCAGAGGTGTGTGGGTTTCTTCTAGGAGAGTTGGGCAAGGTGGACCTCATGAGGCTGCCCCAAGCCTCAGCTCTACCAGGAGAGGAGTCTGTTGTACCAGGCTCAGGAAACTGAGGCAGTGGGATGCTGTAGTCTCCTCACCTCCACGGTCTGGCAGCCCTCTGCCACGTGGAATGTGCACAGACATGACATCTCCCTCACTCCCCACCTGCCAGCAGTTTGAGACCCATCTTCCATTTCTGGAACCTCACAAGTCCTACAAGGAGGGGAGATGTGGTGGGGAGAGGTGTCCTGCAGCAAGTGGCTCTCCGAGACCCTTGGGGTGCAAGTCCAGTGAAGTAGGCCTCCAGGTGTCCCGGAGGCTTGTGAGCCACTGTCCACCTCTGCTCTACTCATCCCCTTGTCTCTGGTGCACACTCTGGCCTTGTTCCCACCCACCTTCTCTCAGACTCACCGCCATGAGGGGCCCCTGGTTAGGTTCAGGCTTGGTCTACACAGTTGTGAAATGCAGACAAATCCCCCAGTCTACCTGATTCAGAGCTTTCTGGGGAAATCCATTGATTCAGGAGCAAAGGCATCTGTCAAACAGCTAGTGGGCACTTGGCGAGTCATATACGACCTTGAAGATTAAAAACAGAAACGTTTCACTTTGAGAGAAAGGGAGACAGGCTTGGGAGCAGGCTCTGCACTGACAGCAGTGAACCTGACGCAGGGCTTGAACTCACAATTCATGAGTTTAGGACCTCAGCCAAAGTCAAACACAACTGCCTGAGCAACCTAGGCAGCCCTAACCTTTTCTGCATCTTGAACTGATGTTCCTGGAGCAGTGTCCCGCCTAATTCCTCTTGTCCCCTTAATCTGAGCCTGTTCCCTGACCCATCTCCCCACCAGTCTCCTTCCCACCTGTGTGGTGGCTCCTGCTATCACTCACTTCCTCCACCCTCCTCAGAGCCACACCTCCCAATACCCAGGACTGGTCAGTGGCTCCCATCTAGATCCTCTGGAAACAACTGTGAGCATCTGCCTTCCCTTGTTTCTTGGTCTTTACATTGCCCTCTTCCAAACTAGTGTGTTCATGTTGGGCACTATCCTGCCAGGCTGACACCTCTGCTTTTAACCCTGTGACTAAAAGTTTCCCTGGCTTTCTGGGGCAAGGTGGGCTAAACAAACCCATCTTACTTGGTTCTTACTTACTTACCCAGTGAATTCAGAGAGGAGTCTTTAGTACATAAACCTACAAATATGAGGATGGAGTAGGAGGTGTCAGGAAATGGCTTTCTGAAGCTACAATCATGGGAATGGCTGAGCTTTCACTGATTTAGTGATAGCCACATACAAAGTTGGCACTGGGAGAAGTGGAGCATGGTCCCTTCAGGCTTATGCTGTAGAACTATAGAGGACTTGAAAACAGCAGCTCAAGCCCTGAGCCCACTTAGATATACATCACAGTTCTTCCTGACCACTAGCCTAAACCTAACAGCTCCCACAATGACCCAGGTGTCACTTGCAGTATCTGAGCTCTCATGGCCTCTGTCGTCTCAGTTTTCACATGCACACGTGCCCCAGCCTACAACACCCAGAACAGTCAGGCATGATTCCTGCCATGGAGAGAACACAGCCCACTTCACTGAGAATTAATGTGTTATTCCCATTCTACAGTTCTACAGCTCTTAACATCCCTGGGCAGCACCTAAATCCCCTGACATGGGTGGGATGTACTAACCAGAGGTTCAGTGCCCTCAAACTCCTATCTGCATTTATCCTAAGTCCCAAAGAAGCACTTCCAGTTCAGACAGTGAGGATTACACTCCCCTAGGCTTTGCCACTCATGACTCTTGCTTTCCCTTGGCCTATAGTCCATAGTTTCCATAATGATCAAGTAACATATAAAGCCCCCAACACAGTGTGCACTACTCTTGTGAAACTAGCAAAGGCATGCACATGTCTACAGTGCCCAAAGGGCTCTTCTGGCCCCTAAGACACTGGGGTTTCATTCAGAGGGCTCTGGGCCTGCTCCACATCCTTTTTGCAGGTGTACTCTGCCAGGGATGCTCTTTCCAGTTACTTGCTCACATTTCTTGGCTTAGCCTGATGTCCTTGTCATATCACCGTGATAGCAATTCTTACATCCTCTAGACCATATACATTAGCTGCTTGGCCTGAGGCCAGCCTCATCTCTCAACCCTGGAATGGCTACAAGGCTGCTAGCTCCTCTCACACTTCTGGCCTTGCCCAGACAGGCCATTCTTTGAGATTGTCAAGATCCTTAGGGAAGTAGGGGGAACCCTG
The DNA here is from genome assembly GCF_008692635.1 of Crocuta crocuta. Lineage (NCBI taxonomy): Eukaryota > Metazoa > Chordata > Mammalia > Carnivora > Hyaenidae > Crocuta > Crocuta crocuta. The sequence continues at coordinate 116,249 of NW_027530195.1, read as the reverse complement.
AAGTAAGGTCTCTGAAGGGCAGTAAGGCCTTAATTTCTCATTTGCATCTCCATCCACTGTTGGTGAGGAAGAATTTGTTCTGCCCTTCGAGATCTCTCTGGCTTGTCTAAGAATCAAATTGACATGAGACATGTTAACAGGAGAAAATCTAATTTGGTATATATAGAGAATGCACACAGCCATAAACTTCCAAAGACAGGCAAAATGAGGTGTATATTATACTGCACAGAGAAAGGTGTAGGGGTCCATGACTTCAATAGGAAGAAATGCAATTTAAAGGAAAATGAAAGGTGTGCCTGGGCGGCTTAGTTGGTTGAGTGTGTGACTCTTGATTTTGGCTCAGGTCACAATTCCACGGTCCTTGATTCAGTGCTCTGCACTGAGCACACATTGCGCTCTGCACTGACAGTGGAGCCCACTTGAGATTCTCTCTCCCCTGCTCACACACACTCTCTCCCTCTCTAAAATAAAAAATTTAAAGGAAGACGAAAAAGAGTGAATATTTGGGTGGGGGGAGCATGCAGAAACAGGACACAGGAATTTGATTAAAGAGGCCTTCCTAGGTTCCTCCCTATTAGAATGTAGTTATCTGTGGTGATAGCTCTCTTAGAGCAGATCCTCTATCTAAATCCTTTTAGGCAGTTGTGGGAGAGAGAGAAAGAACTCCTGAATCTGCTGGGTTTTTATTGCTTTTAACACGAAGTCATCTTTATGCCAAAGTGGCTCATCTTGGGGCTGCCTGCCCTTGGCCCTGCACACACAGACATCTGTGTACACAACCAAGTTTATTCTCACTCCACTACTTGGCCCACTGTCATCTTACTCTCTTCAACTGGGGTTATGGCCAGGCTGCAATTCATAACTCTCAGCAGGTTTGGGGTGGAGAGGATTCTGCCAATGTGAGTGGTATTCTGCATTGGGCACAGCCACTTCAGATGTCTTGGGGACAAGTCAGATGGTCAGAGTCTCCAGGTTCCGTTGCACACAGCCTTGTATATGTCCGCTGTCAGGGGCCGGAAGGCCTTGGCCTGGTTGTCCAACACGAACAAGGGGTCAGCAATGATGCCTACATTGAAGCCCTCACGCACCAACCGGGACTTCACCAGTTTGAACGTGCCGGTGATCTCCAGGGCGTCCTGCAGGGGCGGTAAACATAATCCCATAATCTGAGACTCTGGCTAAGACCTCCCACCCGCCAACTTCCGACCCTGAGCTCACTTGGATACGGATGAAATGGGGTGTAGCATAGGCAGGGAGCCAAGTCCGGACGTGCTGGTACATCTTCTGACCATCGAAGCTCTGGCCTGGAGCCAGCTGCACGGCAGCCATCCCCACCTTGCCCTCACAACCTGAGAAGCACGACAGTCACTCTCCACTCACCCACCTTATGGTGCCCATCGCTGGCCCACTTCCTTGGCCCGTCTCTGCTCATTGGCTGTGCCCCAGCAGCTCCCCCACATTTAAAATCTGGATAACACCCACAAAGCTGTTGGAGGTTTAATGAGTCAAATCCTCCACACCTGGTACAGAGACACCGTAGACGTTCACCTCCTGCAGGAAGTCCACAAGTGACAAAACGCCTTCCACCTCCCGGGTGGACACGTTCTCACCTTTCCATCTGTGGGATTGAAGCCAGTGATCGTGACCACAGCTCTGGCAAAGAGGAGGCCCCGCCTCTTGCCCGCAAGCCCCTCCTCCTGCCCGAAAGCTCCTCCTCCTCCTCCCACAAGAACTGATTGCCGGCTCTGCCCAATTCCGGCCCCTTCAGGATCGAGAAACCACGCCCCTCTGGAATCCGGAAATCCCGCCTCTTCGGCCTGGCTCCCTTAAAGGATCAGGAAGCCTCGGCCGTCCGCCCTCCCAGCCCCCTGGGGACCCGACCGGAAGGTGTCCCCTAGGCGGTCACGAAAGTAAAGGAAGCCTTCTCGGTCCATGGCCAGCACGTCTCCGGTGTTGAAGTAAACGTCGCCCCTGCGCCGCACATTCCGCACCAACTTCCGTTCCGACAGCTCTCGTGCCCCGCGGTAGCCCAGGAAAGGGTGGTGGCCTACTATCTGGGTTAACAGGAGCCCCGCCTCTCCTGGAGGTGGAAGTAGGAATTAGGGCATTAACAACGGTAAAGAACCTTAGGAGCCCACCAGCCCCCAGGCGGGAGGTTTCCAGCCACGGTGGACTCCATCATAGAGATCCTGCCAGAGAAGAGACAGAAGAAAGAGACCTGCAGATACAGAGGGAGACCAAAACAGAAAGACAGAAGGAGACCTTGGGATGCCTAGAAAAAGGATAACAAGCAGGGCACCCGGCTGGCTCCGTCAGTGGAACATGCTGTTCTTGATCTCAGGGTGGTTAGTTCCAGCCCCATGTTGGATATAGAGATGACATGAGATGAGATGACATATAAAATCTTAAAAAAGAAAAAGGGTAACAAGGGATAGAGGAGGGACAGAGACAAATGGTGCTGGGAAGAAAGAGATGTAGCCAGGACTGTGCAAGGCCCAGGAGAGAAGACCCGCGAAGATACTGACAAGAGACTGATGCCTGGAAGGACATGACCTCCACTGAGAACTCAAGAGAACAACTCAAATAGACACTCAGAAACCCAGCAGAGCAAGAAACTGAGGCAGGGTAGCTGGGCAGGGCTGAGGGGCAGAGCGTCCCAGGCAGGGGTCAGACAGGACGAGGGCAGGTTCTGGGTGAGACGGTAGACACCACCACTGCGCACTGAACTCAAGGCGTTGGGCAGCTTGTTCCAGCCAAGAAGCATACGATCCCCACCCTTCCCACACCCAGGGAAGGCTTCCCGTCTCTCGTACCTAGTCCCACAGGAACGCAGAATCCCCGATTGTCTCTGACAGGCTCCTCAGCCTCCGTGTCAAATTGTACAAGCTCAAAAGGGGACAGCATCTGAGTGGGGGGGCGGGGGGAGGTCAGTAGTGGTCCTGTAGGCTCAGCCTCAGTCAGGGCCACTGTCCAACCCAACCCACTCGAAGCAAACAGCTCATCTTGCCCAGGGCCCCACAGCGCCCTGGATAGTTGACGAAGCCAATGTTGCCTTCCGTGGAGCCATAGGTTTCCAAGATCCGAATGGGGCCAAAGCGCTGCTGAAAGGACTCCCACACATCTGCCCGGAGTCCATTGCCCATTGCCAAGCGGATTGTATGTGTCCGGTCCTCTGGTCGCTGCAGGGATATCCCAAGAAGGATGAAGAGGAAGTTACCTCAGGTGTGCCCAGGAACCTATAAACACTATCTTTCCATCTTTACCTGGGACGTGATTGGACGGTCTATACCTAGGGGATCTACCAAGGTTTTCTTACTTGGAGTTCGTACTTGGAGGGTTACCTGCAGAGGTTACCTGTGGGGGAAGTTACCTAGAAGCCTTACCCGGAGGGATACCTAGGGGTGACTGCAGGGCTTATCCAGGTCCTTACCTAGGGGAGATATCTGGGATTTTGTACAGGGGTAGTACCTGGAACTTTTACCTGGGGAGAGGTTATCTGGAGGGGTTACTTAGGGGCCTTTTCCTGGAGGTAATTGGGGAGTGACTTGAAGCCTCACCTTGGGGAGATACCTGGGGGCCTTATGTGGAGCATTTTACCGGAGATCCATACCTCATTCCTGTATAACACCCCCTGTTCTAGGCACTTTATATATGTTTTATTCTCACAAATATTCCCTTTGAGTTATTATCCCCATTTTCCAAATGAGGACATTGAGGCTGAGAAAGGTAAAGTCACCCACCCAAGGTAGCGCTGCTGATCGTCAGAGGAGCCATGATTGGAAACTTTGTGTGGGATTCATCATCTGTGTCTGCTGCCTCGGGAGTTTTACATAAGGGACCTTGCTTGAGTCCTGTATGTGATTCTACCTGAAACCTTTACCTGGTATGACATCTGGGATTTCATACCCGAGGTGTTCACCATGGAGCCCTAATCTTAGCACCTCACCTGTGGAGTGTTACACAGGTATCGCAGAACTTCGCCTACATACAGGATCACGGTCACACCATGCTGCCGACAGTCATCCCAGAAGCAGGAAGTAGAGAACTTGGGGGCCAGGACACAGGTTGCTCCTGAGAGGGAAGATAAAAAGGGCCTCAGGTCATGCTTCCATGCCACTGTCGTAAGCTGCTTTGATCACATGACTATGGCCCTCTGAAGCACAGGTTTTGAGGCCATCTGTGCGTCCCTGGCGTGGCCAGGACTGCCTTCATGAGAAGAGCATATATTGGGCATGGGTTTGAATCCTATCTTCAGAATGTATACCAAGCTCAGTGCTTGGTACAAAGTGAGCACTGCTAAGTGAGGGCTATGGACATTAACCATTATTGATTATGATAAATGTTTTATGAATGTCTAGCTGGGCAAATGGATAGATAGATAGGTGGCAGCATAGATGGATTGGTGGGTGAAGGGATGGATGGGTGAGGAGGTTGGTTAGTAGATGGATGTTTGAGTTGGTGGAAGGATGTTTTGCAGGATGGACACATGGATTAGTAAATTTTAGGGCCACTACATTCACTTCAGCAAAGTGATCCCTCCTTAGCTGATCACCTTCTCTGCTCCTGGCTTTGTGGAAGGCACTCTCCTTACCTCAACCCCAATCCTCAACAAAATTGTGGAAACTAAATATTACCATCGCTGCACCCAAAGGGACAATTGCTTATGTGCTTGGTGAGGTAGTGAGCGTGTGTCTTCTTTGAAGCTGTATTTTTGACAAGGAGGTAAAATACAATGCCTTTTCTGTGAAAATGGATGCCAGTCCTCAAAAGTGACAACTTTGTTTACAACACCTAATGAAATTCCTGATTCAGGAAAGGTCTTCAAGAGCCAGTAAAACTAGGGGAAAGGTTGATAAGGAGTTTTCCAAGTAAAGCTCCCCGGTGTATAACGTATGAGGTTGTACACCTGAAACTAACATAACATTGTGTCAACTCTCAGTCAATTAATCATCTCCCCTATTTTTCTTAGCTCTCTAAGGTAGGATAATAGTTATTAGCTGCCCTCAATGTGACGTATTAGGAAGTACAATGCACCCCCACCAAGTTTCTTGTCAACAACAATTCAACCGAATCTAATAATTGAACTGAATCTAACATCTCTAGAGAGAATTTCCAGGGGATGGGAACCTAAGTGGCTCAGTTTGTTAACAGTCCAACTCTTGATTTTGACTCAGGTCTTGATCCCCAATTTTGTGAGTTTAAATCCCACATCGGGCTCTGCGCTGGCCGTGCAGAGCCTGCTTGGCATTCTCTCTCCCCTCTCTCTGCCCCTGTCCACTAATGTTGTCTTTGTCTCTCTCAAAATTAATTAATTAGTTAATTAAACTTTTAAAAACTGGAGGGGAAAGAGGAACAGATAACAAACAAGTACAGTGAGGGGACTTTAACTGTAAAAAGACAATTAGACAATTTGGAAAAATTGAAGATGACCTGTGCATCAGACGATAGTAGAGTCACTGGTAATTTCTTTCAGGTGTGATATCACTACTATGACAGGTTGGTTTTTTTTTATTTTTTTTTAACTTTTATTTATTTTTTAAAGACACAGTGCAAGCAGGGGAAGGGCAGAGAGAGAGGAAGACAGAATCTGAAACAGGCTACAGGCTCTGAGCTGTCAGCACAGAGCCCAACATGGGGTTTGAACCCATGAACCATGAGATCATGACCTGAGCCAAAGTCAGACGCTTAGCTGACTGAGCCACCCAGGCATCTCTATGGTGACAGTTTTTTAAGTCATTATATATATTTAAGTAATATATACCTATATGTATTTAAATGTAAGAGACACTTACAAGCAAAAAGATACAGGATCTAGAATTTGTTCTGAAATAATCCGGAAATGAAGAGGGGAATTACATGTGAAATAAAACTGGCAACGTGTTAACAGTTGTCAAGGGTGGATGAGGATATGAGACATCATCAAGCTATTTTCTCTACTTTTGCTTTACTGTGTATATTTGAAAGCAAAATGCTGACGGTGGCTGAAGCTGGGTGGTAGGTACATGAGGGTCATGTAGAAATATCTACAAATTTGTATGTGTTTCAAAATTTTTATAAAAACTTGAAAAGAAAATATTGGCGAGGTCCCAGTCTGAATTGTTAATCAGGTGTCCAGGAAGATAGCCCAGTGGAATTCTTGATGAATATGTAACCTTCACTGACTATCCTAGCATTCATACCTCATCATCACCTTGGGACCACTGCAAAGCCCCTAGGAACTATCTAAGTGGCCAAGTTTCTGTCCAAGTAGGCTTGCGGCCTGCTATTGCGTGTCCCTTGTCAAAGGTGAGAACCTCAATGCTGGGTAACCTGTGGGTTCTTGTCACCCTGAAAGCCCCACCCTGATATTGAGTCTGGAGATCCCATGGATTGGAGGAGTCTTCAGAAAAGGTCTTACCAAGCTCCAGGCAGCCAAGGATTCCAAGGATAAGCCCCATCACATGGTACAGAGGCAAGACTGTGTAGACCACGTCATCAGCTGTGACCCCACCCAGGGACAGCATCTTGCACATCTGTAGCAGTCGATTCTGTGTGACAATGGCTGGCTTTGGGAGCCCTGGGGAATAGAGTGGGAAGCATGGGTGATGAGAGGACAGTACAGGAGGGCCAGCACACAGGAGTGGGTCTTTGTGGTCAGGTTTGCAGTGAGGGACTTGAGGTTCTTAGAAGGTGGTCAAGTATGAGGATTTGAGGGTGGACTCAGGGAAGAAAAATTGGTTTTGGGATCCAGAGGGTGAATTCCAAATTTAGTGGTTGTTTACTGGGCAGAAGCAGGAATCTGGTGCTGACCATTCAGTTCACATTGGGGGGTCAGAGTTCAGGCCAGATGTCACAATCAAAGGGCAGGATGGGTTTCGAGGTCAAGTTTGAGGCACATGTCAACCTTGGGGTCCAAACAGCATAAGAGTTCAGAGGTCAGGGCTAGAGTTGCTAGGCACCCTCACCAGTTGTCCCTGAGGTGTAGATAAACAGGGCAGGGCTTTTCGATGTGACCCATGCACGTAGGTCAGCGGGCACGGGGTCGGTGGGTGCAACGTCAAGTGCAGCCCCCAGAGCCCCTACTCCTGGGGTTGGGGAGGAGTGGCTGAGGTAGTAGCATCGGATGTTCTCTGCCTGTAGCTTGGGAAGGATCTCTTCCAGATTCTCCTGGAGGTCTGCAGGGATCAGAAGAAAAGCTGGGGAAAGGCCCATATCTGACATCTAGAGGGGAGACCCCCCAAAAAAGAGGGGAGACCCAAGACCCAATGATAGGGGAGAAGAGCCTACTGCAAGCAACACAGAAAGCAGCCCCAGAGAAAAACTTTTGCATTCTTATGTAAAGAGCCCCATAATTAGTATTTGTTGACAAAAAGGATGGAAACAGACATGGTGAAGAAAAAACTCTGGTGCCTTCAAAATTACTTACCAGCAATGAAGTTTTAACTCTAATTGCCTGTGAGGGTGGGTGGGTAGCAAGGAGCTCCTTACCCAGCCCCCACCAGGACCCTCTAAACAGCAGTCCTCCAAGCCTGTCCCCTTCCCTGTCCCCCTCCGTCCTCTACTAGCCTGCGAAGTCCTCACCTGGGTCCACCACCAGCAACCGAGCCCCAGAGCTCAGCACCGAGTGTACCAGGGGCATCCCCCGGCCATGCGGATTAATCCAGGCGACGGGGCAGCCCAGCTTGGCCAGCCCCAGCCACAAACACAGGGCCGGAATGGTCTGGGAGGCCAGCACCAGGAGGGCGGCAGGCTCCCCAGCAAGCAAGCCTGTGAGGCCGCCCAGCTCGGCTTTCAGGGCCCACACTGCCTGGCATGCCCTGTCGTCCAGCTCCCTGAAGGTGACTGAGTGGGCCCCTGGACCCTTCCACACCAAGGGCGCGCGGTCCGGCTGTGCTCGTGCTCGCCGCTCAAAGGTATCCACAAAGGTGTCCAGCGGCTGGCGGCTCATGCGTGCCCTGATGTTCAGCCCCAGATGGAGGATCTTGAAGATGTAGGTCACGTCTGCAGGCAGCCAGCGCAGCCCTGGGGGTGGCCGTGCGGGTAACACAGCCAGTGTGAGTGCCGCGGCTGCCAGACTCAGCCAGTGGGGCATCCAGGGCCAGAGCCAGGGCCGCGCCAGCATGGCCAGGCTGAGCAGCACACAGAAGATAGAGTCTCCCAGGAGCCAGCGCAGTGCCAGGGCCACAGCAGCAGGCCATGCGGACTGTCCCAGGCCGAGCAGCAGTAACACTAAAAAGGCCAGCTGCAGCCAGATGCCCATTGCACCTGCTCCCTTCTCAGAGAAGCGTCCACAGAATGCTAATAACTTCAGAGATCTTCTGCTTGGCTTTGATCACTGACCCTTCAGCCCCGCCCCCTAGCAGTAGCCCATAAGCTGTTGAGCGTGACCTCGGGCCCTCCGGACTTTACCCCTAGCCATTTTGGACCTGTTTGTTTCACTGTGCCTACCTCTTACTAGGTTCATGGCAGGCACCGGGTAAAAACTTGAACGAACAAATCCTGTCCCTGAATTCAAACCCAGTTCTGATCGCCCCATCCCCACCTATGTGCTGGGCTCTATGACACTGTGCCTCACCAACCCTGGCATCGTCCCCAGCATTGGGTTTCAGGAGGCTGAACTCCCCCTTCCCCCTGGGAACATGGGCAGAGCAGTTGATGAATGGTTGGACGGGAAAGCCTTAACCCTTCACTTCTGGAAGGCGGTCATAGAGAAGGAGTTCAGAGAGGCGTTGCCGTTGACCCAGGAGCCTACAGGTCAGGCTGGAGCACCACCCTCCAACTCAAACCCCTCTCCACCTGTTTCAATCCTTAAGACAGGATGCCCAGGGTCAGGCACTGCCAATGCTCTGTCATAAGAAGAGTGGCCACTTTCTTGGCTGCCAGCTGAACTGATGCAGACTTGTGACACTGCTTCACTACCAGGTAGGTATCAATATCTTTAGCTCCCCAGTGGGCAGCCCAATGGTCCTGGATGCTGCTCCCACCTCCTGCCTGGCACTTCAGAAGTTACTGGCCAGGGTAGGTATCCTGGGGCTCAGATCCCCACATGGCAGAATAACCCCAAAGACTCTCTGGACCCCTCAAAAATAAGGTGCACAACCATCATGGCCATCAGAATGGGGGAGGGGAAGCCTGAAGTCCAAAGGACCTTGAGATGGGGGTGTGTGAAGATCTAGGGGGAGGGGCCTCAAATCTGCAACTCAGCAGCAGATTCTGAGGGCTTTCCACATGTAGCCTCCCTCTCCCAGACCCAACACAGAGCTGGCCTACCCCTATCCCCACAGCACCAAGGGCTCTAGAAGAGTCAAGCACCAGTCATACGTGCATCCCACTCCTCCCTGAAATGGCCAAGCCTATAGTCCTGTCTCTGCTCAGGGAGCCCAGGAAATGGCAGCAGTGTTGCCCAGGGCTGAGGGCACTGAGTCCTGATGCCCACAGCCAGTCTGTGACGGAGAGAAACGCACCAGTCTGGGAGCTCACAGCTTCCGGGTTTGGGACCCATGGCCCACAGTCCTTTATTAGAGAGCAGGAGTCCCGAGGCCCGATCCCAGTCCATGATGGATCCACTGAGCCCCCTTAGACACCAGATTGAGGGAGGGGTAGTTCAGGGCGGGGAGCTAGGGTTCATCCCCAGCTTGACATTGGGGCAGAAAGGAACAGCTCCAGAACCCACACTCACGCAAGGGGCTGGAGCCATAAGTCTTGAGCCTGGCCCAAGGGTCTGAGCGCTCAGTTTAGGCTGGAGATGATCCCGTTCTCAGGGATGGTCAGGTCTCTGACCAACGCCATCCCCAGCCTGCCACTATCAGGACGGTCCGTGTATGAGGGAGTAGGGTAGTAAGGCAGGCTGAAGCCCTGGCTAGGTCTGGAGAGAAGGTGGTAGCAGAGGGCGGGCCTGCGCTCTGGGAAAAGCGTGGTTTGGTGGTGGGATCGTGGTCAAGGCGTCTAGGCAGGTGTGCAGCGGCTTTGGCAGGGATGTTGCCAGTCCCGCAGTGGTTGTGGCCTAGTTCCACAGGAGGTCCCGGGCCCGGAAGAGTGGCCTACCGCGCGGGGGCGTGGTCAATCCGCGGTGGGCGTGGCCAGGCCCAGGCCTGGATCAAGGCGCAGGGTGCGCGGCCAGGTGACGCTCCAGTAGCGCGCGGTGTGAGAAGACCTTGCCGCAGGCGGGGCAAGGCGCGCGTTCCGGCCGATGCGTGCGCATGTGTACGTTGAGTGAGCTCTTCTGCGTGAAGCGCTTGGCGCAAACAGCGCACTGGAAGGCGCGCACGCCTGTGTGCGTGACCATGTGCTTCAGCAGGTAGTCGCGCAGCGAGAAAGATCGCCAGCACACGGCGCATTGGTGGGGCTTCTCCCCTGCGGGCGACAGGGCATGCCGCGCACGTATGTCAGCTGGGAAGGAGCCCTGGGGAGCCTTTGCTAGGCAGGGACTCCCCTCTCCTCCCAAACTGCCCATCAACTCTGAAACCCCCTCTCCATTAGGGACACCCCTTCCACTCCCAGACCTTCCGGCCCAACAGGGAACCGCCCGCACCCCTCACCCCCAGTCACGACCCAGTGTGTCTCCCCACTCAGCTGGGATGCTGCTTTCCCGGACCCTTACCTTCGCACCAGGATACCACCGTCAAGGGCCCTCAGCTCTAACAGGTATCCTCCCAACAGGGAATCATCCTGCCGGTCTGGGACAAAGGTGCCCGTCGGGACTGACCGCTGAGGTTTCCCCCACCTCCAGGGACCCCCCCTCCCCCCACTCCTGCCATGGAGCATTCGGTACTTTGATCGCTGGCCACCATTCTGGTAACAGTCGGGCAAGGCCCAGCACACTTAAACTGTGAGGGGCGTGTGCATACCTGCCCCGTTCCTGCTGGAAGCCCTGTTGCCCAGAACTCTTGTCTGCTGGCAGCTATAATATACCTGGGGTGCCGGAGCAGGCTGCCCCCTTCACCCTGATCAGAGAAGGGGGAGGCAGTCTGTGTTGGCCCCTAGAATCATCAGATAGTAACAAAGTAAAAAAAAAAAACCAGAACACCCACGTATCTCGGCGACAAAGGGCTGCAGGGCAGTGCCTGGGCAGCGAGTTCCCCCAGATCAGGCCTCGCACCTGGCTAAGGCCACATAAAACTGGCAAATCTTGGCTGGTACTACCTTGGGGCCCCTGACAGCTCTCCACAGGCTATTCCTATATGCTCTCTCCTTCAACCCCTAGGCAGCCAGGTAGGAGTTTAAAACTGTAAATCACATCTCGCTCACTCCCCACCTCAGGTCACTGACGCCTTCTCTAACATTCACAGTGAAATCCCAAGTTCCTGGCCCGCAGAACTCCTCGCTCCACTCCCACAGGGGTTCCAGCCCAATCTTCGCTTCTCCTAACAACATCCAGTTCGGGCCTGCAAGCAGTCTGCGGCATTCCATACCCTTGTCCTCCACCTGAGCCTCTAGGGAGCACCTTGAACATCCTGTGACTCGCCCAGCACCTGCCAGTCACCACCTCAGCCCCTAGCTCCACAATCTCCATGGCACCTCTCTACCTCTCCCTGAGCCACTGCGGAGCCACCTCCCAGTCACGCCGAGGGTGTAGGGGACCTCTCAGCTCAGTCTTCGAGGAACTCCCCTTTCCTCCCTCTGCAGCTGTGGGGTCCCCACACTGCAGCCCCATCTCCCTCCTCAGGCTCGGCTCGATCAGGCCACCTCTCTGCCAAGTCTGAAGGCTAGGCTAGCGAACTCCCTCTCCCCTCACATCCGGTCCTAGTCCCAGGACCCACTGACAGCTGGGGAGACCCGGGGGGCTCCCTGCACCACTGCCCCCCAACCTGGCCCATTTCCCTGCCAAGGCTCCACTGCTCCTGTCCATCCCAAGCTCCATCGTGGTGACTGAAATCTCCACTGCCAGCTTTCCAAAAGCTCTGGGCAACTCCTGCTCCTTAACCTAGCCTTAGGATTCTCCCTGCACGAATAAATCAAAGTAGGGCTAGGCAGGAGAGCCTGCTTCTCCGTGTGGACGGGGTTTCCCCTCTTCCCCCCCGGGCTGCACTTGGGGCTGTTTCCAGGCTCCCCTGGGGCCCGGAAAGAGCAACAGAACTGCACGAGTGCCTCCATCCCACTTGCCTAGTGCCCAGTCCCCCCTCAGGCTTGAATTTCCAATGACCGAAGGGCTCAGAGACCCCTCCTGGCTCACCCGAATGGATGAACATGTGCTTGGTGTAGTTTTTCCGCGAGCTGAACGTCTTTCGGCAGTGACTGCACTCATAGGCAGGCGGCTCGGACCCCGGGGCTCTGGCAGGGGTGGCCGAGGGGGCCACAGCGGGAGCGGTGGGCGGGGCTGGGGCCTCCCCGGGAGGAGCGCTGGGGGCCGCATCTGGCTGGAGGGCGGGATAGAAGGCCGAAGGGAGCGCAGGAGTAGGCCCCGAGGGCGCGGGAGGAGGTTGCGCAGGTGGCCCAGGAGCACCCAGATGAAAGGGGAAAAGTGAGACAGGTGGCCCTGGGGTCTTCACGCCTGGGGCGCGGGATCCAGACAGGACACAGTCAGGCGGGGCCGGGGTCTCAGCGGGACAGGCTTCTGCGGCAGTGCCATCTTCGTCTTGCCAAGCAGAGACGTAGCTCTCGGGGAACACGTCCTCGGCTGCCGAAGCGCCGCGAAGGAAGTCCCTGCTGGCGCCTCCAAAGTCAGAGAGGCCGGCGGGTGCAGGCGGCTCCTCGCACACGTTGTCCGGGGCGCCGGTGAGGAAGCCGGCAGCGCAGTCTGGGAAGGAAGGGGGCGCCTGGCCCTCTCCTGGGCCGCCACCTTCGCCATCCTCGCCGTCGGTCTCATCATCGGTCTCCTCCTCGCCGCCATCACCGCCGTCGTCTGCGGCCGCAGGTAGGGCGGGGTCGGCGTCCGACCCCTCCGCCTTGGTGGGCANGTGCACTCGTCTATGACCGTCTGGATGCGCAGCACCGACGCTGCCGTGAGCACCTGCAGCGCTTCGCCTTGTGCCACTACAAGCGAGCCGCTGTAGAGAAACTCGACGAGCTGGCGCACGGTTTGCGCCGGCACCACTGGCGGCACGCGGATCTCAGAGTGGCCGAGGAGCAGCTTGTCTTGAAAGAAGGGCGAGCCGGCAGCCAACACGCAGCGGTGGGCACGCAGCGAAGCCTCACGGATCCGCACAGTCACGTCGCAGAAGTGACCACCCAGCCGCTGCCCGTTGAGGGTCTCGAGCAGCGAGCGGGAGAAGTTCTGCAGGTGTATGTGGTGCACCGCCTCTGCCGCAGCAATCTGCACCTGATTGGGGGGGGGGGGGGAGAGGTCAGCCGGGGACGCCCCTCACTTCTTCATTGCCCCTGTCCCTTGAACCCTTATTGCAAGACAAGGCCAGTGGACGCACCACAACCCCAGCCCTTTCCAAAAGCCCCCTCGCAGCCCTGTTCCCATATACAGGACTCCCCCCAACTCCCACCCCTAGACTCCAGGACCTCTGTAGCTCCCAGCACACCCCTGGGAGAAGGTTGGGAAGACCAAATGTCCGCCTCTCTCCCAGTCTTGCTTACTGCCCAGCGGAGGGTCCAGAGCTCAGCTCTCCCTATATTGGCTCAAACTCTACTCACCCCAACTCCAGTATCCATAAGGCTTCCACATGTCCCCCTTCCAGGGGGCAGCTCTGTGGAGAAGAGGGCACGGATGCCCATCCAGAACTGGCTGTCACACCATACCCACTCCCCATCAGGCTGGCTGTGATTCCTCCCACTCTCGGCTTCTTTTTGATCTCCCTTTGCTACATCCTCCAACCTTGGAGCATTCAAGACCCTGTGGAGACCAAGGTCTGTTGCTTCGGAATTGGGTTATGTCAACTAGTATATCCAGAGGTCTTTCCAGGGGCAGGGTGGCACAACCTGCCTCCTGGGCTGTGTGGTTCAGGGTGTGTATGGCCACAAAGGGTTGGGAGTAGGCTGGGGATTAGCCTGGCAGATGCCTCACAAGAGAAAAATAACATGGTCTCTGTCAGACCTCCACACAGCAGGTAGGGAGGTGCCCCCTGCAGCCTGGTGCATCTTGGAATTTTGATATAGCCTGGAGGGCACAAGGTGAGGGTGTGGCACAGAGAGGGGGCTTGTGTGGACTTTGAAGGGTGTGTGATTGGGAAGGCAAAGGTGGAACAGCAGAGGCCTCCAGGTCAGCATGCCTGAGCAACGCGGATGATTCTTGTCAAAACTTTTAGCCTCCTAATCCCAGCATTGCCCACGCTCGGGCACCAGAAAGGGGAGGGGATACCGCTCCCCAGGGGACTCCGGGAATCTGAGAAGCTTTGCTACTTCACCCATCAAATAGGCACCATGCTCACTAGGCTCAGTCCCCCCGCTACCCATCAAACAAAGATGGGATACCTGGCTCATCCTGTACCCAGGCCCCATANGACAGTCGGGACAAGGTCACACCCTGACACTCACTCTCTCCACCAGCCTAGCTCAGGCGGGGTCACACAGCCCTGGAGTGTGGCACCCTCTCTTGGCCTTCCGGTTCTAATGGGGTCTCAGACTCATCCCCTCGGGGTCCTCATACCCAAACCACCTTTCTTCTTCTGGCGCCAGGCTCCTCCCTTTCTTGCATGTTCCATATCTCACCCTCAGATCACTTCGCACACCTCCACTGCTCCGGTACCAGCGGCCGAGGCTGATGGAGTCATCTCCTTGCGTTCCCCTCCTCCCGGTCTATTTCCCCACGCGACAGCCAGAGGGAGCCTGCTCAGACCTGACATATCGGGATCCTCCTCTGCTCAGAGCCCTCCATGGCGATGAATTAATTCTTGGCAATTCCTCAAAGAAGCCAAGTCTTTGCACGTATCGTTATCTATGCCACAGCACCTTTCCCCGTCTTTATTCACCCACCGTCTAAAGACCTTCAAATCTGTGCCTGGGTGATTGGGGCAGAAACCTGCGCATCAACACGTACGGCTTGAAGCCTGCCTCTTCCGACGCACCGCCACCCAGCTCCCGGTCTGTGATCTCCCAGTCCAGATACAGCAGGGTCTTCTTGGCGCCTCAGAACAAAGGCCCACCCTCCCGGGTATGGCGCCGCGTTCTCGCTGCCACGCCTTTGCCCACGCCATGCACTTTGCTCCAAGCGCCCTTTCCCATACTCTGCTGCTTCGCTCGTGCCCTATCCTGACCCCAGAGCCCCCTCTCTGATCCGCTCGGGCTGCACCCGCTCCAGACCCCGCCAACCTGTATTTCCCGCCTCCGCGCCTTGCCAGAGCCATGCCCCCATCCTGCAGCGCCCCCTCACGTCCACCGCGTGCGCTCCGCACCCAGCGCCTGCGCCCTCCCCTGGGCACGCCCTGGCCTGCCCGCCGGCGCGGCGGCAGGGGGATGCCCGCCCGACCCCACCTCCGGCTCCTTCTCAGGCACCAGGCCGGGACGTGGCCTTCTCCCGCTCACCACCGCCAAGGCCACACTTTCAGGTTGAGACGCCGGCGGAACCGAAGTCCGCAGCTCCTGCGGTGCCGGGAAGCGCGAGGTCGGAGCACGTTTCCGGTGTTTCTATGGAGATCAGCCGCCGCTCCGCGCCGGTAAGTATTGAACTTCCTGCTCTCGACAGAGTCGCGAATGAAGTGGCAGAGGCTCGCGCTCCGGGGCAGCGAGGAACGTCTGGGCCAGGGCACGCTTCCGGTGTCGCCCTAGAGACTGGGACGCGCCGGGGCCTGCGCCGTTAACCAGCGGGCCACGCCCTCCTGCGTTCCCCGCTGTGCTGAAGCTGCTGCAAGGCGACAAAGGCTGGGAAGGCGGTCTGAAGCCCTAGGTGGGTTTCGACTGGTTTAGACCCCACTGCCACCCCAGGTGGCGGCCTTCTCCCCAGAGCACGAGTGGAGGCAGGAGTAGGGCTCACCGCTGGTCCATCGGACTCCCGCTCTGCGTGGAGTGCAGAAGAGACATTCCTGCAGCCTAACCCCAGGCTCGCCCGCGGCTACGAGTGGAATGAGGGACCCGACACCACCCCAGGCCCTGGCTCCCACCTTCCACCCATTCCGTCCTCAAGCCTGTGTCCTAGGTAGAAGGTGGAGGCAACCTGTCTCTTGACCCCTACCTCCTCACACACAGCGGGCCCACCTGCCCTAGGGCGAGTAGTGAACGAATAAATAAACGGATATTGAACTGAACGCCTTCTGCACTCAGAGCTCTGGGACACACCTCCGAATAAAAGGAAGAGGGTGAGATGGGTAGTACATCTGCCAGGACCGTGGTGTCCAGCCAAACTCCAAAGATCAAAAGTCACTTTAGGGGACAGAATGTGTGGGAAGAGCTGTGTGGACAGAGGAAGCAGACTTGGTCTGCAAAGACCCTGCCATGGGGCCAGCTACCCAGGACACCTATGAACCAGGCTGGGTGGTGAGCCTGGGGTGGTGGGCTGGCCTAGCCTTATGCTTTGGTCCTCGGGGCTAAAGGCAAGCAGGAGGACATAAAGGTCAGCAGATTTCCCTGAGACCTCAGTGGACCCCATGCCTTATGCAGCAGGTGTGGAGTCCAGCATGGGGGGAGCGGTGCTGACTTAGCCTCCAGTAAGGGCACAAGATCAGAGTACCTGCCTGCCACCTTGGTCAGCTGCTGGGCAGCTGTGTTGTAGATGTGTTGAAGATCAGGGATGGAACCACTGTCCTCACTAGCAGCCTATCCTGTGGCCCATGCCCTGAGGAACCTTGATGAAACCCAAGTCTAGGGGCATCTGGGTGGCTCAGTTGGCTGAGTGTCCGACTTCTGCTTAAGTCAGGATCCACAGTTCGTGAGTTCTAGCCCTGCATCAGGCTCTGTGCTGACAGCTCAGAGCCTGGAGCCTGCCTCAGATTCTGTGTCTCCCTCTCTCTCTGCCCATCTCCTGCTCATGCTATCTCTCTATCTCTCTCACACACAAAATAAACAAACATAAGAAAGAAAGGAAGGAAGGAAGGAAAGGAAGGAAGGAAGGAAGAAAAACAAAGAAAGAAAGAAAGGAAGGAAAGAAAGAAACTCAGGAAGGAAGGAAGAAAGAAAGGAAGAAAGGAAGGAAGGAAGGAAGGAAGGAAGGAAGAAAGAAAGAAAAGAAAGAAAAGAAAGAAAGAAAGAAAAGAAAGAAAGAAAAGCCCAAGTCTAATCACCCCTTATAATGACCTGCCCAACCCACTGGGTCTGCTCCATCCAACCTCGGTAGCCTCTCTCCAATCCTGTCACACGGCTCATTCCTCATGCCCTTGGTTATGCCTACCGCAAGGATGATCTGTGCTCTTCCCTCCTTTTGTAGCACTTTCTCATATAGCTTGACTGCTGCTACATCCTCCAGGGACTCGCCCTGACTTCAAGGCTCCCCATCTTTTGTCGCAGGACATGTTAGGGTGGGGATCATCCGTATCCTTCTGCAGACGGCTGCTGCTACTACCGCCTAAACGGGAATGGATGGGCTAATGGCAGACTCACCCTGCCATGGGCCTGATTCCACAGGATTCTGGGACACTGTAAGTCATCTCCTGTCCGGGGGGCGGGGGGGGGGGCAGAATTCTAAAAATGCCCCCTCCAAGATTCCATGCCTGGATCCCCAGGACTTCTATATAGTTACAGCACATGGCAGATACAATTAAGATTACCAGCCAGCTGACCTTAACATCAGACCATCCTTGATTACTTGGGTAGGCCAAAGGTAATCCGAGGAGCTTTAAAGGCAGAGGAGGAAAGCAGAGAAACTTGAAGTAGAAGGATTCCAGGGGCTCTGAAGCTGGAGGGGGCCATGTGACAAGAAATACAGGGGGGAATTCTAGAATCTGAGAAGAGGCCCACATGACATCTAGCAAGAAAACAGGGACCTCAGTCCGCAACTGCATGGAATTGCAATCTGCCTACTATTTGCATGAACTGGGAAGCTCATTTTCCCCCAGAGCTTCTGGATAAGAGCCCAGCTCTGCCCAAAACTTGATTGGAGCCTTTATGAGACCTGGATCAGAGGACACTGCCTCGGTGTCTAACCTTCAGAACAGTAAACTAATAGATGGATGTCATTTTAAGTTACTGAATTTGTGGTAATTGTTAAGTAGCAATAGAAAATGTATACAGCTGGGGCGCCTGGGTGGCTTAGTCGGTTAAGCGTCCGACTTTCGCTTAGGTCATGATCTCACGGTTCGTGGGTTCGAGCCCCGTGTCGGGCTCTGTGCTGACTGCCGGCTCAGAGCCTGGAGCCTATTTCGGAGTCTGTGTCTCCCTCTCTCTCTGGCCCTCCCCTGCTCACACTGTCTCTCTCTCTCTCTGTCTCCTAGAAATAAATAAAAATATTAAAGAAAAAAGAAAATGTATACAGCTGCCAGAGACTTAGGTCCTGCACACAGGGTCTGATAAATGCCACTGTTTTCCTATCTGATGAATCCCTTCCCCTTGCCTCTCTCTTGCTGAATGCTTCATTTCCGCCTCACCAGCATTTATCATCCAACTTGGTCTCATTACCCCATCCTACAAGCAGAGGAACTCAGGAGTGAGAGAGGGAAACAACCATCCCGACACATGGTAGAGAAGCATGTGTGAGGCCTCTGAGGAGGGAGGGGGGCTTCCCTGGGTGAGGCTAGTGGGAGCTGCTGTGGAGATTGCAGATGTTGCGAGTGGATGGGGGAGGGGGGACCAAAGTCTCATTTGCATGTTTAAAGGACCGTGGGGAGCGCAGGGGATCTAGGGGGCAGCGAAACAGGAGGCTTAGAAGGCAGCCATGGCTGCTCAGACCTCAGTGGGAAGGCGGGAAGGGGACAGATACAGGGTAGGAAGGGGAGGACGTGGGTGGCTTCAGAAAAGGTCTCAGTGGATGAGGGGGAGACGGAGTAACGGGCGCATCGGAGGCAGAGGGGAGAAACACGACCCCTGACATCGCTCGGGCAGCAAGGGAGGTGGGAGCTGCAGCCTCGAGTGTCACAAGCCTCACGAAGACATCTATTTTGCTTTCCTCTCCAAAGACTTTGTCTCAGTGGTTGTGCGGGCAATTGGTGGAATACGTAGTATATTGGGGCTCCTGGGTGGCTCAGTCAGTTAAGTGACTGACTTCAGCCCAGGCCGTGATCTCGTGGTTTGCAGTTCGAGCCCCACATCAGGCTCTGTGCTGACAACTCAGAGACTGGAGCCTGTTTCAGATTCTGTGTCTCCCTCGCTCTCTGCCCCTTTCCGGCTCATGCTCTGTCTCTCTGTCTCTCAAAATATGAATAAACATTACAAAAATAATAAGTAGTATATCGAAGGACACAGGTTTAGTAAGCCAAGGAGGGTCAATGTGACATGCAAATATTGGACATTCTAAGCCAGGTCCTAGAGTCTTGGAACCAGTAGGTGACGAGAAGGGGCAGGTGACACCGGCTGACAGACCATCGAGAGAAGAACCTGTCTGTTTGCAATGCCACATGGAAGGCAGAGATATTAAGCTCCTAATTGACTGGGCCTCGTCAGCTGCCGCAGGGCGGCAGGACCACCCGTCGCCCCCACCGCACCCTCCCCACCACGTGCACAGCTTAGGTCAGGAGTCAGAAGGCTCGGTCCCGACCCCCAGCTCAGGCAGGGTTCCCAAACTCCCTCCACCCTCCGTTACTACTAGGCCAGCTTCTCACACGGCATCTCCTGTGGCAGCCGCTGCCCACAGGTGAAGCCCAGTGCTCAGTGCCAGTGGGACTGGGTAGTGCCCGGTGTGGGGTGCCGGCCCCAAGATTCGCCTGAATTCACACGGTTCTATCTGCCAGGAGCTTCCTCCTGGCCCAGGGGTCAGACACAAAGCTCATTTCTGGAAAAATACTTCCCGGTGCCAGGCACATAGGGAAGAGACTGAGGGACGTCCCAGGCAAGGTGGATGCCAGCAGTGGAGGGTTTAGCCCTCCTGACAATGAGGAGCCCTTCAGGGTGGGGGAAGGGCAGTGGCAGGATCCCATTTCTATACCCATAAGGTCTGGAAGCTGCAACTTGGATGAGGGCTGGAGGGAAGGCCAGACCCGAGCCCGGCGTGTATAAAGGTGATGGGAGCAATGGGTCACATGAGGCAAACGTGCCTACAGGGCTTCCCAAAAAAGAAACATCCAGACAAGGATCAAGGACTGTCGAGGAGGGGCGCCTGGGGGGCTCAGTCGCTTGGGCGTCTGACTTTGGCTCGGGTCATGATCTCATGGTTTGTGGGTTCGAGCCCTGCGTCGGACTCTGTGCTGACAGCTAGCTCAGAGCCTGGAGCCTGCTTCCGATTCTGTGTCTCCCTCTCTCTCTTCTCTGACCCTCCTCGGCTCATGCTGTCTGTCTCTCTCTCTCAAAAAAAAAAACAAAAAACAAAAACAAAAAACAAAAAAAAACCATTTTAAAAAGTTGAAAAAAAAAAGAACTGTTGAGGAGGGGATGGGGGTGGAATATTTGCAACATAGAGAGAAAAGGTTTAATTTGCTTTCATATGTAAAAAACAAGAACATCCTACTAGACTGTGGACCAAGGCCTGAGGAAATCACATGGGATGCAGGAGACCTAAACTGAAATAATAATCATAATAACCCAACTACTATTGTCACTTCTCCTGGGTCCTGGCACCGGGCCCTGTATTGGGCCTTTGATTTAATTTTGAAAATTAAAAACAAACAAAACAAAAAACAAGAAACACAGAGTATGATATAGCGCACACTGGAGGACTCACATCCCCAAATTAGGAATGTTCTTGTATAGGGGCTCCTGGGTGGCTTAGAAGGTTAAGCGTCCGACTTTCGCTTAGGTCATGATCTCGCAGTTCGTGGGTTCGAGCCCCGCGTCGGGCTCTGTGCTGACTGCCAGCTCAGAGCCTGGTGCTTGTTTCAGTCTGTGACTCCCTCTCTCTCTGGCCCTCCCCTGCTCACGCTGTCTCTCTCTCTCTCCTAGGGAAAAAAAAAAAAAACATTAAAAAAATTAAAAAAAAAAAAGTGAAGCCTTTAGGCAAAGGAGAAAGCCCCTCGAGGTGGCACACCTGGGTATTTCTGTCCCTTAAAGACCTCTTGTTCTACTTCCAGTTAAAATTTTTAATGTTTATTTATATTTGAGAAAGAGAGAGAAAGAACGAGAGCGTGGAGGGGCAGAGAGAGATGAGAGACGGAGACAGAATCTGCAGCAAGCTCCATGCTCTGAGCTGTCAGCACAGCTGACGCGAACTCACCTACTAGCCCTGAAATCATGACCTGAGATCATAACTAATTGAGTCACCCAGGCGCCCCTACCCCCAGTTCAAAGGCTCCACTGAAGTCAGATTAATATGGGTTTTTTTCACATGTAACAATTTTTTAAAGTTAAAGTTTACTTACTAAAATTTTTTTTTAAAATTTGTATTTATTTATTTATTTATTTATTTCTAGGAGACAGAGAGAGAGAGACAGCGTGAACAGAGAAGGGTCAGAGAGAGAGGGAGATACAGACTCTGAAACAGCCTCCAGGCTCTGAGCTGGCAGTCAGCACAGAGCCTGACGCGGGGCCCGAACCCATGAACCGCGAGATCATGGTCGGATGCTTAACCGACTAAGCCACCCAGGCGCCCCTATTTTTGAGAGAGAGAGGGAGGGAGGTAGAGGGAGGGGGAGAGAGAGAGAGAGAGAGAGAGAGAGAGAGAGAGAGAGAGAGG